>NC_139660.1:12126452-12726452 GCF_951799395.1 Argentina silus | reverse complement strand
GTAGAGCATTTTAAATGTATCATAGAAACCCAATGGTCTTGCAAGCCCACTAACAATAAGTGAAAGTACAATAAGTAGTTGAAATATCAAGTTGGAGTTGCTGATGCAAGCCCACTAATAAATAAATCAAGAATATGAAAAAAGCACTATAATATGAAAATGTAATATACAAATAAATTAAATAAAAATATATATAATATAAACAGAATATAATAATAATAATAATAATAATAATAATAATAATAATAATAATAATAATAATAATAATAATAATAATAATATAATTTGTATAATGATACTAACTGAATTTGATTCCCCAATCAATTGTAATGTCTTAAAGTAGACTCCTTTAGCATTTTTTTCAGAAGCTGAGTTTGGGGCCATAATGACAATCAATTACTTTCTTTAGAGCAAAGGAAAATAGAGGTCAATAACTTAATTTATAGTAATTAAAGTGTGTGTGGGAAGATGTGTGTCTTTCCTGTTCTGAATACAGAGAAAAACTGACATCAGCTTTTTCCAAAGGAAACAAACGTCTGAGTCTGCACATTCCAAAGAGGGGCACTGTGACTCCCCAAGACTACATTTCCAATAATAAAAGGACAAAAACAAAGGCACATCATTTAAACAAGCAGTCTATCTAGTCTACGTGGTCTACGTGTGTGTGTGTGTGTGTGTGTGTGTGTGTGTGTGTGTGTGTGTGTGTGTGTGTTTACTCACCCTCCCACTCCTACCCACTTTCTGTGTGCCTTAATTAACCCCTCCTATTCACTTCCTTTCACATAAAAGCATCTATCTATGCATGTAATACGTCTGGGGTCTGACCAACACCAGCTTTGGGTTGGATGTTTCTCACCACAGAGCTTCCGAGAGGGATGAAGAAAAGACCAGAGTCAGCCACTGCCTCCCCTCCTCACTCCCCGAGAGCTGGGAGGGCGGCCAAGAGGGAGCACTCCCCTTCCTCCAGGGGGCGCCGTCCCAGGGGTACCAAGACAGTCAAGCTGCCTGAACAGCAGCGTGAGAGGAAAGATGGAGTAAATAGGAATAAAATACCAGAGGCAGAGGCCAAAGCAGAGGAGGAGAAGAAGGGCAAAGTGAAGTCCACTTCTACAGTTGTGGATGTGGACAGTGTGAGAGAGAAAGAGACGGGAGAGGAGAATGAGGAGTCCATGGGGCTGCTGGAGAGTGAGTGGCAGGAGGAAGGTAAAACACATATAGGCATATGGGTCTACTGCTTTATCAATGCATATTGAGCACAAGTAAACTAGTCTATGTTATATCAAGGTTGATTTGTGTTTACTGAAAGTGTAGTATTTAGTTCAGCAGGTCTAATGTGTTCTGAATGTTGGTATTTCTCCCTAGGTGTGAAGCACAGGAACTTGGGAGTGTGTGAGTGGCTACTCATGGTGCTGGCTCTAACCGTCGTCATTCTCTTCCTTCCCCTCTCTATCTGGTTTTGTTTTAAGGTAAAGATTTCCCCCCCTCTATCTCCCATAGATGTGATTGCTGCACAATTCAGCATGACACTTGTTTGAACAATGATTGTAAAATGTATTGGCTACATTTACTTGAGTGTCAGAGTGTGGTATCACTGTGTCATCATTCATATGGTAAGGTTTGTGATTGGCAGTCATTGTGTTGATTGACAGGTAGTGAGGGAACACGAGCGAGCTGTGATCTTCAGACTGGGTCACCTACTGCGAGGAAGACCCAGGGGACCAGGTCTCTGCACGTTGTCAATAACATTGTCTTTTTTTTTTAATTTATAATCTGATTATCGTTAATCACACATACTTTATGTGGGTTTATTCATAAAATGAATAAGGTATTATGAATAACCCCTATAGTACACACTTACTAGAGGATAGGTAACATGTATATATATGTAATCTCTCTCTCTCTCTATCTCTCTCTCTGGACAAAGGCCTACTTTTCTACCTCCCACTACTAGATGTGTGCCAGAAAGTGGACATTCGACTAAAGATGCTCATGGTTCCACCTCACACAGTATGTTAAAATTCCCCTGACAGGCTACAGGAAAACACAATATACATAAAATATTCAAATATAATTTCTCTGAGGATGAAAAATGCATGCATCTTTCACTGCAGTGTGTGTGTGTGTGTGTGTGTGTGTGTGTGTGTGTGTGTGTGTGTGTGTGTGTGTGTGTGTGTGTGTGTGTGTGTCCAGGTGGTGACAAAGGACTTTGTGAGCACAGAGCTGAGTGCGGTGTGTTACTACCGTATTGAAAACGTGGCTCTGTGCAGTATGGCTCTATCTGGGGTGACTGCTGTGCTACAGGCCCTTGTACAGGTGGTAGACAGAGATGTGCTGGCCCATCACAACTTCACTCACATCCTGCTGGACAGGAAGAGGATCGCCCAGGAGATCCAGGTGTCCTAGGGTGCATCTCTATAATGTACAGTGGCTTGCTTTCCTGGTCTCCTCTCCTCCATCTTTACTGACGTGACAACACAGGCTTGGCGAAAGCTACAAGAGGTGACTATGATGTCACCTCTCCAGTTCTGCAACCTCAGTGCAGGTAGAGGAAAAAAGACAAGTAGAGGAAGCTGCTTTAGACAACTGAGATGCATAACCCAGTGTGTATAATACAGTGTGACTAAAAGTACCCTGGATTAAGGCAACATCTAGCCCACATATCCCAGGCACTTGTGTAGAACTAAACACTAGATACTGTAGGCATAAGCAATATGGTGAAGATTCCATCCGGCCTATCAGTGGGCAAGATGGAGCTTTTTGCCATCACTTCTTAATCCAATACTTTGAGATCTACACATGTACCTAAAGAGTTAGTGAAAACATTTTGATTTCTATCACAATCTGTAGGTGGCTATCGACTCTGTATCTTGCCAGTGGGGGATCAAGGTGGAGAGAGCAGAAATGTAAGTGTATGGTCATTAACAGATTATAGATTGTAGGGGCATTGTAATAGTTTCAAATCAAAATTTCCCCAAAGTGTTGTGGAGAGACACACAGTAAAGGTGATATTAGTGCTACAAAGCAGTTGAGAAACAAACTCCAGCTAAAAAGCGGAATGACTGACTGACTCACGGTGCTTTACAAGCTGTTATACATATTGAAAATAGTACAATCTTGAGTTTACTGCTGATCTAGTCTTGCATTCAGTTTATCATTTTCATTCCAGAGAGGACCTTAGTCTCCCCATGGAGCTGCAGCACAGTCTAGCTGCAGAGGCTGAGGCCAAAAGACAGGCCCAAATCAAAGTAAGAAAAGCCTCATTGAGACATACATGAAGAGTTTCATTCCAAAATGCTTTACAAATGTTTGGTCATATTTATCATAAAAAATCGTAATTAACATTGCATCTTTAAGAATGTGATTCTTATGTAAGCAAATAACATAACATAGACTTTTCAAATGTATGTAAATGTTTTTTATTTCATGACAGCAATCATAGGGAGGTACAGGATAAGTATATACTGTAGGAAAGTACATTGTGTTTTGCAACAAAACTCTTCATATTTAGATTGATTAGATTAATCAATCAAATATAAATGGAAGGATGATGACTGGCTGGCAATACAGTAGGGGCCTCATTCAAAAGCAAGTATTTGCACCTGTTATGTTTACTGTGGTACTAATACAATAACAACAAAGATCAAAGCAAAGCACAATACGAGTAATGAAGAACAATGTAATGTCAGTCCAAGCATTTTGTGAATATGGCCCTTAGTATGTGGTTATGTGTCTATGTGCCTCTGCTTTGTGTGTGTGTGTGTGTGTGTGTGTGTGTGTGTGTGTGTGTGTGTGTGTGTGCATGTGTGTGTGTGTGTGTGTGTGTGTAAGTAAGTAAGTAAGTAATTAAAGTCAAACAACCTCCTTTTCAGGTGATAGCAGCTGAGGGAGAGAGGGCAACCTGTGAGGCTCTCAAGGCCTCTCTGGACTCTCTCTCGGGCTCTCCTGCCGCTGTCCAGCTCCGTCTCCTCCAGCTCCTCCACACCCTCCGCACTGAGCGCCCATCGGTGGTTCTCACCCTCCCCTCAGACCTTCTCAGCCTGCCCCCCGACCTCCCACCTCTGACCCCTCCAGCCAACATAATCTCAACGACAGCAGGAGAGACCAAAGAAGAGGAAGATAAAGACTCTCCTATGATGTAAAAATAGACTGTGGGGTGGCCTTTCATGTTAAAGGGATGTAGGGCCTAATAGCTTGGCAGTTACAATGCAAAGGTTTAGCAATGTGGTGTATATTGTTAATAGCAAAGCATAACTTAATATCAATAATCTGACTCCAAGTAATTTAATTAACACTATGTGCAAAGAATTGTTGAATTTGTGCTGAATTAGTGGAAGAATATTCAAATAGAATGAATCAAATGAGGCTTTAATAATACTGTAAACTTACACAATTATTACAAGGCAAATACTTCATAGAAAATTTGTTACATTCTACTCTCAAGGACAGGCCACATGATCTGTCTACTGTACTCACAAACAACACCTGAAGCTGTGACCAGGACACCAAGAGTAAAGAAAAGAGAATGAATCTGTGCTCTCCTTCTCTTTTATAAACCATAGTATTTAAATTAAGAGCTGTTTGCAAGGAGAACCAACACCACCGCATTACCACATTCTTGTCAAAGACCACAGCCATTTGTCCAATCAGGGGGAAGGGTCATTTGAAGATAGGCTGTAATAGGCAATGTGAAATGAAAGCAGGCACCACCGTGCCATACTCAATGAGGTCCGGCTCTGGATAGCACAGCTCGGGTTGGCCCCATAGTGTGTAATATGCTTTAGTTACAGTAGCTACAGCCAGCAAAGGCTAATGTTGCTATTGATTAAGCCAAAACAATGAGGTTAAGTAGCGCCCACTTGACCCAATTTTATGTTTCTTTGTGTCTTCTTGCCACAATTCACACAGCAAAAATGTGGCTTCTTTTGGGGGTTTGTCAAGTAAAATATAGATAGAAATATGTTTTTAGTTTGTTTTTTATTGTTGAGAACATTTTTACTATTGAGAAAATATAATCATGATACACAATCATGCAAAACCACCTCAATCAGACAAGGAATTTTAGAAATAGGAGATAATATAGTTTTTGCACTGGAGCCAAGCAATATAAATATGTCTAGAGGGAATCATTTCACACCACTCCCTTGAAACCTTACAAACAGTTCCACAAATTAAAGTGAAATTGCTCCACAAGTGAAATGCATAACAAAAACATATGATGAAATATTGTATACTATAATATAGCCTGCTATCTAAATACTGATATTTAAATACTCGTATAAAATAATTTAAAAGAGTTCACGCTTTTATTTATTTGTCAAATAGATCAACAGTAGAGCTGGCTTTGATACTGCAGTACCTCTGCGGGTACTTGGTCTGGGTTCAGCGTTTCTTGGGCTTGGACTGTTTGGGACTGGGCTCAGGCTTCTGACTCACTACTTTGGGTTCAGGGGTGGCCACCTTCTTTGGGGCTGCCACAGATTTCTTGCTCACTGTAACACAAATGTATCGGTTTGAGTGTCCAAATTCAAACAGTCACTTTTTGCATTATAAGAGGAGAATGGAGAGTGGAGTAAAATCACATAGTAGAGTACTCATGATTTCTTTTCTAGGCCTACTGTAGATTCCAGTATATTTGTCACAGGCTTCAAGGCCATTAAGTTGAGATGTGTGTTTGCACATGGAGCTCTGACTTCCCTGTAAATCGTCAACTGATATCAATGGGAGGTTTGCACAAAGAGTTGAATTGAGCGTATATTCCAAATTAGGATTCAGGCCTATATAAAATAGCCTGCTCTGGTGGGGGGAAATGATCTCTTCATATAAAGATGTATTATGTTTTTTACCTGCAGTATCATTGTTATGTGTTACGAAGGTGCTCTAATGTGTGTTACAGTGTTGACATAATAATTGAGGTGTGTTATTGATTTGTCTATGACAGTGGTGTGTTATGGTGTTGATCTGTCAGTGAGGTAGCTTACCTTTGGGCTCCAGACTGGGCCTGCCCTGTAGTTGTCTCTCCAGGTCCTGGATCTTCTCCAGCGCTGCCTGGAGGGCTTCCTCTGCCTTTAGGGCCCGTCCCTCTGAACTCTGGGCACGGACCTCAACCCCACTGACACACACATGCAGAAACATGCACGCGCACACACACACACATGCGCAAACACACACACACACACACACACAGTCTTGAAATCATGTAAACAAATGTGAAGTACCATAAGAATAGTCTTTAGATCAACAAAAACAAACAGACATACTGTGTAAAATTAATAAAAGTAATAACTCACAGTAACTCAGTCTGGAGAACCCTCACTGTGGCCAAGGCATCAAAGGCTTTCTGAGCGCTGTCAGTGTGTGGACAGACAACCATCTCCTCAGTCTGAGAGACCAAACACAGAAGAGTTTTACCTTATATTGTCATGTCTCAGTCTTGGTAGGCTACAGCATGTCATCTTTGTTACTTATCAATGCCATAAGGGATTAGGAACTAAACTTGAAATGACAGGACATGATATACTGTGCAGTTACAACATGTATCTGGTGGCACTGATTATTGTGTAATTATATCACTTTACCATGTGAAATTGTGCAATTCTCATTTTACTAAGTAAATTCCCGGTCATTTCTGTACCATAAAATAAAGTGCAACGATATTTTACATGTGAACATCTGGGTCTATACACAGAACAGTGCACCCACGCCATCCAGCTGTACAGTCTCCTCTCCCAGGGTTTTCTCAATGATGTGGCCGTCATGACCAATCAACTTCATGATAGATCCTCCCTGTGGATCTCCCCCCATGGCCTCTTCAAGGCCCTCTGTCTCCCCCTGCAGGGAAAGAGCCACAATGAGCTATGCTACGCTGAGAAGTGTTCATGTACTGTAGTTGTAGGAAAAAGATGGGTCAATGATTAATGGCGTTGAAAATGCAAATTCAGCATTAAAGTTTAGTAAACACTATTCACCACTGAAAATGTACAGAGGACAATCATTTGGAGGTACATGGAAGGGTTATTTCCACAAGTACAAAAGTAAGTTAAGTTAAAACCTCTGTTTCATCATTCTGATCTAAAGTACAGTATATGCTGTAGATATGAACTCACTGATTGGCTAATCTCCGTCAATGGCACCTGACCCTCAGCTTCCGCCTCCTCTTTTTCCAACACCTCTAGAGAAATCACTGTGTTCACCTAAAGACAGTGTCAGGTTAATCATTATAAATCTAATCTCAGAACCCAGAATCTCATCTCTAGATTGAGATTCTTGGGGAAAAGGAAGTAATAAACTGGGGACAAATCTCCATCCCTAAAGTGTTTTGCTTGCAATGCCTCTTCCGTTCTGCCCTGCCGTAAGTCTATGATATTTACAACCCGACTTGCATGCATTGCACAAAATAAAAAAACATGGAGCATGTTTTTGATACCATCATTTTAGCAGGTGAGTAGTGTGCATTAAATGCCCTGTTTGAAAATAAATCTGATTGAAATCCCGGTCTCCATTTGTAGCACCTACTAGGCTCTTCTCTATTCGTCAAATTTGTGTTGCAGGAAAATTTCAGCGGATGCATCACTTGAATAATATTCTAGTGCCATCAGACTCTCTATTTAAATGTTAGTGAGACTATTATAAAGCATAAACAAAACCTATGATGTTTTCAGGTGTTACAAACAAAAACATGGTACTCATCACATATCAAAGCCATACAGGTAGGTAGGGACCACAGCAAATACAAATATAATAAAATGTTATCATGTCCTCACTAGGGTTTGCATTCTGGTTACTGCAGAGGGAAGGATATCAGTGACAGAGGGGACCAAGTTCATGGTGACGCGCAGCTCCACAGGGCTGCCTTTCACATCAGACAGCAGGATCTGACAGGCCTCCACCCACTCGCCACATTCCCTCTGACAGGAGGCACACGTATGTGCAAACATACACAGACAGACAGACAGACAGACAGACAGACAGACAGACAGACAGACACAAACACACACAGAGGCACATGTAGAGAAATTGAGTGTGAGACCAGGACCCCTGTTAGTATGCTTTAAATAGCTAGTCATGGTTGGAGCTTGTTAATATTGGTGGTGGAGTACCTGCAGCTTGTTGAGCTCATAGAGCTCATTCTCAGTGTCGTCCTGAGCCATGCTTTTCTGAATCTCCTCCTCTACAATAGCCTGGCAAGAGCTGCAGTAAGAAAGAAACATTCAGCTTGGGCTTGACACATATAATGAAATACGACTTTGAAACTGTGACACCATGATTCCACGTGCGGCAGCCATTTCTGGTCAAAGCACATTTCACACCAGCCACGGCAGTCAAGAGTGCGTTCTTATGAATTTACCATCATTGTGCTGAGAATACTCCGCCTTTCTCTTGTTAGGCCTAGTTCTTACCTTGTGATGTACTTGGAGAAGTAATCTAGTTTCTGGGACAGGTTCCTGGCGTCCTCCCCAAGTTTGTCCAGAGAGACCTCCATGTAACTGGGGCTAGGGGGGGGCGCAGGCTCCTGGTCCTCACAGTGATCAGGCACCATGGCCAGGAGCAGGTCCACCATCCAGCGAGTCAGAGCTGTGTGGAGAGAGTTCACCTGGCAAAGAGAGGGCAATGACATAGACAACAGACAACAGGATTATATAGAGATATACAGTAGGTAATGATACCCATATGACAATACATGACAAAGCAATTCATAGAAAAAGATGATATCCATGCGACAATACTGTACACAATATGAAAATATGCATACAATACTATAAATGATCCAATAATTCATAGCCATAGACAAAACTGTCAATGAAAATACACAGACATGGACGATGAAAATACACAGACATGGACGATACATAGAAAGAAAATACACACACACAAAATTACAAGTTGACAACACATAGGTAGGTACTGTAGATATAGGCAAGAATACTTCGAAACCAAGATTACATTTTTATATTGTCGTATCGTAACAGTGCAGAAGGCACTGTCCATAGACAGCTACAGTTATGACATCCAACAGTCAATGCACAGTACCTCCTCGCAGAGCCTGCGGTTCTCACAGTCAAAGAAGTTAGCTTGGGTAGCGATGAACTCCCGGAGCGTGTTGAACACATCATCAATCTCAGTCCTAGAACAGATACAGGGAAAAGTCTTATCAGATAACCCATAGGAGTCAATACTTACCAAGCCTGACCTGAATCAAAAAGGTATTTCTAATATTTGAGAGTGTGCTTGATTTAGCTTGTCAGACACAGTGGAACTAATGGAATCGTCCCAACAGTCCAAATTCTGCATGCAAGGCAATCTAAATCAAGGGCACCTCCAATATTTCAAATATGCAACATAGGTATTCAACCTAGGTCTTTTGCAGACCCTGAAGTATGGTATGTAGATTAGGCTCATTTTTTTCTCTACAACTCTCTCACTTGACGTGTGGTTTCTGTTTGACCCTCTCGTTCTCAGGCTGGGTGCTGTGCACATACTGCAGGGCCTCCTCTGTCAGTTTCATCCAAACGCTAAGGGCCTTCTCCAGCTTCAGCCAATCGCTGTGGGGCAGCGTCTCGGTGCGGCCAATCAGGGCCTTCAGCTTGGTGGCCCATAACTCTATCACCCCGACCAGGGACATCAGTTGCTTGTGTATTCCTGAAAGCATCATACTTAAATAGTCAAAGAAAAATGTACAATAGAGCAATAGTGTGCTGTTTTCATGGGGTTTCAGGTGTGAGAGATTTGCTTTGGTTGAGGCAAACAGTGGTTTGATTAGTATAAGCTTGTACACCGACCCATCTGTAAATCGTGCCTTGTGATTGTAAAGGTGGCTCCCAAATGTATTACTTTATTTTGAAGCCAATAGCAAATTAGCCTATCATCATCATCATCATCATCACAATTTGTGTGAGTCTCATTGACTGCAAGACATGACGAGCAGTTACAGACTTAAGTCCTGCATGCTGGATGACAGCGCCCTCGCATTAGAATTAGGAAGTTTGGTCGATTTTAGCCATATACTACTGCATACAACTCCAATACATTTATAATAACACAGTATACTACCATAAGGCTTATCATTTGATATTTATCACTTCATACTTCAATTAATGAACACTAGTCTAGATTGTTATGTGTCGACCTGCTACTACAATGCTATCTCTAAATCCATATTTATTTCAACCAGCAACACTACTATTTAAACACTAACAATGTTTTAACAACAAAACACAATCTGAAACATGATCTGAAGAGGGGAAACATAGGGTGTACACATTATGTTTCAAAATGGATGACATCCCCATACAGTATCTGTCTTGGAGGTGATTTGCAATCTGATTTAAACTGCATATTTCTCCATAACAAGATGGGGACACAGAAAAGCAATATAGAAAATACATTTTACATTTGCTGAGTAGTATTTTAGGAACAATTTCAGATAATTTCCAAAGTTCCTAAAATTATCAGTAAGCTACCATGGTTCGGGAAAGGTTCTGAAACTTAAGGGAGTTTTGCAACCCTAATTAGAATATAAAATTTGTTATCCCAAAGTGTGGTTCCCTTCTCTACACAACATTCTTTAGGTCTACTGAGCATACAGTACAGAGACATTCATGTAAATCATGTTGTAATGTAAATGAGAGATCTATGCAAAAACCTCCATCTCTCCCTCACCACTCTCCCCATTGATGCGGGTGCCCAGCTGCGTGTGGAGCTCAGACACAACATGGCCCAGCTCCCTCATGGCCTCCTGGCCTCTAGGGGGCTCTCCGTCAGGTGCCGGGTGTCTCCTGAAGAGCTGCAGGCCTACCTCCACCCAGGCCTCCTGCAGCATGGCCAGCATGTTGAGGGTCTCCTGGCAGGAGAGGAGGTCCTCGCCTCCATATCGCTCACACTCTTTGGTCAACACCTGTCGGAAGAGGGGGTGGGGGGTGGAGAGATGGGGGGGTTTAGACAGAGTGAAAGGCCTGACACTTCACACAATGCAGATTATGTGTAGAGACATTAGATGTGTACAATACATATTCCAAGTGTAGAGATTAGAACTATATGCTTGCACACGCATAGACATGCACGCGCGCGCACACACACACACACACACACACACACACACACACACACACACAATGCTCCACATACAGAAGCACCAAAAACATCATCATCATCATCACAACAGAGATGTGAATACAGTAACAGTAGAAAACAGGTGCAGTAGAAACAATTCTCACATTTGACCACTGTTTCAAATCAGTAAAAAGCTGCTCCTCTGAAACTTTCTCGAATTTTGGATCCAGACTCCTTGAAACAATAAACAACAACAAAAAAAAACATACAATAGTGATATAAATACAATGCCTGGAGAACAGTTCAGCCATGGCAGTTTGAAGTCAACTTAAAGGTAGACTCAGAGATATGAAGTAGCCACGAAATAGCAGGGGGACTTTCGGCAGAGATAACTAAACTTTCCACAAAAAAGTTCTGGAATCATAAGTGTGTGAAACATCGTGCTTGTGTGAATCTGAAACATCTCTGAAGGCATTAACTTCCTGTGGTAAATTCATATCACTGAGTCTGCGTTTAGGTCTGGCATAGTTTGGTAGAGTTCCAACATGTTTATGGACCTTACTTTGTCTGTGGGTAAAAAACAGATAATCTTTGCTGTATTATAGCACTAATGCTTTGCAGCTACAAAAAACACCCCTTGTGTAAAACATACCATCATATATTGCACATACTTGATTTTGGAGCCACAGAAGGTGTGCCACTTGACAACGCCAGCCTTGATGGCGTTGATCTTCTCACACGTAACATGCTCCGCCTCCCTCAGGCTCTGCATGAACAAAGTCAGATGTTCCTTCCACTGTTCCGTTAACTGCATGATACGATTCAGGTCCTCAGAGTCCTGCAGGACAACATGGATAGTTGACTTTACAAAATACTGTAACGCTATAGTGTGTCCCTTGAACAGTGGGGGGAGGGGCTGTGTGAGAATTTGAGGGGGCTCAGAGGGGTTATGGGGTCCCCATGGTCTCCTCTTCAGCAACAGGGGTGGGACAGTACTGGTTATTCATGTTGTATTGGAGTTAAATTAATTTCATTGGGGGGAGGTGTCCACCTTAGGAGTAATTGGCTTAGTGTACAGGAGGGTGAGTTTTGGGCAGGGGTCTAGTAGGAAGTGGGGAAGTGGACTGGTCAGAATAACAAGGAGTGATGAAGGGAGATGCTGTTACTCAGTTTACCATAGTACCCTAGTTAACTTCCAGTTCAGCTCTCATGTGTTATTCTCAGTTAGGGGCTAGCCATCTCGTTTTGTTATTTTTCAGTGACATCTCAACCCCTGGGGTTAGCTGCCCTGTTAGGAATTCAATTTGGGCTCCAACGAGCAATCAAAGAGACCATCGTCTTGATCTCCATCATTACCAGGACAGTTGGCTACCCCAGGGTACTTCAGTTTCACAAAAACACCCCATTGTGTTCACTTGTGTTCTAACATGACAGTGTAGTGTTTACCTTGGATGTGAGGAAGACTGTGAAGTGCTCAGCAGTCTTGGTCCAGGTCTGCTCACTCACATGAAGCCTACTGGCCAGCTGCAGGTTGTTCAACTTGATCACCTGGGAAACAGTAAACAAACACCAACAACTCAGAACAAACACACATTTGATCAACAAATTCAATTAACAGGCAAGAAAGGTCTTAAGCACTGCTCCATTCTCTCCTCACATTGTCAACCAATACCAATATAATAATAAAATACAAATCCAAACATATGAGAACCGTCTACATGCTACAACAGAGAACAGAATGCCGTTGACCAGGTCCAGTACTACATTCAGCTGTTGGTGCTTTACATAGCTACTATAGGATTTAGCACAAAACTGTGAATGCCACAAATTAGAATAGTGACAGGGCTATCATGATGATGAATTTGATTAGGCCTATACTCTGTTATAATGGTGATACTAATTCTGTCCCTGTCATGAGAAATATATTTTATCTGCAGCTCTAACTGAAACAATGAAAATAGGTCACAAAAGGAGCGGACACAGGGCCAGACCTTGAGAGCCAGGTTGTAGGTGACTTTGCTCCATAGGTCTCGCTCCTCTGTCAGCCTGTCCACCTGTCCCTCCAGCCTCCGCCTCTGCATCTCATACAGGTCATGGTACTCCCCCACCATACTGAGGATACAGGCCACGTTTTTCCTACTTTTACTCATATTCAGTTTTGTGTATCTGCATCATCAGAGATGGGTTTACTAGGCACTTGATCTGTGCAAATGTTGCAACCTTTATCTTGAGATATAAAGGAAAAACTAAGAACAAACATGGAACTGTACATTTAAAAAGTTAACTTTTACATAATTCCATCCTGATGCTACAATTATTTCTACTGTACATGTACACACTAGAACTCGTAGAAAAACTCCTCTGAAAAAGCACGCAAGCAAATTCTGCACTTGTGAAAACGCTTAGTCAATCTGTGTGTGTAGGTCCATGTGGCCAACGGTAGCCACAGTACGGTGGCCAGTCAGTGACTTACTCAGAGTTCTTCTGGGACTGCTCCAGAGCCTTGGCCAGCTCAACCTGTGCCCTCTCAGCCTGCTTGGACACATACTCGTCATGCTCTCTCATCTTACTTAGCTCTCTGAAGACACACACAAACACACACAGACACAGACACACACAAACACACACAGACACAGACACACACAAAAGTGAGCGAGTTCATAGTGTAATTTAATTAAAAATGTAATGAAAAAAATACTGAAGCCCTACATGGGTTGCGCATGACCATGGTAAAAAATTCACCCTGGCTACAGCCCTACTCACACACACGCACCAAACTCCCCCCCCCCACACACACACACACATGCGTGTGCATGCTCACGTGTTGAGCTGGGCGATAGAGCTCTTGAAGCATATGATCTCCTCAGTGAGTCTGCGGTCCAGGGCTCTCTGGGCCAGGGTCTCTGTGTGTAGACCCTTCAACTGTCGGGGGATGCGGTCCAACAGAGCCACGTACCTCTGTCTGGAGCACAGGAGCAGATAGAAGTACAAACACAAAGAAAGTTTCAAAATGTAATTGTACTGGGAGGGATACATTGAAGTATGTATGACAGTACAATAAAGTAATTACTCTCAAGCTCTCCTCTTCGAAAACACAGAATACTGTAGTAACACAATAATACAGTAACATCACAAAACACACTAGCAGCAGTGACTCTACACAAAATAATGCGTATACTGACCTGAGCTTGGCTAGGAGCTGTCCTCTATCGGCACACTCCACACTGACCTGGCGGATCAGCTCATGGAACACAATGTTATAGATGTTCTGCTCCACGCGCACCAGCTCCAATAGACCTTGCATCTGGGAGGAGGTCACACAAGTGGAGGAGTTTACGTAAAGTGCATTTAGTGGACAACATTCCCAGAGACTGAGATTAAATGTTCAAGATAATTTTAAGTTAAAGGTGCGTTCTGTACATGTCAATACATCACATTTTCCCTGTGGGGTACTACAAAAACATTCAACCAAGTAAGAAAACAAAAAAACAAAAACAAAGAAAAAAGAAAAAAGTAGGCTACCCCAGCTTAAAACAGACACTTAAAAAGGGTACAGAATGCACCCTTAAATCTACATGTCTAGTCTAGTACAGCCAAGTCTGGTCCAATTTAAAATGAAGACATCTTGAATAACAGACTGTACTGTACTGTATGTTACTGCTTGTTGTGGTCGTGTACCTGTGAGAGTCCATTCAGCTCTCTGTACTCCTTGTTGACTCCTGCTTTGTCCAGCATCTCGTCCATCACCTTCATCAATTGCACAGCCTCTAGCCGTCCACTAGGCCTCCTAGTTACACACACACGAGAATAAACTAAATACCCAATTCTGTCAAAATGTACTACATAAGTCAAAAGCTGCATTTCCATGCAACGAGAAAACATTTTATTTCACACTGGTCTGGTTGAGTACATAAATTCAAACATCTTGCAGCTCGAGAGGAATTTTTGTTTTTATCATAGGCCTATCTACAAGCCCAGTTACGAGATACAATAGGGTCCTATTTTATCTATTTTTATTAAACATTTATTTATCCAGGTTTGTCTAATTGAGATCAAATCAAAAAATGTTTTAAGAGAGATGGGTCCTACAGTATTGATTTAGTATTCTACTTCTCAAATTGTGCTGTCTTGTGCTGACATGAGTGTTACACTTTTACTCACATGGATGGAAAGACTTTCAGCATCTTTTCATCATCCTCCAGTAGGACGGTAAATTTACTGCAAATGTAGAGGAAAATGAAATTGAGAGGTGCACCTAGTGTCATTAAAGAGAGGGAAATACAGTGCAAAGTAGAATTAACTGTTGTCCCATCTCTGTCCCAACACTGGAAATTAGTGCTAGGGAAAATGTTATTGTGAAATGCAACTGACTGTTTTTATTTCAATGTGTCAATGTTTTAATTGCCTCTGTTCCTATTAAAATAATGATAACATAAACAACTTCACTGACTCATCATAGCACTCCAGTCCTTGCACCCCTCTGTTTTTCACTATGTGGTATTCCTCTGGGATCAGACTCTCCATAAGGCTCATGTCCTGGGGAGAGAACAACAACAACAACAATAACATGGGCCTGTAAAACCAACACCTGCGCCACACGGCATAGGCCTGCCCAACACACACACAACAATTTACAAACACACCTCAAAGTAAACTTCTATAGCTTCTGTTTACTGTGTAAGACTTGTTACCATTTAGATTACAGAGATTACACACTGAAATGGGTCGTATTCAATTTGTGAACTAGTACAGTATGTCCTGTTGATGATCAACCTGATAAAAGGGGTAGATGAAAGTAGATGAACAAATCCAAAGGTATGGATGCTCTCTGATAACTGTGTGTGGCCCACACTGTTTTATTTTCTTTCTTAAATTAAAATCTTTATTGGCTATCATTCTGTGTGTGGCCCACTCTGGTGTGTGTGTAGCCCACTCTGCTTACCTTCTGAATACCCTGTGTGTGGGTGGTGCCCCTGTCAGCCATGGGCGGCAGGGGAATCCGCTCCCTCTGAGAGACCATGGCATCACACAGAAAAGAGATGTCCCTGTGCCAGCACACAAAAGACACAAAGCACAGACAGACAAGATAGTCAATATTGTTCTTTAAAAAAACAATATGCTGTCTAATTTTCCCATCCAACGGTTTACTATAGGAGACATTCTGTACACTACATTTGCAATGCCAATCACCAATAAGGATTCTTAATGGACAAACCTGCCAGCTCCAGTCAAAGATGTTGGTTGGTCGAGAAAATATTTGTATTTCTTGCGGCCTACTGGATGATGCCAAACTGCGTCAGTGTGTCGTATTCCATGAACCTATGGCAGGGAAGTTAACCATTCAGATAAACAACAATATTAGACTGACATGAGGGAAGTTCTCCAGTGAGGATCTTCCTAATTTCCAGGCTGTGACCAAAAATAATGTGACAGAAATTCTGACATGACACTTCCATGCCTTGAAGTCTTTAGGGGTCTTGCTTAGACTTGGTGGTCCCAGCTGATCATGGGTACAGATGGTTGAGGTGAGGGTGGTGAGGAGTTCATCTGGGATTAGGTCATTATGTAGTGGGACAAGTTGCATCTTGGATCGGTCTGTCACAGGCACTTTCTCTTTCAGCTGTGGGAGTTCTACTGCAGAGAACACATATGCATTCAAAAGTACTTCACTCATATGTTGTGTTATAAACAAATAGTGGTTCTAATAGCCTACTGTGCTTTTAACAATAATTTTATCAAAAGAAGATATCAGTCTCTGAAATTTCAGATCATAGTGCACTCACTAGTGCATTGAGGGCACATGCAAGAATGGGATATATGAGCCAGCAATCCCATAATTACAGACTAAGTAGACCTACACTACCTACAGAAGCCCAAAAAGGCCATCATATTCCTAAAAAATGTTTACTCCATTTTCATTTTTTTAAAAGCAATATAGACTATCTCGTTATCTCAAGATAACAAAGTGTTGTTATCCCGAGATCTCGAGAAAATGATCCCGCTATCTCGGGAAAACAACAATTGTAATCTCGAGATAATTACATATATGTAACATAGATTACCATGGCCTTTTAGGGCTTCCGTAACTAACACCTGTAGGCTATTCAATGCAATTCATTAATTGGGATAATATTAAATAATCAATGTTGATTAATTAACTTAAGTCTAATATTTAGGTTGCACAGAGACATGTAGCCTACCCGCTCTAGTATCCACATCTCCGGATGTTGACAGAGGATGCTTTGACGGAAACCTGTGGCCCTCCGGCTTTGGTAAGACTGGGGGTGACGGACTTGGCTTCAAGGACGCATACATCCTGGGATATTGAGGGAACTAACTTTCTTGCTCATTCGATTACATGGGAAATACAATTTAGCGGCAATATTGTCAAGTGACAATAAACACCGTTAAACTCAGTTTAGCTAAATTCAGTCGCGGGAATTTGATATGTTGCCAGCTCAATGAAGCCAACTTTGCAAACGACAGAAAAGTATGTCGTACTGCAAATATTCCTAAAGAGAAATAATGTCATAATATATATCTAAATGCATCACAAACCTAACAGCCTTAATCATCACTTTGAGCCATTTCCACTTGTTTACTTCCTCATTAAGATGTTACTATGGACGCCACGGCTCGATGGGTTTCCCGTATCCATGGAAAGTGGAGTCTGCGCATGTCTTTAAAGCCTGCAAGGAATTACATTCCTGAAATTCTGCCAATGGCTCCTGGTCCTAGCATAGTTTTTTTTCTTATGACTGATGTATGGATGATTCACTTCCTTTAGATAAATGTACTGGATAAAGGCGTCTGCTAAATGTCAAAAATGTAAATGTAATGCCCTGCAAATTCCACTATTATCAATTCCACTTGCCCTGCAGACATGTAGGTCTACTATCCAGACTTTACTAGTCATTAGTCATACAGCTCTGTGGTCATAGCAGGCATTTTTTTCTCTGGATTGGGAGACTGTAATGACTTTATAATGTCAATGTCTGCCACATAATTGTTTACACTTATCCATCTGTGTGTGTGTGTGTGTGTGTGTGTGTGTGTGTGTGTTAAAAGAAAAACAAACAAAATAAACTCGAAAAGGATGTTCCTGAAGAAACATTGTGGGCTTGCAGTCTTATCTTAGTAAAAGGTGAAGGAGTAGAGAATGACCACAGCAACCTTATGGTCTGTATTGGAAGCCATATAAATTATTGCAAATTTAAATGATTAAAGCTTGACAAGTCTAAATAGTATCAAAACTATGTATAGAGGTTCTTTAAGTGGGGTCAGTCTACACATTTTAAAGTTGGATTGAGGTGTCAAGCTTAAAAGATGAAAGAGGAGATACTTGTCACCATTCAGAGCCAATGGCTATAGGAATGAATAGGATTTCAGACAAATTTGAGCACAGCGCAAAAAGTTTAAATGGTATGAAAAATATGTTTTCAAGCAACTCAAGTTACACAAGTCTGGGCATTTAAAAGTTGATTTGAAGTTAATAGGTTAAGCGGTTTACGCTGTGCACGTGGTGGTATACAGTAGGCATGAATAGGATTTCATGCAAATTTGAGTAAAGGTGAAAGTGTAAATAGCATCAAACATCTGAATGGAGTCAATCTACACCAACTGATAGACAGGATGAGCCTTGGATAAATTCAGTGGAGTGGCTAGAGATGGTTGGTTAACAATTTTTTTTTACTGAAGCAAGCCCACTAATAAGTATGAGCAAGAACAATAGGTTGACTTGCTAAAGCAAGGCCACTAATTAAGTATGACAAACAACAGTAGTGTGTTGCTTTTCAAGCACACTAATAAGAATACGTATGAGGAAGAACAATAGTTGTACCTGCTGAAGCAATTATTCTACAGTTGAGTTTAATACATGTATATACACATTCAAACAGTTAATAACAGGCTACTGATTAAAACATGCCAATCGTCCAGTGGTTTAAAGGCAGAGGTAGGGATGAAATGTTACATATATACAGAAATTAGGTCTTCCCTTTCTCCCATCTACATCAGAATCAAAATTAAAACGATACATAGAAAATATGTCAAAACTATGTCAAACTGGCCACCATTTTGGGTCTTCACCTTACCGTGAGACAATGAACATCACTTAATTTCGATTGACAAAATCTTACAGTATGAACATGTATAATGTAAACCCTGATGATCCATTATTAAAATACACACAAGGTAGTGAGTCTGTGATATGAAGTCCAAGGAAACAAATGCAGATATAACATTATTAGAAACCCTCTCCTCTTTTCCATTCTCTCTTTGTTAATCCTCCTACCAAAACCCAGAGGTATAACTACTATTCACAGCAAAAGTGATTTCTCCAATTCAATCAACGGACTGAGGACAAGAGGAGCAAGAAAATACTGATGAGATTTCCACCAATTTCTTCTTTTTTTATGTCTACTTTTTTGAAGCCGTGATTGCAATTATTCAATACAAGTGCACGCTGCCACTGATATTTTATTATCTTTGATGAAAAGAGAGAGGAGAAGAGAGGAGAGGGGGCAGATATGAGTTTCCCTTCTGAAAATGCCACCTCGTTGTGTGCCTGGCTAGTCATCCTGAGCTATAGATCCCCTCTCTTGCTTCATCTCCCTGCTCCTATGTGGAACCACATCTACTTGAGGACTTTGTGATAAGGGTAGAGGGTAAGTGAAGAGGTGAACGCGCGGATGTCGTTGATGAGGGTGACGTCAGGTAGTGTGGGCGAGGCAGGGAGGAAGGTGAGTTTGGAGACTTCGCCATAGGAGGAGGTCTTGCGGGCTGGGGCTTGGCCGCCGTTGTCCTCGTCTCCCTCTGTGGGGCTGGGGCCACCCTGCAAAGGAGGGTCGTTCTCCTCCTCTCCAAAGCCTACAACCTGATAGGGAGGGAGACAGATGAGCTCTGGTATGCCTCTCTCTCACACACAGCATCTTTTTTCTATTTCTTTCTAGCAACATTGAGTTGTGACACAACATAAACTACTCCATTCTCCAGACAGACAGACAGACAGACAGACAGACAGACAGACAGATAAATAGAGCTGTCTGGCTTACATGCACACTGAGTTTCTTGCTAGTTGCATCTCTGTGCTCCATGAACCAGGACACCAGTTCTGCTTTGGTGATGAGTTTCAGAGCTTCAATCTGCAGCAGAAAGATAACATTGTTACATAAACCTTATAACAGAGGCTCCAAGTAAAGTGCTACAAAACATGCCATCTACTGTATTTAGTGGTGCCAACTTTTACCAACCTCCTTGTTGAGCCGGTCAAAGAGGTAATGCTGGGTGACCACCTCAAACCAGTTGCGGTCCACCTCCTCGCCGAGGTGCGTGTCCTCACACTCTTTCAGCTTGATCAGTGCAGTCACCTGCGTCTTAAAGGCTTCGTCTGTGAGGTTGGTCATCTTTTCCCCAAAGCTCACCAGGAACTCCTCTATCTTACCTTCCACAAAGTCCGTGCTAGGAGATAGGAAGCACAACGACACAGGTCAAAGTGCCCAGTTCTAAATCAACTCCTGGTCCCCAAATCCGAAGCAGTAACTGCTCTCTGGCTCCATATGACTCAACTTAATCTTGGCCTCATGATCTTTAGATGAAACTTTGGCATACTTGTAGTAAATTGTGCTGATAACACTGATAATCATCCTTAACAACTGTCTGACCTGCATATGTGGCTACCATCCTTCTCCTCTGAACTGCTCCTGACAAAACATGTTTTACCTATCACTCAACCTGCGACAAACTAATATTGGATTTCATATGCATGTTGAGTATAGGTTTTAAATAACTGTACAACTATATCTGAAAGTAAATGCTTTTATGTATTTTTTTTACAGCAAACTTGGTGACCTAATGGTCGAAACTTTTGTTCCTTTTTTGCCAGTACCTATTTCTGGGTATCATACCCACAGAGAAAGTTGGATATGCTCATATTCTTCTTGTATACAAACTGCTGAAATCTACAAGTTCTCATGAAAGAGTTTTTCCTGGCCAGATCACATGGTCACTCTCGAGCCCCTACTAATGAATTTCAGTCATTTGAATGTGATATAGGCCTAGTCTACAAAAGAAAAACTTAAAAGACAATAACTGTTTTAAAGTGAAGGTGCCTCACTTGAACTTGGTGGCCTGTGTTTCCACTGTGATGGAGAAGCCCAGGACCCCTGAAGTGTTTCTGCAGGTGGGGTACACCTGATACCTAGTGGGGTACAGGGTCAAAGTTCAAATCTCTCAACTCCAAGGGCAGGAGGTGCTTTAATATAGTAGTTTACTTAGATTAAATGTCCAGATTGGAAGGAAAACAACAACAACTAACCCAAGTGTTTCCTTTGTCCTGAGAAAGTCAAAGCAAGGTTCCTCCATGTGCATCTGAGACAGAGGAACAAACATAAATTCATGGCCACCACTGTTGTAGACCAGAGCTTGGAGTTGACTCTAGGGATGGGATGGGATTATATCCAACAGAATAATTATTTTGAGCAAAATGATAACATAATTTATATTATGGGTACACAGATATAATTGGACCATATAAGTACAGTATCATATCATATCATGGGCAATATAATAGGGACAATACCACTTTACATTCCAACTGTGTAACATGGCCTTTCTGATTGGTAGATTTTAGAGGTAGTAGTACGTGGTTCAAAATGACTAGCTTTTGGTGAAAAGCAACCTCTCTCAAAACCAACCTTTTGTTTTTTTCTACACAAGGTGATTTTATGCTGTCTACAAGGGGCTGAGGCCAAGCTGATTTCTGAGAGGCGGAGAGAGGGGACTATTTTCTACAGGGGCCATTGAATATTTCAGTCAAGCCCTGTTAGCAACAACACTCACCACTAGCAACTCCATGAGCGTATGCTCCCTCAGGTTTTTCAGCCCTGACTGGTAAGAAACAGAGATGGACATGGTTATCACAACTCCAAATGAGCACTAAGAACATTTCAGCAACTGATAAGGTTCGCTGTCAGGGGATGAAATTCAATAGGTCATCTCTGTCAGGACCAAATACAATAAAAAAAAAAAAAAAAAAAAAATGTGACCAACTGATGTCACAATAAAACATTGTCTTAAGTACATAATATAATACCTGGTAGTAGACAGTGACTTCAGAGTTGGCATCTCCCTTGTTGAGGGACTTGACTTTACACAGGTGAGGTTTCTGAGGTAGCTCCACCACTCGGAACAGCACAGGGACCTCTACTGACAGACGTTCAAACTGCAGTTTACTGGAGAAGAAAAAAAAAGATATGGATAAATGTCTACATTCCATAAGGCAATGTAATAAGTTAAACTATTTTAGGATATGGCAAATAATGTTATTTTGTAATAAATTTTTCACATTATTGCTTTGAATGAGAGTCAAGAGACAGTGGAAAACAGAGGAAGAGGAGGTACCCAGACACTTACTCTATAAAATACTGCAGGAACTCCATTGACTCCTGTTGGGCAAAGAACATGTACAGAAAAACATTTAGCATTAACATGGCATAGAAGCAAGATGGAATATATTTTCATTTTTTAACCATTAAACAGGTAGAATACACAAAATCAACATCTCAGAAAAAAACAGTGCTGTAGTGAGCTAAACAGCCAAATTAAGTCTGTAGTCCCTAAAAACAGATATAACAGAACATGGCTGCGAACATCAGAAATATGTGTGTGTGTGTTTAATGCTTCAACGCGTGTGTATAAGACCAGACTTACAGTGGAAGTGAAGTTGCCCTGCACCAGCCCCTCGACGTACAGCTCAGCTTTCAGGCCACTGACGAAGGTCATGAGGTTTTCCACAGTCAGGCCCTTCATGATAGCCTGGTACTTCTGGATGACCGACCAGCGGCAGTGCTCCAGGATCAACAAACGCACATCCCTGAGAGGGAGGGGGAGGAGAGAGAAGGGGAGAGAGAGAAGGGGGGTGGAGGAAAAAGAGAGAGGAGGATGAGGAAGAGGAGAGAGAAAGACAGAATATGCAGCAAGTTATAAGTGGTATTTGTTGACTGCATAGCCAAGAGATATTAAAAATGTGTCCAAATAAGAAAATAGCCTTTTATTGGACCAGGAAGTCATATGTCTGAATAATGAAATCCTACGATGCCCTTAGTGCTCCCAGCCAACCACGGAGGTGCATCTAAGCTAACATTCACATTAGTAAACACAAGTGATTTCACATGCCCACACCTTTGTAAGGTGATCTGGACAACTATTCTGAGGTAAAAACATTGGTGAGGTGATATTTTAAGAATCAATAGCTATATATATAAAAAGGATCCGAGATTGCCCTTTAAGATGTGAGAGAGAGTGGGAGTCAGGGGCCAGATGAGGAAAGGTACAGAGTTGTAGAGAAATGAGACCTACTTTCCCAATCTCTCAGGTTTGATAAGGATGTTGAAGTAGGTCTTCTTCAGCTGCTCTGCGAACATAGTGAAGACCCCAGGCTCAGCAGTAAAATCTGCCAGATGGTCTACAATCAGGTTCAACAGTAACTGGGAAGAAAAAGAGGGGCAGAAGAATCGCCATAATATATAGGGTTGTCTGAGCAGCATGTGCTGTACCTGATCAAGGTTTGTGTGTGTGTGTGTGTGTGTGTGTACAGCATCACTCACAGGTAGTTTGTGGTTGAAGCCCTTGACTCTGATGACCAGGCCATGCTCCCCTGCCACCAGTTTGTACTCCAACTGGGCCACGTCAGCCTCGTAGGCCGGCTCCGCCAGGTTATGGGCCAGGATGTTCACAAAGATATCAAACAGCACCAGGCTACAGACGTACACAAAGGGTGTCTTAAAAGCAATGTTCCAATATACTGGTACAGTATAACCCCCCTCCCCAGCAGTTGTGATCATATATTTAGATGTTCTCAATTTCTGTCAGAATCGTCACTGGTTGTAACTTCGGTGTCATACCAGGGTCATGTTAAGTAAGGCACAATGTAGCAAAACATTTTACAAAGGAAGTTAAAATCTTTGTTTTTAATGGACAGCTCCTCTTCAGTTTCTTATTGTTTTCTACTGTTTGCTGCTCCTGAACACAATGCAGTTCTATAAGATGAGCATTACGCATGTTTCATTTTAGAATTACTTGATTTTTTTGTAAATGATCAACTGCATACAAGACTTTCTTACTTCTCAGGATTTTCCTGGATTATCGGGGAGAGGAGGTTGAAGCGTACATAAGCTAAAAGAGAAAAAAGAAAAAGAAGTATAACATGACAGTTAAAGAATGAAATAATACCCTACAGCTTACGTATGAAACAATAGAACTAAGAAATGTATATAAATATAAACATGTTTTCATTTTCAAACTCCATTTACCAATGCAAACAAACAAATTACATATAGATTCACAAACACATCACTTCACCTTTGGGTATCTTGAACTTATTGTCCTTTTTGAACCAAAGACAGCCTCTTTCGTTGTTGACTATCCTGATTGGGATCTCAGTGTCCGGACAGTCTGATGCTTTCAGGGTGAAATCAGTCGCTATGAAAAAGAAAGAAAAAAGGGATTAATATGTATTTTTAAAATTAATTATTAAACATAATAATCATCAAGAGACTGAAAAGTGAATGTTGTAGACTGAAAGTGATTGTTGCAAAACACATATGGGAATATATGCTGAAATATACTCTGCTTCTTAAACTAATTAAGCTATAAGTACTACAAGTAAATGGTGTAGCTTTGATGCAATTGGTTCACTAGAACATTTGAACTGACCGATGAACTTGTTCTCTGCTGGCAGATGCAGGCAAGGATTGAGGTCAAAGTCTCCAGTCCAGCGCTGCCTCCACTCCTCAGGGATATCTGTCAGGACACCAAAGAGGAGTGCTCACTCAGACACAGGTCTACACACCACAGCCAGCTTTGACAACCAATAAGGATGTAAGAGGTGGTAATATACATGATAGCATATGGAGAAGCTAAGGTATCTTAAAAAGTTACAGCTTGCTATGTGTAATTCTGGTGTGGTGGTGCTGTCACAGACAAATAGTGACACCCTATGCAAAACCAAACCATAATATCCTAAATTATCAATCTGAAGTATTACCTATCGGCATAAGTGACTACACATGCATTCTATTGGCAATCCTTTTATGATACTATCATTCATCACTTTCATTCATATCGTTGTCAAAATAGAAACACTCTACACAAAACCAAACCATAATATCCTATAGACCTATTATCTATTGGCAATAATGTTATTATTATACAATCACAGAAATGACTAAGGGATCAACACTAGCATTGATCTGGTGTGGCTCAGGGTCAGTGCATCCATATATATATGAGTCTCGGTCTCACCCTCCATGCTGTAGTTGGTGCCAAACCACCTCTCCTTGAGTGGACAGTGACCCTCGTGCTCTGGGGACAAAAGCAGCAGGTTGGCTCTCTCAGGGGTCAGGAGGGACAGGGGAGAGGAGATCACCTGGAAGAGACATCACACAGACGCACGCACGCACGCACACACATAAATCATGCAACACACATTGTGTGTTAGCTATAACATTTTTCCAGAAGGATTGAGCCAACATCTAGGTTTGCAGATTAACATTTTGTTTTGGCATTGTAATACACTGGCATACGTTGCTAGCCATACTCGGTGGATGCTGCCTTTCCTCTTACCTCTGGGTCGAACTGGAACATGAGCTGGTCTCCTGTTAGAAAGTCCTCTTTAGGGAAGAGCTGCATATTCTCACATATGTTCTCCACGTACTCTATGGGGTCTGTCTGTCACAGGGCAACAAGGAGAGTCACACACACACACACACACACAATCACACACAAAATAGCTCCCTGACAATGTGTTCATTTTACTCTGACACACTTTTTCATGGAGAGCTGTGACTGTACCTGCTCTTGATAGTGAAACTCATTGGCTTCTATCTTCTGAATCTCTTCATAAATCCTCTGCTGTGGACCCAAGGTCTGGAGCATCTTCAGGTACTGGAATACTAGGTGAACCACCTGCAACAGGGAAACAACAGTTTATTGAAGTGTGTGTGTGTGTGTGTGTGTGTGTGTGTGTGTGTGTGTGTGTGTGTGTGTGTGTGTGTGTCACCAGCTCACCTGGTAAAAGTTCTGGAAGCCTTCGTCAGTGAGTGTGATGGAGATGCTGAAGATGGAGTAGGTGGTGTTCTGGTCAAAGCCTGTTTCACTATTCCCTCCAAACAGAGCTAGAGCCCAACACCTGTAAACCAATGCACAGAGACACCTGTTACACACGCACACGCACACACACTACTTTAGCTGACAAAATGAGCACAACCAGCTGTCACTCACTTCTTCCTGAGCAGTGATAGGATGCTGCCAGTGCCTTCATGACCAATCAACCAGGAAATATAGTGCAAGGGCTTCACCCTGATGGGAACACCCACAGAAACACAAATAAAGCAATTCACATTGGTGAAGTAATAGTGTCGGGAAATTAACTACTCTAATACAGCCTCCAGAGCTAAAGATAAACCATCAGGATCACAATTCATCTCTATGGGGAACATGCAAACATATGGGATAGGCAGGTGACAGGTGTCTAATAAAGTGAGTAATGTAGGTGATATCTGCCTTATTTCTACTCTATAGGGCTTTAAAATAGCTACAACAACTTGAATCTTATAACACTTGACTAGATGCACATGAGTATATTAGTACAGGCTTATTCATATCATATACATAACTAGCGTAAGCAGCGTTTCTGCTATCCTATGGGGCCTCACCTGTACTGTTTGCCCTGAGGGGGTACTGCCCACGTGATGGTGAGGGCGTGCACCTTCCTCACAGGGACCACTGTAACACACACACAGTTAAGAATGACTACAGTACATTCAAAAACCTTATGAGAAAACCTACTGAATACACGACTCATGGAAACAAAAAGACAACAATGGGCTAGTTAACAGATAAGAATACTTACCACAGGTTAAGTATTAATAACACTGCACATTAATTATAACCTGACCAGCCATTGAAAATATAATCTAAGACACAAAGCGTTAAGGAGAGCCTGTACTCAGTAAGCAAAGGTGTACAGTATATTTGATAGAACCACACATGTAATGTTTACTGAACACCTCTACCTCTGTAAAGCTTGTTGAAGGCTGGTGTATCAAACGGGCCCTGGAGGTCAGAGAAATCAGGTTGCGGTAGATCACTGAAAATAAGGTGAAAATATAATATATTATTTGAAGACAGTTCATGGATTGTTTAAATTGTGTGTGTGTGTGTTTGTTTCCGTGTGTGTGTGTGTGTGCACACATACAAGTGCTTACTTGTTGGGCACCTTGCTGAAGATCTCTCTCACCCACTCCTCCAGTGTGTTCAATGTCTCTGAAGGGCAGACAAGAGCAATCAATAAGTCATTTTGACCTATCGTGCTGGGAAGCTAGCAAGTGTGCCTACTAATTACAATGCAGACGTAATACATTTAATGAAATAAAAGTGTACAATAACATTTTCAAAACATAAATGATAAAGAAACATAATTTGTTTAGTAATTTATATTTGTTTATAAACAATTTGTTTATTTGGATCAATCACCTTTAGACTGCACCGTGAGGGTCATGTAATGGGCAGAGTAGTATCTCTTCCAGAAGTCTCTGAGACGCTGGTAGGTGTTGATCTGCTTCTCTCTGGGCTCGTGCTTCAGGGTCTGAGCATTGCCTGTGTAAAAACCCAACACAGAGGACAACAACATGCTGTTACAGCTGCATAAGCTATGTTGATATTGATATCATCATCTAATTCATATCCATTCAAATGTATTCTGATGGCAGCAATGCAACAACTAGTTGTAGCAATTAAACAGAACATCATCTGATTAACATGAAAACGATATTTGCCATGTCGATATAAGCACAAATTATGTTTTATAAAATAAAAATGTGTTATCAAATATTGACAGTCTATGGAAGATAACAGCAAATTCTTACACACAACTGTAACTTCCAGTTTTATACTACAGAATATGATGAAAATCAGGGGGGAAAGGCTACCAATCAAATTGTAATTATGATTATTATTTATAATTCTAAAATAAACATACAAAAAAATAGTGTAGTTCTCTGATGTCAAAAAAAATAAAAATCCCTGATTATATTCTCTGTGTGTGCTTACCCCAACAGAATTTGCCCATGGGGTGCTTGGGCTTGGCCAGGCTTCCGAACAGCATTTCCTTGCGATGGGAGTCTGACGGCCTAGCGAGCTGGTACTCTGCACATCAATGGACAGGCATGAAGTTCAATAGAGAGAGATAGAAATAGAGATAGAGAAAGAAAGAAAGAAAGAAAGAAAGAAAGAAAAAGGGGAGGGAGAGAAAGGATAAAGAAGAGAGAATAAACAAACAGATAGAGGGAAAGAATGAGCGTCAACTGTGAATGAGCCTAGAGTGTAAAAGAGGACTCTGAAATTCAACATGATAGCAGTGCGGCTACACTCCCAGTGCCCTAACTCACCACTATCCACTGCCTCTACCTCTCTGTCGATGGCATCCTCAATCATCAGGGGGCAAATGAAGAACTGGGCCCACCTAGGTGGACAGAAAAAACAATATCAGATTGAAAAGAACACAGATCTCAAGCAAAGGAGAAGATTGGGCTAATAGACTCCTGAACACTGTAGAAACTATCCAGTCAGCGGGGGAAATGGTCTGTTTTCCACCGACATCCAGATGTGGCCCAGGTACAACTTTGTTTCCCAGGTCAAAAGTGTGGCGGCTCTGGCTGCCATTCCTGAGACCTATCTTTTGCCATGAAAAGGCCAGACCTTGGCCGGCATGTGGATGTAGCCCAGGTACGACTTTGTTGCCCAGGCCAGAAGTGGACCAACTCGGGCCGTCATAACTGAGATTTGGCATTTTCATGGTGATGATTGGGCTAAGGTATGGCCACCAGAGCCAGTCCACTTATGATCCAGAGAACAAAAACGTACCTAGGCCACATCAGTTGTGTAGTAGTCAGATGATTCCTTAGCCTGAACGTAATCTATGGGCCAGGAGAAACGAAAAAAAAGGTGCTATGGAAATACTGACCAAGTTTCAAATTTGTGACCATATCTACAACGAGTTTCCAATTGTCTGCTGACTAGGTAGCAGAACAGTTCAAGACCCTGTGTTCTTATGTATTACAGTGCATTTAGGTACCATAATCAGGTGCATTAAAATGAAAATGTAAAAAGTGGCTGGTGTGCAGAAATGTTTCCAGCCCTGTGACTTGACTGAGAATCTTACAACAATGGCCAAATGGTCACGGCCCTCCCGCCTCACCTATCAAGCGCCTCTCGGAAGTACTTCCTCTGGACATCAAACTGGAAGATGGTCCTCTCACAGTCTGTGGAGGCATTGTCACTGCCACCATGCTTCTTCAGGAAGGCATCAAAACCATTCTCCGCCGGGTACTTTTCACTGCCCATGAACACCACTGTAGCAGAGAGAGAGAGAGAGAGACAGACAGAAGAGGGAAGTTGAGGGGTAGAGAGCAAGAAGAGAGGAGAAAGCAAGCAGAGAGAGAAAGCAGTGAGAAAGAGAGGGTGAGAAATGAGAAAGATGAGTGAGAGAGGGAGAGAGAAAGGATAGACAAACAGACAAGAGAGAGGAAAGTTTAGTTTAGAGGTACTGTCAGGGTTCTTACATAGAAATCTGGGTCATCTGCAGTAACACAAAATCAGGTTCTCTGTTAAACCCACTCACTGTGCTCAAGGAAATGGGCCAAGCCCGGAAGGTCCTCTGGGTCACTGAAGCTCCCCACATTGATACAGAGAGCAGCTGCAGACTGAGACACAGGAGGAATGACAACACGCATAGACACAGACACACACAAACAGTAACACACACATTGTAACACACACACAGACACACATAGCCTCTGCATATCACATATTTCATCAATCCTCAAACAACAAAACACAACATTAGCAGTCAAGGACATGACAAGACAATATCACTACCAGACCAGTACCGAACAATAAACCGTCCATCTCTACAGGTAGGAGTTTAACCTACAGAACATCCCCATCAAAAAACTGTGTCCAGTGATATATACATATCTAATTGTTATCCAAGAAAAGTTAATTTAATGTAGTTGTAAAGTTATAGTTTATAAACTGCTGAGAGAATGCAATCGATAGCCAACTGTTGAAATGATTGTATTCAGCCTGCCCCTTACTGTCTGTGCTTGTTTGTGTGTGGTGTTGATGAACAACTCCTGTCATAATTCTAATAATCATTGTGACAACATGACGTTTGGCTCCCGCATTATCATTACAAGTGGGCCGCGAGTCTAAAAAGGTTGGGAACCGCTGCTATAGGCTATGTAACATCAAGCAAAAATAATTTAACATGGGTACAGTCATAAAAAAGGAGCCAACATTTTGGTTGTGTTGTCTCTCTCTGTTTTTTAGCTGCTGAATTGATGAGTTTCTTCTGTGTGAAGCACTAGAAAATGCAGGTATCATGTAAGAAAACCAACCTGTTTCTCTGAACTCCCTTTCTTCTTTTTCCCTTCATGTTCCTCATCCAGCTCCTCAAAGTCACTATCGTGCTCCTCTTCCCCATTCTCCTCTTCCTCTTCTGTGCCCTCCCCAGAATCCCCCTCTTCTTCCTCTCCACCCCCTGCCTCCTCCTCCCCATCCTCCTCTTCCTCCTCTCCTACACAAGCCCCCTTCCCATCTCCACTGAAGTCAGAGATGAGAAGTACTCTCAGGCCATTGCTCAGCTCGATGTATCTGGAGAGGGAAATAAAGATAATAACTCAGAGGTTTAACAAACTTATCACAGCTGAAAATAAAGAGTCCCAATGATTAATTATACTTTCTCATTCTGTCTTTACTGTACATGGGCCTAGATGTTCCATTACATCATCAGACACCCCATTACATATCCTCCCTCACACACATTCTGATTGTAATGACGTGCATACTATGTAGGCTAGTGTGTATCCTGTAAATACAGGATAGAGGATATGATTTTTACTCATTATAATAATGATGTTCACGACATCTGAAATATCTACCTGAAGGTCTTCCATATAAAAATATGCAAGTACTCAAAAAGAGTATTCATATATTTTCTGAGACAGCCAAAAACTGATTTGAAAAGGGGCATTGAAAAGATTTGAGGAAATAAAAGTACATGCATGGATCAAGTACCATTTCAAACCTAAAACATTTGTTCAAGAAATCTGCAACAGGATATATATCCTGTTATATACAGTGCCCTCCGTAATGATTGGAGCAGTGAAGCATTTTTTCTTCTTTTTGATTTATACCCCAAACATTTGGATTTAAAATCAAACAATTACTATGATGTCAAGTATAGACTATCAGGTTTTGTTTTAGGGTTGCATTTAATTTAGCTAAGGCACTGTAATCACCTATAATGTGTCTTCTTAATTATAGGGTTATCTTATCACAATAAATACAATTTGGGCACTGTGTGCAATAAATACAATTACTGTACAATGCACAGTTGTGTAAGCTTTTAACTATAAAGCATCATTGTGTCAAAGAGGGTTCTTATTATATCTCATCTTACCTGTACTTCTTTGGGTCACTGGGAGATTTGTTGATTTGGAGGTCTCCTTGGTCTTCTCCTCCACCGCCATCCCCCGAGGCCAGCTGGCCTCTGGGCTCTGCTTGAGGTGGTGGCTCACCTCGGTCCGGAGCAGATTCCTGTCCAGGACCGCTTGCAGAACTTTTGGACTTGTTCGTCTGAGGCATTGTTACAGGGACTGAATCTTCCTCACTGAAATTACAAAGTAGCACATTTTTTGCCAAATCATCAATGTCAACATCAAGCGAGATATAATTAGATAGACTACCTAGACACCTAATTTATACTCTGACTTGACGAAACAGTTTCAGTTTACATTTAGGCTATTACCAAGTCTAACTAGTATAATATGTTACATGTCTTTAGCTAGGTTAGCTACGTTATACGTAAATAGTGAAAGCCAATGCAAGCTAACTAAAAGGCTAGTTCAGCGAGCTAGCTATTCATGATAGCTAATGCCAATGATGCAACGGTCAAAACGTAATTTGCAGGCAGCGGCGCTACAGCATCACCGCGGCTTTAATCCGGTTATTGACAACAACTAGTCAACCGGCGGCAGTCATTCCGTCGTCGTATTGAGAAATAAAAACTGCTCATGTATTGCTTTAACACAGTTCAACTCATAAACCAAATATGACCCATTGTAAATAAACGCACCTTTTATCCCAAATAATTAAAGTTTCCTAGCTGCAGTCTCGAGAACCTAAAAGTCTATGCAACCTAACCACAGTTTTCTTTTTTACCTGATCAGCTCTCGTCTGCACTGGGCTCAACAATTTGTGCAAGAGCCGATGTGATTCGCCGAGAGCCGTAAGCAGAGCAACAACGAGCCATCCGATTGCTTCAAACAAATCTGATGTCTTTCATGACATAAAATAACGTTTAACCTGTGCAAGAATTCTGAAAAAAGTCCCAACACTGGGATTTGTATGCGCGCGCCTATTCTGACAAATATTAACATCAAACGGAATTGATACAGTGATTGATAATGCATGATTTATTCAATATTCACTAATACTCACCACAAATGTCCACAACAGGAAAGCATGATTTTTTTTTTTCAGATATGAAGGGGAAAAGAAAAATGTAACTTCAACCGCTCTCGCGATTGACTGTACATTAGTCAACTATGTCGCTGTGAAATTGATAATCAATTGACAAAAGTGAAAAGTGTTGTGGTAATTGACGTAACTGGCATTGTGATGACTTCAGTGACCGCGGTTGGACTATTTCACTGATTTTGAATTTTAGACATAAAATTCTCACTATCTCACTATTCAAATAAAGATTTGTGCTTTTTATTATCCTAAATTGCATCTATAATACAAACATTCACAATATTTGTACAATCACTTTGTGCTTCTCTCCCATCTTGTCTGGGATTAAACTGTAAATGACAACAAGTTTACATAAACTGTCTATATTCTTCCCATGATATACAGCATAAAAATAAATCCATACTCAGTAAAGACCATTATAGATTCTAACTCTATCATTTACAAATTCACTTAAAAAATAATTATATTAAGACATTGTCAGTATCATTTTATATCTAACATTTTTCAACAGAAAATATGCATGTTGGGAAGTTACAGTACACTCAGAACGTGCTATCTTGCATACATAACGTTTTGGCAGAATCATTTTGTTCACATTGTGTAGTCATAATAGTCAATATCAAGACCAGTTTCTATACTTAACATTATTTCAATATTTTCAGTTTCTTCCCATTTTACCAAATGTATCTTGGTTGACTTCACATGATTAAAAGATCACACATCTCATCTGTCCAAGAAACATGTACACAAATCAAACCCTTACAACTGAACACTCAATTATATGTCATACATAACAATATAACATATTGCTCATCTAAAACACACATGTTCATGAAATAAACACTGTAAACATGACAGCTACAAGACTATATTAGCTGGCGGGTAAGGAAAAAGAACTCTATAGTAGTCACTCAGTCAGTGTCTCAAAAAACACCTTGACAATGGCATTGGCTAGTATTGTGCAAAACATATTGGCCATCTTACAGTTGTATTATAGCCTTTTAAAGAAAAAACTGCACCGCATATATTCAAAAGAAAGTACTTTAGTGGGCTTGGGCATGTTATATTAGTTTAACTAAGACTCAGTGATATGAAGTTACCAATGGAAGTTGGATGACTTCAGAGATTCAGATTCACCCCAAGCAAGACATTTCACAGTGCAGTGCAACATTATAGGCGTGTGACAAAAAGGCTTCTGTGTGAATTGTCTTGCTTTATGTAAGCTATCTCTGCCAAATTTGCCCCACTATTTCGTGGCTGTCATATCGCTGAGTCTACCTTTAAATTCACTGCTTAAGAGACAGCCTTTCCCTCTAACGCAGGATGAAAGGATGTCATCTGCTCTGAACTTGATGCTTATGCACCTAGAATGGCTATCTTTTCAACCCTGTAATCTTGTGACATGAACAGCTGTGGCATTGTGTTTCTTTGTATGGTGAACACACTTCTTTTTTTTTGAGAGGCAGTGCTGTGCTTACCTGTATACCCCCTGCTTGGAGATCCTTGACCTCTGAACCTAGAGGTCAAAGGTATACTAGGGGTGAAACATGTAAATGCTAAATAGAAGTAGTTGTATTGTTAGTAGTAGTAGTAATAGTAATAGTTATAGTAGTAGTAGTAGAAGTAGAAGTAGAAGTGGGAGGAGTAATATTAGTAGACTAGTAGTAGTGTTTATTGGTAGTTTGTATTCAGACTGAATTAGGAAGAGTGAGTGAGAAAGTTACCTTTGAAAAGAGGTTTGCGGTACTGTAAAATTGTAAGACAACATGAGAGAACAAGGAAACAGTAGTGGAATGAGAGCAGTGTCGTAAAGGGTGTGATCAGCAGGTGCATTTCTGAGGTAGCTGGGGGGGCTTGTCGGTGAGTCTGGTGGTCTTGGCTCCCGGGGCCATGGGTGGCTCCATGTCCACTCGCTCAGACATCTTCACGCAGATGATGTCAACCAGCCGCTCAAACACCTGGCGGACATTAATGTTCTCCTTGGCACTGGCTTCATAGTACTCAAACCCTGCAGACAGTAAATTCAAGAAGTGAACTGAAATTCATCACTATCTTCTTGGTCCATGACTTTTTGGTTCATGATTTGAATTTCACTACACTCTTTAAATTGAGTTGACTGAATTTAGGATGACCAAAACCTGAAGTACACACATTACAGACTACACATCATTAATGTTTGCATCAGCAGCAAATAGTTCACAGCTATAGATAAGTATAAGTGGCACAACACATGTGTTAAACACATAGAAACAAGCGCACATATGGTCGTTTTTCTGTATAGCATCACCCCATGGGAAAACTCTTTACAGTGAAGCAGGAGCAGAGATCTCTCTCATGTTATTAGCGGTTTGCCACAGAGGACAATTGTTGATGTTTGTTCACCACAATGCTACATAATGTGACATCAATTACCTACAGTGTGCAACAATGTAGCTCTACCAATTAAATGCAAATCGTATATGAAATTATATGGCTAGCACAATGTGGACTTGCTGGCAGTCAGTTCTGATTCAATTCAAATGAGTCAGCCATTATTTGTTAGAATCCTGTCAGTATTCACCAACATACAAAGGCAATACTGCAACAAAAATAAATGGCAATTGAGTGATAGTATGGTAACAAAGTGCTCCACCCCTCATCACCAATTAACTCACCTAATTGATCAGCCAAGTGCTTGCCCTTCTCTGCGGGCACCACCCTCTCCTCATCCATGTCGCACTTGTTGCCCACCATGATCACCTGAGCATTATCCCACGAGTACGTCTTAATCTGGGTAGCCCTGCAAACAGACACAAAGACACAGACACACTTTATTCAAATCTAATCATACATACATACATACATACATACATACATATTAATGCATTCTGCCACAGCATCTCCTTATTATGGTGACTATTTGGTCATCATGAGTCATTTATTTGTATCATTAAAAGTCATCTTTGACTTGGAAGCTAGTGTATCATCACTGGCACCCTGAGACTGATAACTAATGCATTGAGACGACAGAACTATTGTTCGTAATATCAGAACTATTATTCTTATCAGTCTTTGCAGCAGTTTTTTTCTTATCTTTATTCTTCTTAATTCTTGTTTTTATTCTCCTTTTTTACTGTAAAGCACACTATATTACAAACTTTGTACAAAATGTGCTATATAAATAAAGTTGATTTGATAACTATGCAGTACGGACGTATCTCAAAAGCCTAAATTGACTTCTTCTTCTTCTCTTGTATCAGATTTGTTTCAGCCAAACTATGTTCCCTTCATATTGCAATATATATTCCATAATTAATTTCCAGTACAAATACAAATATCATTCATATGGCAGGCTTTTACTAATACAGCCTTCTGGATCACAGAAGGGCTGCATCTCAAAACTGATAAAATGAAACATTCGTCCCCTCATCTTGTTTCCTTTATGATCACTGATCTGACAATAAAGTAAGTACTGGAGCATCACTGGTCCGTACACAAAAAAAGGGAGTTTGTCGATCTGACGATGACCTATAAAACAAAACAAAAGCCAACGAGAGGAAGGAGAGGTCATTTCAGGGTATTGTGACACAGCGCTGATCTCTCAGCAGAACGCCCTCACCAGTCCTGCACAGCGTTGAATGACTCTTCGTTGCAGATGTCATACATGAGGATGAAGCCCATGGCTCCACGATAGTAGGCGGTGGTGATAGTCCTGTACCTCTCCTGCCCTGCTGTATCCTAGAGAAGACATATTTACACTGTATGTTATGAGGAATATTAGTCATTTTTTAAATTAGGACATTGAACAGCTTAACCAGTGCTTTGTTAAGAACCACTCACTGCAGTGTCAACGAAAAACTTGAAGCTCTAATATATTGTTCATATAACTGTGATATTGTGAATATATCACAATTACAAACCTATTCTGCCTTGTTGCCAGATTTACCACATATATTAAACATTTGCACAGCCAGAGAAATCTGTAATTTGCAGACAAAAATGTTCACCATCATATGCTTATTTACATTCCATGTCTATGATAATGGCACAAGAAAATGCAATTGACAGAACTGTTTGTAGTTGGAAACAGATCTCTGACACAGACCCGGATTTGGACTGGTGGGGATTAAGAGATTTTTATGAGAATTGAGAGGAAAGGGAGATAGCTTTGATGGAAAGCTATGCCAATACACTTATCTTGAATCTACCAAGATAAGCCTTATTCACTGAGGAAGTGTTGCCATGGCAAAATCCATAAAACTCACAAGCTAGGCACTACATCTGTAAAATGTAAAGAGAGGCGAATCATCAAAACCCACGGCTTTCTCACCTCAACGAATGGCACATGTGGTGAAGTGTTGAAGTTGCATCTTCACACTGACAATCAAAACAGGAACACTTGCACGCCCTAGCTCTTGATTTGCCAATTATCATTTAATTAAAGATCAAATGTGGCTGCGCTGCTAACAAGGATCAGCAATGAGCTGTAAACCCGTGGCAGGAGGCGTCTTCGATCGTTGTGGACATCTTGGGTGCATCTCAATAGCCTAAGGAATTAAAGAAGTGTGTATGAACTGCCGGTGAACATCCAGCATGTGGATCTGACCTATTTCTCTCGATAGATAAGTAAGTACTCATGAAGGAAATTAAACAAGGAGAAAAAGCAATCCCTTGTCAGCGCCCTCTCAATTTCATTGTGAGGAAAGGGGAGGTTTAAATGCTAAAGTGCCATGTGACAGCTTCTGATCATAAACCACCACCTAATCTGATCAAAGACTGAATCTTATTGATCCAATTACCAATGTACAGATCCATCTTCCTGCCTCCCCACCTGAGCAAACCATCAAATTCTCAATGTAATTTCAGGAGTAAATATCCTAACTGTAAATCCCTTTTGCTGGCTTCAAGTCATTGTAATGCATGCATTGTAATTTAATCTTGATTACAGAAGGTAGCTGGCTTTAGTGTTGTTGTTTTTCTAAATTTAGCAGTGCAATATTCACTTTCACACTAATGATGATCTGTTGCCGTTTCACTACCTCTGCATTCATTCATTTGGCAAATGCACATAGGCAGAGTGCAGGAGGCTGCCTACAGTAACACTTCATTTAATTAATAAGGATCACACACAGCATGTGACATAGACTCTGCCATGACCGATCACAATCACCCACCACCAATACTCTTACCCTTGAAGACACAATGAAACAACATATAGGCTGCATCACTGCTCACACATGGCAATGTTTCAATATACTACCTGCAACCACAACCTACAAACTCAACCTCAGGAAGGTAAACACAAGGCTTGGACAAATTTAGGCCTGTTAGAATTAGAACTGAACGTCACAGAAGATTTGCTATCCCCGACATGAGAAAACTCTTGAATGCCAACTCCTAATCTGTGTTTATTGTATTATATTATTTGTTTGTTTGTTATTGCTTTAGCCTTTTAATCTATGTATTAATCATGCAATTCAGAGGTCAAAAAACCTTGAAAATGAAGTTGAATTTACACAATAGCATAATACACTCTTACAAAAGGGTAATTTGGCTTGTCTCTAAGGGAGAACCCACCAATCACTCATCCCCACAAACTTAATTTTGTATTTATAAAACAAACTACAATATGCAGCCTACCCCATGGAGGCTAACTGTCTTTTTCAGTTATTTGTTTTCCTCTTTTTGATTTTTAAAAAATTATATTGACTGTATTCCCATTCTCCTAATTTTGGAGCCCACAGGCTACTTTGGTTCACCAACGTAGACATTGATTGCTTTCAAATAATACTGTCTTTGAGCTGCTTTGAAATACTATGCTATAGCCTACTGTAAAAAAACCCGCTACAAACGCTGTAAGCACACGCGTCTATATGCCTGATAGTGGGCTTAGGAAACACATTTTTTCTGGAAGCTTTTAGAATGACATGACATCCTGTGTGGGTTGTTTATAACCACTGCCACTGTCTGCTTTCCACTTTGTTACATTTCCCTACCGCATAAAATATAGGCTACAGTAGCCTGACAACATTGAGTTAAAGCAATCAAATCCAATGATTTTTGACCGTCCATAGGTCCGACATGACACGAAAAATAGTTGCTGAAAAATGGCACTAAAAGTTCTTCAAAGGGTTCTCCAACAGGGACCCTCCTTGGTTCTAGGTAGAACCTTTTTTCACATAGAATGAAGCAATGTATTAGCCAAGCATTCTAAATGGTAAGCTAGTGTAGATGTTGAAACTTACAGCCTTGTAGCCTGTGTATATCACTGCATTGTACATTGGTTGAAAAAGCAGTGAATGAGCAGATGACAACAGTGCGCCTTGGAGTTTGCTTTTATGGCGCTGCCTGTTTCAGACCCAGTGGGATATAGCACTGCAGCTTTGCTGATTGTCGTTCCTGCCACCATCAATTGCTCTGCAGCTGTTTTGAGTGTATGCCGGTACCATCTATTTTTACCAGCACCAGTAGTGCATTCAGACAGGATCAATCCCCACTGATTACCGCTTTCTGCTTAATCACAAATTGCAATTTGCTACGGCAGTTCTGTCTGTCTGTCTGCCTGCCACGCATCCCTCACCACGCTCGCGCACACGCGCACACACACACACACACACACACACACACACACACACGCGCACACACGCGCACACACACACACACACACACACACACACACACACACACACATACATACATACATACATACATACTCACACACACCCTGGTCCCTGTGTATCCTCTGAGGGTTCTACCCCCTCACCCTAAGGGGCCACTTTAATTGCCTCCGAGGATCTAGCTGACGGGGAGTAGTGTGAAGAGGAGCTGCTGTCATGACAACCATCATCACTGATGATGCAAGCTCACCAGAAGCTTCTGTCTGCTTTATTTTCCTGGGAAAGATTGCTCTCTGTCTGAAGCATTATTGTTGGGAGACAACCAAAGACAGGACAGGAGGATGTAGATATGTGACACTTACTGTAGGTTCATCAATGTGCATGTGTGTGTGTGTATACACATTTAAGTGTGTGAATAGGCAAATGTGTTTGTGTGTGTGTGTGTGTGTGTGTGTGTGTGTGTGTGTGTGTGTGTGTGTGTGTGTGTGTGTGTGTGATAAGCAGGCCAAACACAAACAACAGCATAATGCATCACCTGTATCATGATGGCAGCAGATAACACTTCAACAGCCATAGTGAGAATATATCAATTTAAAAACAATAGGGGCAACTAAACTCACCCATATCTGGAGTTTCACTCTCTTGTCGTTCCTGTAAACGGTCTTGACTTTGAAGTCGATGCCCACTGTACTGACAAAAGAATTGTTGAAAGAGTCATCGGCGTAGCGGAACAGAAAGCTGGTCTTGCCCACGCTGCTATTGCCAATGATGAGGAGCTTGAACATGTAGTCAAAGTTCTGGTCGGAGCCATCTCTATGCCCGAAGCGCTGGTCTGCTTTCGCCATCTGGGGACCATTGATGAGCATGTGACAGACGGATGAGTCAGAGAGAGGTTGATGATGCTATCATGTGTTCACTCAAGCGCATGCTAATATTCTGGCTCAAGCAACTACAGTGAGACACAGTGCACTGTATAGTGGTGGAATGTCAAATATTAGAGCTAATGTCTTAACATGTTTTCTACCATGTTTGTCGTGTGGGATCTAGATACAGTATGTATCACTCTCAGCAACTAGTAGTACCCAAAGTCGCCTATATACAGGCTTCTGTATCTGACATCTGTTGTCCCTGTAGATCAGAATACATGTCAGATATAGGCTACTTAGCCTGTAGGCGACTTTTACTAGTGGCACTCCAAATCCATACTGTCGTCACAATAAATCGATATAAAAAGATTGAAAGCAACCTCACCTCACCCATAATTGTGAAATTGCCATTTTCAAATGGAAACAACTGTTTTATTCGTTTTCTAAATGTACCAAGTATAGGACGCGCATGAGCAAAGCATTCATATAAAATAAGTAAGGTGGGCTTGAAGGCTTCACACGTTAACTAGCCTACTATCGGGATTTATTTGGTGGTGACGTCACAGTTTTTTAGAATAGGCGACCAAAGGTTTGCGTCAGTGCAAATAGGAAACAGGTTGATCAGGTGTGCTTCGTTTTATTCAAAATATGTATTCTAAATACTGTTTACAATTGAGGCTATTTGTGATAAGAAAATAGGCAACTAACATGTTTTGTAGTCTGTAGTCTAAGCCTGTAATGGTAAACATTTGCCCGCTTGAGACACAGGTGTAGGGTATGCAAATCTATATTTTGCTATATTCTCTCCATTTTGTCTTTGGTCAAATACTGCGGTTATGATCGATATTGTTTGCTGGGTTTATATGATAAGGGTAACGACAATATATAAATGCAATACTTACCTCTATATGGGTGTTTCTCCTTTCCTCGTTTTCCGTTTCGTTGGTTTGCTGACTAAATTGAGCTGTGTACCTGATGGAGTAAATTCGTTGTCGAGGGTCTTGATTATTGATATGAATCGGCGTCTGTCTCCATACAGTATCCAATCACCAGTGAGGAATGGACGTCGGATGTCAACGTCTGGGTTAAGGAAGCAAATGAATGAATGTATCTTACGTTAACAACGCAAACAGCCCTAAGCACTGTCGTCTATCATTATGCATTTAAGGTGGAGCAAGAGGAATATTTGGAAAGGTGTCTAACCTCCCCTACAAGAAAGAACCTACATATAACAACTATGCTGTGAATGAACACATTTTGCGGACAGGCTCGCTTGCTTGCTATAGGTTAACAGCAGCCCTATCAGAATAAAGGAATGTTCATCTTCTTCATATAGTCTATGACTCACACACAAGGCAGTGGCACTTTTTATTATTTTATCATGACTGAGAAATACCTATTTATAGATCGTATAAACCGGTCTAGGGTGAAAGGCTGAGTCGCCTAACACTCAAATGCTTAACCATTTGTTTACAATAATTTAATTAAACAAACCAGCCAGTAAACCAACCAAAAATAGTCTAACCAGACGCATCCAGAAGTCATACGCATAAATTCATGGCCATGAATGGTATATTTCCATATGTTATGTCCTGTCATGAATATATAAATATGAATCAGTCCTTGCGCATTAGTGAACCATTCTGATGTGCAATTTATTGTAACTTTGTGATAGAACACTGGTCACACAATGCAACAGAATAAGTGGACAGTAAGACATTCTTTCACCCAAGTAGCTTGTAGACATACCATCCACATAACATTGTAATGTACTGCACAATTTAAAAGGGAAAAATAATCTTCAGACATCTTAAGACAATTCATCAAGTCTCAACCAAAAGCTAGACATTTATGTACACAAAACTGTATACTCACTTATGTTCCAAAACAAAGCCTACTTATGTACCCTTACTTTACACCAAATAATTATTAACAGATTTGGAGCACACATCTGCAGAGTTCTAACTGACCACAAATTGAGAAAACTGGGGTGTGCTATAGTAGATGGACAGGGATGAGGAAATGCATTTCAAAAGGGAGATTTCAAAATTCTGTTCAACCAGGTCAGAAAATAATTTCCAAAGGATTACACAAATTATAAAATCACTGGAGAAGAATGAATAGGTTCCAAATGAATTGCTGCCTTCCATTGCAAATCTGAATAATTTCTCTATGGTACATCAGCTCGCAATTTAACAGTCCAGCTCCTTTTCTTGATCTAGGAATTCCCTGTGGTGGCTGCAGGGCTGATGCCACTCTGCTCCAACTCAGCGATAACCGACATGTATTTGAAGTCTGCTGGTTTGTGGTTGAAGGCCTCCACCTTTCTGAAGGTTTCCTGCCGATGGGTTCCGTAGAACAGCTGGACCTGATTGGCCAAGCATTGGGCCTGATGTACAGTCTGCAAAGTGTGGTATAAACATCTATTAAAATCTTTCTGTACAAGAAATTACCAAACAAAGGTTGACTTTGACCAGTCCCACAGCAACCTGTGTAAAACATGTGCATCAAGAGACACATACATCTAGCAGCAGTAAGGAGCTGTGCAGACTTACTGATCTACAATCACAGTTCTTCATAAACCCATTCTTGCCCACAAAGATCAGCAAATTTGCACCATTTGCACCATCACCATCTTGCCCAGGCCAATCCCATCAAAAACAGGTGGAGTGACTTACTATAAACTTAGCATCCATCTCAGCTGTCATGAGTACTATGCCTTTCTCCTTCTGCAGGTCTGAGTAGTGGTAGAGGATCAACTGACTGGGGGCATGCTCTCCCATGGACTGTTGAGGGGTCAGGGAAAACACAGTCAATATTAAGAACTGTAGGCTATATTCAGAATTGGTTACTACATACCAAAGACTTGCACACTCCGTAAGTATGCATTTCACATTCCACTTAATGCAGAATTGCATCTTAATCTTTAAAGCCTCAACTCAGTGACTTCTGCATACCGGGTCACAAACAAAAACTTAAAGAATGGAGAAAATACATATTCATATGCAAATACCACATGATTTTTATGGCATATCTGTAGTGCTCGAGCTGCATTATTTTTCGCTTTGATCTGACGCATTGATTGAAGCATCAATTTGAAGCAATCTTTACATTTCAAAACTATGAATCATTTGTTTACAAAGTCTCATATGACAATAAAAGTATTAACAATAGTGTAATAAGCCGTTCTTTTTTGGTTATGATGAGGTAAGATACTAATTGAGATATTCAGAAGTCATATTCATCATAATAAAGGGGTATTTTATTATTTGAACCCCTAGCCTCTACTCAACAAGCCCCAGCCTCTTTCCAACAACCCTATCAGAAGACAAGGTGGAGCAACTACCATCTTGCTTCTGGCAGTCTAGATATCACACTGGTTAGGCTATTCTTAAAGCCTATATGCGATGGTGCGCGTTGGCATATGCTCCTGCTAGATTGTAGTGCAGGTTTGGATGAGTTGGGACTGATATATTGACAAATACATGCCACGCTCTCATGATCAGAGCTGTTTATCAGGTCCAGACACGTGCACTCGGGTGAATCAGCTGTAGGCCTTGTGTCATTTACTGGAGACCCGATCATTTCATGCTTTTCACTCGCACTAACCCTCGTTAAAATAACCGGATATTTAAACCATTTCCACTCTTCATCTCTGCAATTCATGAGCTGCAATAATAAACTTGATTTGGACAATCTATCTGATAAGGCAAGCTGATGAGGCAAACTATTCTCTTCTCAAACATCCTTCACAGCTCGTCACCACCTTGTGGTGGCTTTCGGCAGCACTTCACACCGTCTGTCTGCTGCAGCGGCATTGAGGTATACCCCGCTGCGATGTCGGTGTGCTCGTATTAAACCCCTGCCTACTGTAAGTGTCTGGACTCTTAATGATTTGTTTTTGGAGCAGGACTATATCAGGATATCTCTCTCTTTGAAGAAGTGACGATGTAAGGAAGCAAAGCAATACCTGGACATTGATGAGGGATGTGAAATGAAGCTCCTGGCCAGCCCACTGTCCGAGGAAGAACTCATAGCCCTCCTTCTGGGGTAACGCATAGAGGAACTGTAAACATAGGGAAGTCAGCTATAAAAATGTATCTTGACTACTGTCTTTTTACATTCCTTTACCTATTAATCAGATGACATAATAGCAGAAAGGTGTTGCTTTGCTTTGTCATTAATGAAGTCCATTCTGTTAAAATGGTTTAGAAATTGGACACACAATATCAACCTTCTGAACTACCCACAAAATATATTTTTTTGCAAAACAATGCAAGTTTAAGTCCAAACGTGAATTACTTGTTCTAATAATAATCAGGTGAAAATGTATGACAGCACTGGTGGAATTTAGCACTCTATTCTTACATTACTGCCACCAAGTGGACACTTTTGCATCTGCAATTGTAATTTTGATAGTACAGCATGCTTACGGAGGGACAGGATTTGGCTCTGTTGAATATGACTTCAAATATCTCCACCTAAAACACAAGATGAAGAGTTAGGGCAAAATGTCACACTTACATTTGTAGAATCTACTTCTACTTATGCTCTACCATGCATGTTGAGCAATACTATCAAAAGTGTTTTCTGGAATTGTATTGATCCTGCTGCACTAGATACTGGACTAACAACATTTTCATACTGCAGAGTCCATATTTAAAAAGCTCTAGGGTAGGAGTGCTGATCTAGGATCAGCACTCATACTCTGACACACTTCATGAACAGAGGCCCAGAGTTGGAATTATCAGCCTAGATCCAAGTCACAGACAGGTTCACACTAAGGATTCTGAGTAAGTTAAGTAAGTTAGTAAGTGCAACCGTACCGGTATGACAGCACTTATGGTATCTTTATTGCCATAATACTGCATCCAGAGCTGAAAAAGGGAATAACAGTCAATACAAAATACATAGTATATATTTCCATCCTCTGACCCAACATTCTATACAGTACATAGATATTACCTTGATTTATCTAACCTCAAACATAGGCTAAACACTTACCTCCCCAATTTCTCCTGCTGACTTGTCCTGGGTCATGTCCAGATTAAGAATCGATCCTAGGGTCTGTCCAGACCCAAAACAGATATATTATAAGAGGAACCATACCACCCTGCATCCCTCTGCTGGCTTTTGTGTGACACTAAATAGAGTCAAACCTAATTAGTGACTGGATTAGGGGATACAGCTAAATTGTGTTCAATTGCTGGTAAGGGGCATTTACGCCATCTGGTCTAGGAATATGGCAGTTATTGGGGTCAGTGTGGGGATATTGCCCTGCACCGGGTGTGTCAACCTTCAAATGTAACATCAAACCAAGGTCTTGACACTGGTTACTAAAAATGTCCCGGCACATAGGCCAAAGGCAGAGTAACTCATGTTATGCTGTTAGTCAAGTGAAGTTGCTTTATTTCTCACCTTATCTTTGGTGAATCCACTAGAGCCAGCAGCTTGCTTGCTACGGTTCTCCAACTGCAAACAACAAACGAAAGAGATTCATTTCAGATCCAATTGATGAGAGTGTTTTCATATTACAATTTAACTCAATCCACACTAGTGTCATGTCACTTTAGTTTAAAGCCTATTGCGAATTAGCTGACCCACCACTCAGGGTAAACAAAATGTTTTCAGTGCTGTTTACCCCGACTGGTGTGTCAGCCAATTCGCTTTAGCGTTTAGCGAATCACAGATTTAAGCTTCTTCCATAATACAGTACACCTACCTCCTGCTCCATGAGTTTGATAAACTCTGCTTGCTTGGAGTGTCCAAGCGGCTCCTTCTTGACTTCATTTTGTGTCTCAAGTCGAATTTTGAACTCCTGAGGTTTGGCACTTTAAAGAATGAGACAAGCCTTGGTCAGTAAACATGTAGCCAATTAGAAAGCAGTAGGTTAGTTTGACACTAGTTGGCCAAATAGATGATGCCTTCCAAAAAACGAATAAACCCACTTTTCTACTATTCGAGGGGTATAATACGAAGCTAGTTAACTGAGTTAGCGAGCTCGGGATTTGGTCAAAGTTAGCTCGCTAACTCCCTTTACTTGCTATCAAATTATTTGCAAGAGACATTTGGCAAGCGTGGTGCCCGTCAAAGGACAACCACCCGATTAACCATCACGTTAGTGAAAGAAGGATTTTATTACAAATTGTGTATGGGGTAATTTTTATTTTTTACAAGTCTCCGACTCTGTCCATAGACAGGACTGTACAGAGGAGGACGCTATCCGGCGTCCACTCAAATGGACTCAATTCAACATAACTTCAGAAAATGTTTGCATAAGCTAATTCTAACAGTGCCACACAACACGTCTTGGTTCTACGTTTTGGGAGGGAGGGGGCAATTTCCTTCCTTTCACTTGTGAAAATGTCCGGTCCGCGTGTAGAGCAGTGGCACAAACAAAATCCTAATCTAGGGTATTTCAATAAATATGAAAATGTCTAGCTTGCTATTTACCCAGCAGAGAGGGTGCATAGGTTTGCATTATCTTTGCATCATACACACCTTGCTGCTCCAAGCATGCTTAGCTGAGTAAGGGAGAGACTAAAAGGACTTTCTGACAAAGTCTCTATGCCAAAACCTAAAACATACCCTAAAAGCCTTTACCTAATTTAACAAATTTGGAAATTCAACATCGGTTAGCTGGTCAGCCCTTCCATAACGCGTCACTTCCATTTTGACTTTGATCGTACCTTCGCAGCTTCCTGATCTTTTCCTGATATTTATTGTAATATGGGTTGTCCTCCAATTCTGGCTCTTTCTTCAAAGAAAAGGCTCTGAATTGCGACGGTACCAGGCCTGGGATAAGCGGTCTAATTCCTGTTGCCCTGACCGCTAACATCCCCCGGTACAAACATGACATTTGCACAACGGCCGCCGCCATTTTTCCATCCCCTCGGTCGCACATCTATAAAGTGCCGGGTATAAATAGGAATAACGTCTGATCTACATTCGTTCCGAGAACAAGGATTCTATTGCATTTTTCACATTTTAAAATGTTTTTATTGACAAGAATCATCAATATAAACAATAACATAGGAACATAGTGACAACAATATTGTCACCAGTACATTGTCACCAGTACCTCTTTTCAAACACTCATCAGGACACAGACATAATTAGTAAATTCACATTGTACAAATATAATATAAATAATTAAAAAAGTAAATCAGAATAAATAATAATACATACAATATTTTAAAAAGAAGATATTTCCGGGGTTATGAGTGCAGATGATATCATTATATCTGTGATTATACTCTAATAATCATTTGTTCTTCTTATTGTTGATAAACTTCCTAGATTTTAAATTATTTTCTACTACTAAAAAAAACAACATAGCATACGGGTTAGGGTAATCTCATACCCAGACACTGCCCAAAGGTTAGGGTCAGGGCAGCAATCTTGCCGAGAGATTTTGAGAGGATGTAGTGGGGTGGAGAGTGTGGGGTAGTTAATCATTGTGGAGTATATTGGGGTGGTTTGGGAGTGCGGGGTGTACCATGGGAGGAAAGTATTGTAGAGGAGCCTATAATAAGGGAGGACCAATATGGAGAGCCTGGAATCTGCTAGATGAGGTCGGCTCATAAGACTTTGTAGGGCAGGGCAACTGGGGAGGCTGTTGGAGGCTGTTGGAGGCTACTAAAGCTGGATCAAAGGCTGATGAAGGGGGTGGAGGCTGGGTTGGGGAGCAAACTTCAGGATGCCAAGGCTGTGTTAGACAAGACTGGGGCATTTCCAGGACTTTGAAAATGGGGTGGCCTAGATGGAATCAAGGCTAATTTTAGGGTGGCAAATGATTCATAATCATTGATATGACTATATGCTTTACAATTGTGACAAACACGAGCATTAGGGTATTGCAATTAGTAGCATTTTTCTTGAGGCTTATTTTTCTGGCACCACCACACACCACACACACTACCATATACCACAATCACAGATTAGAAACAGTTTATAAAGGCAAAATTGGACTCCCGACTACTGTTGTCATTGTCATGTGTATTAATGTATTGCACCAGGGACGGACTGGGACAGCAATATAGCCCTGGACTTTCAGCTGACGGGGGGGATCTACCGGCCTATCTACCGGCCTATCCACCGACACCGCAGCCCACAGATGGACTGGCCACAGGGAATTTTTCCGGTGCTCCAGATGGCCAGTCCGCTACTTTGTTGCGCTGTTGTTTTATTTCATGTAGATAAGTAGCTGTGAATAGGTAAGAGCTTGCTTAACTGGATCAGTCCACACAAAACTGAAGCAATCAATAGCTCAAAGGTTGAGCTGAGTAAATTGTCCTCTCTCCAGCCCCATCATGCACTGCCGGGCACTGACCCTGTCCCCTGTGAGAGATTGACTTTCAAGCTCAACTTACAGCCAATATTCGGGTCCCACACAGTCATTAACAAGAAAAATATACTCCTGCAGGTAAGGCCTTATTAACCCTCATGATGAATCAAAATGATTTGATTTGATTGATGCAACTGATAATGTGAAGATGTAATAATAATAACAACTTTATTTCTATTGAGCTTTTCATTAGAGTACCAAAGTTCTTAACATAAGCTAGGCAGCTTGTCAACATTTGCATGTTATGTTACTCAAGAGATTCACCATACTTTGTCAGTGCCTAGCTGATTGAAAAGACAACAAATTCAAAGCTTCCCAACAGAAATATACATTTTGACATTTTCTGAGCCCACTATTTATTCTTTGTACATTCTACTTGAAGACTTGTAAGATTAAATGACTGACTGATTCAGTGTGTGTTTGTTAAAAAGTTCCAACTTTAGTTGGAGTCAGTCTCCCCCGATTAGCATTTCAAGTTCATTCCCAAATCATTGCAAAGTAAGTTAGAACAAGAGTGGAGTTCTATGAATTGTTTGAAGTTACTTCAATTGAAATAATTTGGACATGAAATTCACAACCGCTAAGTAGTAGGTAACAACACAGAAAAGGGTACTCAGTCTGAAATGGTGTGAACTACCATTATTAGTATTGCTCTCAGACTCAATTCAACTTATTAAAGACATTTGTTGAAGAAATGTTTGCAGTGCCACAGCAAAGGGGATGAATATGTATGCCAACAGGTCTTCTCAGTTGTTTTTTGTGTGTTTTTTTAATTTATTTTGTTTTAATCAATTTCAGATTTTTTGTTGTTGAAATGGTCTTTTTCACCTGGGTTCCAAGGTCTAAATCAGCTGCTGATCAAACATATACAGTACCTAGCCCCATATCTCTCTGTGATCTCTCTATAGGATGAGGCTGTCCAATTATGTGTGGACTCTGGGGTTGCTGCTCCCCTTGCTCTCAGCCGCCCAGGCTGCCCACGACATCTGTAACGCCAAGCCCAAGGACTTCCCCCTAGAGCCCAGGTGCATCTACCGCAGCCCTGACGCTGAAGCTGAAGCCCCTACAGCTGACACAGAGAAAGAGAAAGTTCCTGAGTCCACTAATCCTCGGGTGTGGGAGCTTTCCAAGGCTAACAGCCGTTTTGCCCTGTCCCTTTTCAAGCAACTGGCTGAGAGCAAGCCCAGCGACAACAACATCTTCATGTCCCCCATCAGCATCTCCACAGCCTTTGCCATGACCAAACTGGGTGCTTGCAACAACACACTGGAGCAGATTATGAAGGTAAGGGACCTGAGGTGTAGGCTGCTAGTACTGCTTTAATGCACTTCGTCACCCATTAAATGATCATAAGACCTATGTGATACTGCTATGGTTGTGATAGAATTCAATTGTCTTCCAGAATTGATGGAATTTAAAAGGATTTCACCCCAACTGTGGTCTCCAGTATATGTTTATATTCTGCAGTTTGTCATGAATGGACTTTCATACATATTGGCTCACCTACTTCAACGACTGCTTGTGACATCATGACAACAATAGCATAATGAATCATATCATGATTCTGACAGTGTTATTATGTATGTTATGAATCTCAATTCAGGTGTTTGAGTTTGACACAATCAAAGAGAAGACGTCGGACCAAGTGCACTTCTTCTTTGCTAAACTGAACTGTCGCCTGTATCGCAAGAAGGACAAGACGACAGAGTTGGTGTCAGCCAACCGTCTGTTTGGAGAGAAGTCCCTTGTGTTCAACGATACATACCAGAATATCAGTGAGCTAGTGTATGGAGCCAAACTCATGCCACTCAATTTCAAGGTCATTATCCTTAGCACTTTTGCATTGTTTATAGTGTACTATAGTTTATACTGCATCACATTCTGCTGTTTCACAATAAGTTGTACAAATACCATGTCAAACTCTATAAATACTAAGTACAAGTATTTATATGTATACAATAATTAGGCTTGTAACCAGAGTTGGAAGTGGTCTATGGGGTGACTTGTTATTTATCTGTAGTCAGATACATTTATCTGTAGTCTGCAGTGCTGAGTAATCACATTCCAGTTACCAAAGTAGTATTGACAATGATATGGTGGAAGAACAATCTACAACCATGAGTCCATCTTTCAGGAGAAGCCAGAGCTGTCACGGCTGACTATCAACGAGTGGATTGCAAATAAGACGGAGAACAAAATTCAGGACACTCTGCCAGTGGGGGCACTAGACTCCAATACTGTGCTGGTGCTGGTCAATACTATCTATTTCAAGGTATGCTGCAGTGTGTCCAGTATAATTGCTTCTCTCCTCTTGATCTAAGAAACAAATTTCACTATGAAAACCCAAATAACATTTTGTTTGCGAGAAACCTTGTCAAAGTTCTGCGTTTAAGTGTATTTCCTAAAAAGCTTCACCATAGATTGTTATATTGAATTTGAATTCAGTTAGGATCATAGTTCTATGATAAATGTGTTTCTTGACGCACTAATAGTTTCTCTTACACTGCCCTCCATTCATCCCTGTTTCTGTTTCCTCTGCTGCCTCACAGGGTCAGTGGAAAAGCAAATTTGACAAAGAGAATGTCTTCAAGGCCGACTTCTTTGTCAGTAAGTCAAAGACCTGCTCTTTGTCCATGATGTACCAGGAGACTAAGTTCCGCTACGGCAGGTTCACGGCAGACAAAGTTCAGCTGCTTGAGCTGCCTTATAGAGGAGAGGACATCACCATGGTGCTGATCCTGCCCTTCAAAGATACACCCTTGTCTGAGGTGGGTCCTGTGTGCTATTATGTATTAGGAGCATATTAACATATTCACTAGTTATTATACTAAACATCCAATCTGTATGTGTTGCTTTGTAGGTGGAGAAAAATCTGGATTTGAAGAAACTGACTGGCTGGCTAGATGCTATGAAGGAGACCACGGTGTCAGTGCAGGTGCCACGCTTCCGCATTGAGGACAGCTTCAGTTTGAAGGAGAAACTGCAGGCCATGGGTCTTGAGGATCTGTTCCAATCCCAGAAAGCCAGCCTGCCAGGTATACAAATGAACAGTTGTATTACTGTTTACTAGCTGCTTTGCGTTGCCAGGGCCTTAAGGTGCAGCAGAAAACATTTGTTCCTATGCTGCTGTTAGGCAATTGCTCCTTGACAAATTGTCACACAAAAGTCACACAATGTAACCACTCTGCCATTCTGTCAACGCAACTCCATACATAGAAAATGGTGCAGTAAATCAAAGTATTATGAGACAGACCTAGCCGAGTCAAATTGTGCATCGTTATCATGTTTTGGATCTAACCTTGCACTACATTAAATACTCTGATCAAGGGCGAATACCTACTATATTTTTGGCACTGTGCTATAACCATGTGCTTCATTTTAAGGCATTCTCGATGACGAGGGTAATGACCTATACATTTCCGATGCATTCCATAAAGCATTCCTAGAGGTATGTACAATATTTTCTAAAATAAAATGATCTATTTATCTGTATGGTAAAAAGAAGGGCTGTTAGTCGATTAGAAAAGGCACAATGGAACCAGTGGAATAGTCTCAGAAGTGCAAACACTGCATGCAAGGCAAGCTAAATCAAGTACACCTCAAGTTTTTCAAATATAACAATTTCAAACACATATTTTGCCTACGACTGGAATGTCCAGTAGGCTAATCAATAACATATAATTGTTCCAGGTGAATGAAGAAGGTAGTGAGGCAGCTGCAGCCACGGCTGTTGTGGCTATTGGTCGCTCAATCAACTTCAACAGGGAGGTGTTTGTCGCCAACCGGCCTTTCCTCCTGCTCATCCGAGAGTCTACTATCAATACCATGGTGTTCACTGGACGTGTGGCAGACCCTTGCGCCAGCAGCCAATGATGTTACCAACCCACCCACACACACACACACACACATACACAAACACACACACACACAGCTAAGTAAGTAAGTCTTCCTTACGAAGTCTTCCACCAATGTAGACGTGATATAACTGCCTATTCTTGCTCTCTGTTCTTCATCTGAAATAAATTGAATGGGATGAACAGTGCACCACTTGTGCTGTATGTGAAGACAGTACTTTCTGTGGTAAATGGTAAATCTTTCAAATCTGTGATTTATATTTGGCCTTATTGTTCACAGGTGAAAGGATTCTCAAACACCAGAAAATTACACTAAATCAAATGTTCAGAAGGCACTGTTATAAACATCCTCTCAAACATTTAAACACGCTACAATTAGTTTGTTTTCTTTATTATCATCATTTCTTGAGGTTACAGTGTCACAATCTGGGCCTCTGAAATATAATATTCATAGAAATAAAACCACCCATTCACAGTAACACTTAAAGTGCTTTATTTCCTTTGAGGAGAATGGACTGAATTTCCACTTGTAAATGATATAGTGGTCATTGTGAAGTAACCCATTTCACATTATCAAAAACAATTAACAAATCAACCTTTGGCGTTGCAAATGACCCCAAGCAATAAATCAACTTACATCTTACCACCACCCCAAAGTATTACCCTATATAATATAATCAGGAAATGTTGTTTCTTTTTTTAAAGGAGCAGAACCATGCAAAATAAAAAGGAACTTTATATATAACCTACAAGATCATCTTCCAAGACCAAAACTGGTTTTGTACCTTTTGACAACGAAAATGCACAATATTGTAGATTAATTTACTACTCAAAGATATACTTTGTTGATGGATACACTTGAAGGTCAAATCAAATGTGTCTTTATTGAATGTTCTTGAGTAGTCAATGATATATCTATATGACTTTCTGAACATTCTGAGCATTTTGTGAGGAAAACAAATTGGGTATACGTACTGTATGCATCTTCATATATACACATTTCACAAGACAACTGTTAAAAATAAAGTGAAAAATATCTGATAAGACCAATGATTTCTCTAGACCTCAATTAATCAGCAAGACAAAGACATAATAGCAAAATAAAAGGTAGAATATATTAAATGTCAGCTAATCATTATTTGGCATGTTTTGGAGCAAATATTATATTTCTCACATTTGGCATTGAAAGTTTATGACGATGACAGCATGCATAGCCAAAATGGGGCTCAATTTAACCATCATTCTTATTCCTGATCTTTACTTTTTTTGGTAACACTTTACATAATTGCTTTTATGAAGGGTTTATATGTTGGTGTGCACATTGTAAGCATTTATTAATGCATTCATAAAGCATAACAGTGTAGCCATATACAGGCTCTATTTGTCGAGCACAAAATGATGATCACATTTGTACCGATTTGTCGATTAATCTACCGATGAATCTGGTGTGGAAATTGATGGGTTGTTTTTTTTTACCTTGCAATTCAGGTGGTCAGAGATTTTCTAAACATTTCTAGACAAGAAACCCAAAGTGGTGCCTAAACAATGAGTAACACGGTACTTTACAAGTTCACAAAGACATGATGGCCACTGTTATCAAAGGTGCAATTGCCATTCCCATAGATTAAGACAAAAGGGTGCTAATTGCTTGAACCCAGATCCCCTGGTACTTGGCTACATGTCACTCACTCTCGCTTTAACTTCTTGTTCTTAGTCTGATTTTTTTTTTTTTTAGCATAAGTTGTTTCATCTTTTGTATTCATCGATTCATCTGTACAGCCCTACCAACTATCAAACAAACACTTGGTAGTCAATACTGTAAACTTTGTATAAAACCTTTATAAAGGCAATCTTAAAGGAAAGTGTTACCACTTTTTTTTTCAACATTTTCTCCTAGACAACATGGGTATTTTCACAGTTGGACCGATGGGTTATAGCATGTTTTCCCAAACAGTTATTGAATTTATAAAAGCCATGGTTACACCTGGTATTAACAATCGATCTGTAAAAACCTGAATAAAATGTAAAAAAAAAACAATCGATCTGTATCCAGATCGTGCCCACATTCTGACTGTGCCCACATGTTTTGACAGGTGTAGACAATTGAAGGATGTGTTGTGAACTGATTGTGATCAGATTTTCCTGACCACCTACGGAGGTAGTCAAAGACGCATGGTGGAGAAAAGATTCGGACAAAATGTGGGCACAAGGGACGGATAAGAGGCACATTTTTGTATTTTAATACCAGGTGAAGACGCAGTGAACTGCAATTGAATAGTGATGTGATAATCAAATGACAAAAGTCCCATGTTAATTCCAGGTGTAACCACGGCAAAAAATATCTGTCTTAACGCCCTTTCACTAGCATAGTAATAAACTTCACAGGACATGCAGAGGTAAGTGGAGACAATGGAAAATTAACTTAAATCTGTTGCTTGCTGAAACTGGTTACAGTAGGTAAGAGCAGGCTTGTTCCTCTAATTGATCTGCATTCTGCAGTAAGGATTCAATAATAAAATGTACAATGCAAATACACAGTTTTTTCTTCTGCACAGTTTAAGCATAAAAGTCTTAATCATTTGAATGATAAGCAAAAGACAGAGTAAAAGGTGGAAACATGACAATAATCAATCTTGGCCAAAATCCTTGTGTAGGAGAGGTGCTACTCAAACCAAGGCTCAAACTTAACTGGGATCCAACAAACCTGGAACATTTTGTAGTAAAAATTATAATTCCTGCACAGCTCTTTTCATAAATAACAAAATCATATTTTTTGCTACACACAGTATAGTTTATATGATTTGTAATAGGAGCAAATACTACAAACAACACAGGAACAGATTTTTTTTCTGGATTCTTGGTTTTCCAGAATCACGGTTTATGTAAGGCCCCAAGATATCGTATTGTAGCTGAAAATTTACCATTAAAAATTATTCCATTGAAGTTTTGCTAGAGAGCTACTGTATGTAAGCACTGGAATGTTTTAACTCATAGGATGTTGTTATTGCAAACCTAAAAAAACCAACAACATTGTCCTAAATAACAATATAGAACGTTCATCAAAGGCAATACAAAATCAAAACTTGAACCCATCAGAAAAGCAAATATTACATTACCGAAAATGTTTTTTTTCAAAGAGACAGGTGTAAATTCTATCAGATGTGGCCATTATCAGAATTGCTTAGGGGCATGAGACCTCTGTTTTTCACAAGCCTTCCATCTGTGAATGATTTAAGCAAATCTCAAGTAAGGATTCGTCCCCTAATCATAGGCTGTAGCGTTCGCATTGTGAAGAATGTAATCAGTATGCTGCAATCATTATCAAGTCTTACCTATTGTCTTACAATACATGTTTCAATATAAAATAATAACTGCATTGCTACTGCCCTTTTGGCATTATTATTTACATAATGAAAGAGATGTTGTTAATACATTTAAGCTTTGTTAAGCTGCACTTACTAAATAAAGCTTGCTTTAAGATTTTGCTGTAGCCCAAGCACAATGATATATCTGAAACCCCATAATCTTACCCGCTACGTACAAAGAGTAAACTTAAAAACAGTAAACAAAAATACCTGATATTTGTAACATATGTTGACCTGTTTTTGCCTGACGTGTATAGACAGAGGTGTACTGTGGTGTATCTGTAATGCATTCTTAATTTTGTTAAGAAAACCCAGTGGACAAATCAGTAGCTATTTTTGCTAGCATACACCCATTCATTAAAAATACTTGTCACATCCACAAATGATTCACAGCTCTGTGTAAAAAAAAAAAGGAAAAAAAAAAAGGATAATAATTCAAAACAGTAACAGCCAATCCACTGTGCTAACCTTATATCTGTGTTCAACATTTTTGTTATTGTTAAGGTTCTCTTTAATGTAATACAAAAACAAATTCTGCTTAAATATGCATGTGTGATATATATATATATATCTTTTACAAAGTTCTTTATAAGTGCTTTACGTAGCTATTTTGGCTTCCACACAAGGGATTGAAATAAGACCATTTTCTTGTTCTCCAAATTCCTTTGGTTGCCAGGAAGCCTCCTCGGCTTTATTGATTGATTTCCAGGAGAACACCCTACTAGAGCAAGCATGCAAGCTAATCTATCTATCCTCTCATAATGGGACATCCATGGCATCAATGGGCTTCTGCTTTCTCTTGGGTGCTATGACAACCACAATATCTTATTTGGCTCCTCCTCTTCCATAGCCTGCTCCAATAGGGAGATGAGTTTGTCCACCATTACAATCAATCATCTCAATCCTGATCCCAGATACATTGTCAGAGCTAGATCAAAATGTTTCAAAGACACTCGCAGCCATGCAAACAATCTGTCACTTATGAAAAACAATTAACATAGTTAATCAACACACAGAAAAATGAGGAGAAAAAAAATCACATACTGTGTAATCGGCTTCCACCAATCTGCTTGGAGCAGAGCTGTATTGCGTAGTGATTTGTGAGAGGTAACTGAGCTGTATTGTAGCTTATCTGAGGTTAAAAACAGTTGAGTTTCCTGTGTTCTGTGTTACTGTGTATGAATATGCATTCAGCAGCTGGTTTCAGAATGTGGAGATATGAGGCTTTAAAAGGGAAAAACACATCTGGATGTTGAAGTTTGCCAATATCATGAATTTAGCAAGTATCATAAGGATTGTTACACTATTTCAAACATGTTTCTCTTAAAGGCCCACTAAAGTGACTTTGATTTCCATATTAAATAATTTCTGGGTAAATGTTAGGTTACATACTTTAATTGTTTAGAATTAAAATGCTCAAAAAGAAGCAAGTAGCAGCTTTTTTGCTTAACACAATTTCTCAAGGCAGCAGACTACAGGATTGACTGTGCGTGACACTTTCTAATTGACAGTTCACATTTTTGATTGACAGTTTGTCTTGTGAGCCTTTCGTTCCTAGGTTAATTTTTTTTTGCTGGCAGTAATGTTGAACAATTCGTTAGCAGCTACCCCTACAGTGTCTCTTATGTGGATTTATGCAGCATTTCTGTTTGCAGTTGGATGCTATTACAATTCTGGTGAGTTACTTTTTGTAAAATTGTTAGCAACTCGATGAAGATAAGTTAGCTAACAGGTCATTTTTTCTAGCTTGCAAAATACACTGGAAATTACGATTTTCACTTTAGTGGGCCTTTTACACTATTTATTTAAAATATATTTTCTGAACAATTTTGATGTTGCAATGCTTAAAGCCCCATGACATAACAATGTTGAAGAAAGATGTCTTGTCAATTAAGACTTCACTTCATTGAATTCATTGCTACCATAGCCAAATTAACCTTTTTTGTTCACTGGGCCCTATCGATTACCTGCTGTGCGCAGTAGCATTTAGCATTTTTTAATACAATACAAGCACATTATTTTACCCGCAAGGGAACTTCTTTTAAGATGTTCTGGCACTTAAAAGAGCTGTGAAAATGAGTCAGATTATCTATCACAGACCCCAACCACTCAAGATTGTCACAAGGCAAAAATATATAAAAATTAGAAATGTATTTTTAGCAACTGTGTTATTAAACTGAGGATTTTGGCAATGCTAATACAATATGACCTAATTCTGACCAGTCAACCTGTTATTTTTCTGCATTCTGAACCTGTAATACCGGTAGTACAAAAGTATAAAACTGTAACATAGGAAAATTGTCAGAGGCAAATAAAAATCACTGCATTCAGTGGTGTATGAGGTTATTGGAGTGTGTGGCATTTCTTCATTTGTTAGCTTTATCTGTTCAGTTTGTTTTGTGAAGGTAGATGTGGTTTAAAGCGGAGATATAATATAAATAACTATATAATGCAAAGTCTCCTATTAAACTACTCTTTTGCATCGTTCTGGAATTCCTGTCCCATTGTTATGTTGAAAGGATTTGAAAAATGTATAAAATTACACCCAGGATGGACTTGTAACCACTCTTGAAAGCATCTCCTCCCTTTTTCATCCTTTCCTCTTCTTAAGCAGTTTCGATAAAAACTCTTTCAATCTTTCAGTCATCCCCTGACAGTAGAGTACAAAACAAAAGCCAACTTTAGTCCCCCCCTGCACTCCTCTACCCTGTCCTTCCATACCTTTTTCTGTGTCCTCCCATACGCCATGTCCATCTCCCTCCCTGGTCCACTGGGTCAATCAGGCCCAGTGGTGGAGACTGAAGCCTGGACAGCGTCACCACCCCCGCTGCTGCCCCCCTCTGGCTCCTCCTGGCTTGGTGACCCTTCCTCATTCTGCCCTGCCCGGGAGGTGACAGTGGTGGTCTCAGGGGAGGCACTGTGGGCCACCTCTTGGGGGGCACAGCCGGGATGATTCTTGCGGAAATGTTGGTTGAGGATGGCCTGGAAGGGGAAGCTCTTACCACAGACGTGGCAGTGGAAGGGCTTGTTCCCTGTGTGCTTACGGATGTGGTACTCAAGCTGGTCCTTGCGGGTGTACTTCTTCCCACAAATGCGGCACACGAAAGGTGTGATGCCCATGTGAAGGCGCATATGGCGGTCCAGACTTCCCTTCTGGTTGAAGGACTTGCAGCAGTAAATGCAGGTCAGCCGTGGGTTGTAGCGGAACCAGCGGTCACCCACCTGTTCACGCAGGTACTCTTCATAGCCTCCCATATCAAAGACGGCCTGCTCCTCTCCCTGTCAAACAAAGCACAAAGGGATAGGGGGTGTCTCGAACTTAAACCATTACTTTTGTATGTGCTCCCTCTCCCCTCACCCCCTCCTCCTCCATCAGCAGTTTTTCTTTTGTAAGACTGGTCAATGCCAGGGAACTTTGAAGAACTGAGACTGGTGATAGACACTTGCAGGCTTGATCCAAACCTGAGAGAGCACATGATAGCTCCCTCAAAGAACTAACAACATCCTGATTATGGGAACCATTTTCTCCATCTGTATGATGACTTTGGAATTGAACTGGATGCATCAAGAAACACTTCTGAAAACCCCCACCAATTGCTGATGCTTCATTTCTGTGGATTGCTGTCATTGTCCTGTCTTAAATAGGGCAAACATCTAATGTAAAATAGATGTCATGGGTGTTGTTCAGGATTCCTGCTCATGCCATTGAGTAGCTATAAAATATGATAGTCAGTAGAGAAGCTTTTCACATCACATGCACAGGTTATCGGCCTGCATCATTAGAAGAGAGCCTCTGTGTTTGTGTGTGTGTCAGAGATGGGAATAGACCCCTCTCAGTGTTTACAGACATTTCACCTGAGTAAGATACGTGGTAGCAAAATACCCCACTCTTAAGTGGGCTGTAGTAAACAAAATTAACAACTATATCCTACATGTTTTACAATGCTACCTAGCCATACAGTGAAATGATAAAAGGCGTCTTTGTTGATGGTATCCTATAAAAATGAAGGTCCTTATTTTGGCCTTTTCTGTTTTGTCAACCAACCGCACAACAGCACATTTTTGTTGAGATCCCAGCCCCAGCCTAATATTGACTGACGATGTGTGCCTTTCTGCAACCTATGTGGGTGCATATCCAAGCTTATCAATGCGTGATTTGAACACGAAAGGGGTCTATAGGCACATAAGCAGGCCCATTCTTTATTCCTAGAGCACAAGGCTGACCGCTATAGACATAAAAGGTCCACCAAGTCATCTTAACCCTAATTATGTATACAACATGCATAAGGACCTAAATAGAACCCTTTTCACAGAGGAATGAATTAGTGATTACAGAAACTTTATCAAATCCAGTGAAAGCAAGAGCTGAACAAGGAGAACATACCATTCAGCCGAGAAGAGCAGAGGACATGAGAGAGATTATTTATAAATTCTGAAAACGGAGTGAGGTTATGTAGGCAACATGGGGATTAAATGGGAACCACTGCAAATTCGGGAAATTTGTGCCTTAAACTCTCAGACTCAGTGGAGGACTCAACGTGCGCACCTCTCTCACTCAGGTAGAGTGGAGCAAGAGTGGAAACAAAAACAACGTCACCTTCCCCCTCTCTCACTGCAGCGCTAGATAGAACTTTGTAGAATACAGAAGAAAAAAAAAAAGACATTCTGTCACAGCGAACAGACTACTATGATCAGGAAGCCCAATCAATTCTGAGATATGGCATGTGTATTTTTATGGGATAATATTGGGTAGTGAGTTCACCAACCTTTTCTGATGGTTTTCTAATTCTAATGGTTGTAATGACTATGTTTAATCGGTAGCGATCAGGGAATGAGATCCCTTGAAAGAAATATTAAATTTACGAACATTGTTCTGGTCCCAAAATCAGCTTTCTAAAATCGAGTGTCTAGGGGCGACACAGGTTTGTTTACAATTGGCCAGGGGTGCTCTAGGGGAGGACTCACCAATTTTCGCCTTTCTGTCTCTGGTAGCTGCCTCCTCAAATCGTGCTTGCATGCAGAAACACCACTATGGAAGCATATACCTGCCATAATGAAATCTTAAATTCAAAGTGGCAAATTATTAATAAATATTGTGTTTGCAATTCCTTTTCCCAAATGGGTATGTATTGTTTGAGACACAATGAAAATTCTAATTCAAAACTCTGTATTGCATTATAATTCCCATGATTGAGTAGACCTACACATAATGCCTGCCTAAAAAAATAAAAAAAAGTAGTACAATACTGCCACATTTTGCGGGGGTTTCATGGAAGGGGTGGGTTTGTTGAAGGAAGTATTGGAAGTAGGTATCTAGTGTAACTAGACTAAACTTCGGAATAATGTTATGATGGTCTACCATAAACTACTAATGTAGCTAATGTAGACCACGCAGTTGAACATCCCCACTCAGTCCCAAGTACTGTTGACACCATGGAAGACACGGTATGTTTACCCAGCCCGGTGTAATATGATACTGTACTGTAAGCTTAGTTAGCTACTCTGCGTTGTGTTGTTAGTTCCCTCGCTGCATAGCCAAGATTGAGAGGATCATGGACCTCAGCAAGGCACTCCGCAGATTCTGATTTTGATTACATAATTGGTGGCTCAAACCGACCCTCTCAAATCAGCATTTTCCTCATGCACCTGTTACAGCAACATAACTAGATAGTGGGTTGTAATAGTCAGTGTCACTGCCACCATGGCTAGGTTAATATCACAGCTCCTGAGGGATTTTGTGGCAGCACTGGACCAGAGATCCTACTGATTCCACAAGCACTATGGTAGATGCAGGAGTTGCCTAATGTTCTAGCAACCCCTTTGACCATCACCTTTTTCGAGAAATAACCACTGATTATGTGATCAATAACAGCGACTCTGCGCATAATTATTATTAGGGAGGATGTTGTTGTTTTTTTGTATTTCGCCTCGATGGCCAAAGGTTGCAGATTTCCAACAGACTTATGCACAGCTCCTTTAACTAGCTTGTATTTGGAGCAAAGTGAAAGATAGAAATCATATATCCCTTGCTTGGACTTGATACAGAACTGCAGCTGCTTTGACTTGGTAAGTTTGAGAGAAAGAGGATTATAGCAACTCGGGAGAGCATTTCAACTTTTTTCAAATTTCATATCTCACTCACCACAATCTACATAGGCCTAAATATTGTATGTATTTGGGTACATTTTAGGATGAAAAGGTTAGTTACAGGACCTTTAAGTATGTAACAGACGTAGTGTAAGACCTAAATAAAATTTGTCACCCCCCCCCGGCCTGAAAGCTAGCTTTTCGAACAAGGGATATGCATAGTTGAGTTCAATAAAGTATTTCTTGTTGAGTCATGACAACCAGTGTTAGACACCAGGTGGTGACACTTACCTGTGAGGTGGGATGGCGCTGGTCGTCCACTCTGCTGGGTGACTCACTCTTGGCTCTCTGTCTATCTGCCATCACCACCACACTGCCAGTAGGGCTGAACCTGACAGGACAGAGATACTGCATCCTCATTTTTCTGTGGCAAAGTAGCTCCAATTGTAAAACCTCTATGAGAAGCCATGTCTTCAACAATCATCAGTCTCCAATAATAGCATGGCAATGAATCCTATTAAAGCACATAAATGACAGTGTCTAAAAAACACCAGGTCAAAATTAATTGTTTTTTTGTTACCATGGGCACCTTCAACTTTAGATTAGTAACAATCCCATCATGCAATTGCCCAAAATCGAACAAACTGTTGGCTAGCCGAATGTCCCCATGTTCAATCATGCTGATATCATGCAATACCTGTCAGTCCTTGCTAAATTGTATGTTATTTTGTGCAAAGGAATACACGCCTCATAGTTACCCAAATTAAAGGTTGGGCGATTAAATATTATATTATAAAATATTATATTATAATATTTTTAAAATATTATAAAATATTATTTTAGAAAATATCACAATAATATCATTCTGCAGCGCATAGAGTGTATGGCTGGGAATGTAAATAGTTTGATGAAACAAATAGATATGTTTTAACAGCTAGCTGTACTTTGCGTTGCAAAAACAGCAGGACACTACACTTTTAGTTTAGCAGTTTTAACAACTTTTGCAGACTTATTGTCTATAAGATAATCTACCAATATCACAATATTTTCTAAATATCATGATATTGGATAATATCTAATATCAGCCCAGCCCTAAGCGGTTTACTTCCTGGAAAAGTCTCATGATGATGTGTTTTGACTCAATATAAACCAAATGCCTAAGCTTCTAATATAAGTTTTATGATAAACATTATCTGCAGCATTCCATTTAAGGTCCCAGTATGTATTTTTGCAAACTGTAATGAAAAATTCTAACATTCTAAAACAACTAGATTTTAGATACTGGGGACTAAAACAGCACTCTTCACTGAACTTTCTTTGTCAAGGGGTCTCATTCCCGGGTCACTATAGATTTATCATGGATATTAAGAACTGTTTCAATGCTCAAATCCTACATACTGGACCTTTAAGTAGTGTTTTTCTTTAATTTAAAATTCATATAAACACACTCCAGTCAGTGTCCCTGACTTTGGTCCTGACAGGCAGGAAGAAATGTGTGCTGCCTAAGGCTAAGCCTAGCACTACTGAACAATGAACGTGTTGATTATTAAGCTAATTGACTAATTGAGTTGTTACAGCTAAAACAATTTACAAAAAAAAACACAGCGCTGCCATCCAGGACCAGATGAAGTGCCAAGAAGTACCATGAAGTGCCTGCTGCATTGATGCTTTTACCCACCTCTCTGTCTCACTGAAGCTGCTAGACGGCTGAGCACTCTTAGTCCCAGAAGCCCCTGTGACAAACCCCTCCTGCACCAGTGAGCTGCAGCCAGATGTGTCAATCATCATGGCAGACCCCTCCTCTGCCCCACTGCCTTCCTCCTGGGTCTCAGACCCTATCCACTCCTCCATCCTCTCAGTCTTTATCCTCAGCCCATCCACCACCTGCACCCTCTCCCCCTCCTCGCCACTTCCTCTCTCTGACTCAGCTCCCGTCTCCACGTACCACTGGCCGGCTCGGTTAATGCGTAGTATGGGCTCCTTCCCCGGCCCACTGACCACCGCCGCATCCCCAGAACGCCCCTCAGGACCCATTCCACTGTGCTCCACTATCTGGGGGCTCATAGACTCCCCCCCCGGGCTCCCCACCTCCTGGATATCCACCCCCCCTCCAGAGATGCATCCTCGGGGGCCTAGGACCCTGGGGCTGTTGTGGAGCGGGCTGAGGGAGCGCAAACCCCCTGACGTTCCTCCCCCTGCTCCTCTTCCGGCCTCCAGGGTCCTTCCAGCACCCCTGTACCCCTGCACTCCTTCAGCCCCCAGCTCCTCCTCCACATCAGCCAGGCTGATCTTCAGATGGATGCCCTCCAGGATCTGCGTACAGCGGTCAATGATGTGCTGCATCTGCAGGAAGCTGGCAGCCGTCAGGTAGCTGATGATGTCAGCTAGCTGCAGGCACAGCCTACCCGTGTAGCAGAAGGTGAGGAGCTGCTCGAACACAGAGGGGCTGCGAATGACTGACAGTGAGACGGTGCTCATCTGGCTCAGCGACATGTGGTCCCTGAAGTAAGGCGAGCTGGCAGCTAAGACGACTTTGTGAGCACGGAAGCTCTGGCCCTGCACATTGACCACAATGTCGCACAGCCGGCCTTGCATGCGCAGCTGGTTGAGGTGGGACAGCACCGAGTTGCTGAAGTCAGGGATGTCCAGTTGGATGCTGCCTGCTCGCTCCATGCTGCCTCGTAGGGTCCCTTATGGGGGTGCAGAGTGGGTGACATGATAATGCATGTGTTACAATAAGATCAAGTTCTTCCAACATAGCAGTCAAAACAGTCTAAAATCCATTGGTATCACAAATGCTAAATAACATTGTAGATTTACAATTGATAGAAGCATAGATAACACATATAGTACATGCACATTTATCATGTCATGGGTTTAATTCTAGGTTAAAATTAAACATAAATCAGAGAGCAGACTAAAGGAATTGCTGATTTTCTATTTATATGAAAGGTGTTAACAGTTTAATCCTCCCTATTAATACGAAACAGCAGGGACCGGAGCAGGATAGGGAGCAACATCTTTGTTGAGTATAGAATGTAGTTTAAGTCCTTATCTGGGCTTCAGGGCGCATTCCCGGACACAGATTAAGCCAAATCCTGGACTAAATTGTGCGATGCTTTTCAGTCTAGGACTAGACTTAATCTTTGTCTTGGAAACCGCCTATTCAAATCAGAAAAGAAAGAAAAAAAAACCTGCTTGCAAGGATTAATACATGCTTGTTTGCTCTTCTAAATTTAAAATTTCAGTCACATCTTGTTCAGACAAACAGATGCTTCTTCCATACAGGTTTTATGCAGTCTCATTGCTTATATATAAAATGACACCTCAGATTATAGGCCTATAGTGAATGAAAAGAAATCTTTGGACCCCTATTTGTACGAACACGTTGCGGTCCACTCAGGTGTGCACTCCCCACTGTACCTCACAGAACCGGCGGGCGCGAGTCTGCAGAGGGATGTTATTGACTTGTAGTGCTAGAGGTAATCCACTGGATCCAACTAATGACAATCAACAAACTACCAGGCAATTTTGTGGGATAAACACAATTTGAAAACCTAACCAAGAAAGTTACAGCAGCTCAAGAGTGCAAAACTTTTCCTCTTACCTTGCGGAATGCACCAGACCAGCGGCACTTTTGACAAGCACTGAAACTCAACTCAGCTATTTATTTCAGTACTTCACCCTAAAATTAGGTGAGACACCTGTCCCGTTAACTTGCATAGATGCCATTAATTATAGCTTCCTCCAAAGGACTGTGCATTATTGTGAAATTGAGAGAGCTGATGCTGCCTTTGCACAGCGATGACGCTCAAATACTACAGCCGAGCCCTGGTCCTCCTCTCGGTCACAGTAACATACTGCAGTACGGTGATGAGCCGAAGCCTAGTATCAGAATACACCCCGGCGTTGCTCGAGTCGCGACAGTCAATGTGGCTAAACCATGTATCAATAAAAACGGAGCAGGACAGAACATCGCATAACATCTATTTCATAACGAACCGTCCTTAAATAACGATGGCACTTCTCCATTACTAATGTCACGTTAACTTATTTTCAATTTATGTGCACGGTTACTCCTTTCGCCACTCTCTTTTTCCCATTTCATGACACGGCACACGGGCCAATCTTGAGAAAAAAAAAATTAGCACGGCATTATGGGAAGTGCTGTTCTCTTTTTTCAACGATAGACAAATAAGAGAGAAGACGCTTGAAAAAAGAACGCCTGTTCCCAAAATGCTTCACTGTGAAGTCGAATAGATGGTTATGGTACTTGTAGTTCTACAATAGTTTATCATATTGTGTAGTGAGTTGCCTCGCTGTGCCAAAATTGTATTTTGCCGTAGCCTAGGCCGAGTATATACAATCTCTGGCCTAAGCATAATTTAAAAGAATGCTCATTAGAGGTGTCATCTCATAGTTGGCATGAGCCGGCACCCGAATACACCACCGCCACAGGGAAAAACTGAGAAAACATAACTTCTGGTGAAGCTTTTGACTTAATTTCAACAACACAACAAACAAGTAGGATATCTTAAAGCAGGTTTTTATTCAGCGATATAGTGCGGCCATGTGTTTTGGGGTTTCATGTATATTTTTGCAACTGGAGAGAGTTGTCTCATATAGTTGCAGTTGCAACTAAACTCATGATTGATAATTGATGTGCCATACTATGCGCCATACTATGATCTATGCCCAGAGCCATACTCAAATAACTGAAAAAATGTAGTAAGGAACATTTCTCTGATTGTCACCACGACTCAATAGCAAGTTATTTGTGGTCTTTGTTCTCTAAATAGGCAGGAAATATAGACGCATGTTAGTTAACACAAGTGATAGATGCATGCACTAGCGTGGTGCTTATGGATATAAACAAACCAGGCCGTAGCTAACTACTACTAAATCTCTACATAGTTTTCAAAAACACGTTCGTAAGGTGATCTGGACAACGATTTTGAGGTCAAAAACCTGTGAAGTGTCCCTTTAAGATGTATCTGTTACCAAGATAATAAGAACAAAATATTTATCTTTCCCCATAACACCTAAAGCCAAAGAAAACTTTCTACAGAAGACACATTCTACATTAATACATTTCCAAATTATACATGACATCTATCCCTCTAATGAGTTACCTAACTTATGAGTTAAGTATCTGCACTGAAAACTATAGTTTTTAAAGCTCTTCTAGTGAATCATACTTAATACATGTTACTGACTTGGGCCTCTTTTGTATTTGTTGCTATAGCACACATTTGATTCGACACGATTGGATACAGCTGGATGTGTAACACCGCGGATATAGAAATAACCAATAAAGAAATGCACCCGAACTGCAACATCATTTGTGTGTGTAGGAGTCATATTTCGTACTTCCAAAAATAGTGCCATTGTTAAGAGTGAAGTGCATGGTCTGGCAAAAAAAAGAAGAATGAAGAAAAGACTCCATCTGAGGTGGGACGAATATTTGTGTTTCGTCATATGGTACTCCCCACACACTCCAAATCACTGAGACGCCCCATAATAAGTTGTGACCTGTGTAGCAGGCTGTAATCATTGTTATGATCTATTGTCCGATAGAGCGTCTCAAAGAGGTGCAATGGCATGTGCATGCTACACCCACCGATGAATGCTAACAACACTTTTAGCACAGATCATGCGATAATCATGTACACAACATGTTTTGATTCTGCTGTCAGTGGCTGCCACCTGTCGGTGACTGGAGTGAATACATCGTGACCATCGTGACATCATTCCGACTGAATTGATTTGGACAGTTTGTTTACATGATTGTCGCATTGATTTGTGCTGAAAGTGTACATGGTGTCCACCTATGTAACTTGCAGTCAGTCGCTCAGTTTAACAAGTGATAGTGATGATTACAGCCTGCTACACAGGTCACAAGTTATTATGGGGCGTCTCAGTGATTTGGTGATTTGTTCGTTGTGGAGGAGCGAGTAATGGTCTGCCGCGTGAAGGTTTTGAGTTCACGTCCCACCTCGGACGTAATGGAATTTTTGTTTTCGTTTTTGCCAGACCATGCACTTCACTCTTAACAGTGGCATTATTCTTGAAATATGATGAAAATTATCTTACAGTTCCGGTGCATATCTTTATTGGGTATGTATACATCTGCTGTGTCACACATCCAGCCATTCGCAATCGTGTAAAATCAGGGTCACCAGTTCATATGATCACATCGGGTACAAGGCTTTCTTGCCTACACCAGCATAGACCAGGTGGCAGAAAACTGCTATCTTGCTTTTCCACCTACAGAACCAAATGTGGCAGCCTGGCTAGCCCCCTCCAGCAAGGGGGGAATGCCCCTGCACCCCTCCAAGCCCAGTCAAGCTACAGCAAAGCTGGTGGAGAAGACCTACCTGTGTATGGAACAGGCTGCGTGTGCCATGAATACTCAGGGCTTTCTTCAAGCCTACCAGGCAGATCTAAAAGAGCCGGGGGAGAAAGTGGAGGAGGACAGTGTCACCAAGCTACGTAAAGCGACTGATCTTATCCTCTGCTTTGCTAGGTGCACCTCACAGGCCATAGGGAGAGCTATGGGCTTCTCTGTGGCCATCGGCATCTCTGGCTGAACTTGGCCACCATGCCGGAGAGAGAACCTCGCTGACCGATGCTCCATTGAGTCCAATGGGTTATTTGATTCGGGGCTGGATGACAATAGGGGAAAATTCTAGGCGGTTCAGAGAGACTCTGTCGCTCCAGCAGCGTTTTACTCACCTCCATAAGTCTCAACACCCACAGCAGCGCTCTAGCTTAATACATTTTTTGTATTATTTCTTCAGAACTGTTCTTCAGAATTCTTTCTTTCTCTCGCTTTGAATCAACTACTCACCACACCATCCTTTGACTGGATCGGGAAGATGTTAGTTCGTACTGCAAGAGCTTTGATAGGTTGATAAATTAGGTCCATTGTTTTCCAATGTGAAATGTGTGTTTGAGAAACAGTGAGAAATATACAGAACTGGACACTTACCAAATGTGCACACATACATAATGTGCATACATGGCGTTGAGGTGTTAATTGTTGTTAGTCACACTGATAAGAGAGTGTCCGCTATAGACTAAAATGTAAATGTTATTGAGTGTAGCTCTCTACCAAGCTGGAAACAAACTAATCATGAGTGCAATAGCAGTATCAAAAATGGCCCTTCAACTGATGACCTCTTCAGTTCAAAGATTACGTTCTGTGGGACACGTCACATTGAAACAATGTGTCTTTAATCAAGCTATAGGTGAGTCGCATCAGGTGGGTCAGTACTAGTCTAGGACAAAAGCCTGCACACTATGAGGTTTCCAAGACCAGGATTTAAGAACAATGCAGGGATTAGACTGAGTGAAAACTAGCAGACCTCCTTAATATTCATTGCATGAAGCAATAACATGAAATGGCCACAAGGACGTGCTAAGGACCTTATGTATTATCAAAGCGTGTACATGTATGGCCGATTCAGATGAGATAAGCATATGGAATTAATACCAAACATACTCACTTTTTCTGCCTATCCATATTCATACTTATTCATTGATTTAAGCACACCGTGCCAAACTTCATCTCCCAAGATGAAAACTGGCCTTGATGGGAGTGAATTTACTGAGTAAGATATTGCAATACGTGGTTCCGAATCAAGAAACTTGTGGTGTGCAAGCACTTGGGGGAAGTGCTATGGGAGATGACTGATGCAAGGTACAGGAACTGGATCTGCATCAGGAGTTTTTACTGATCTTTGTATTGGATAAACAAAGGCCAGGTTTTACGTGTTGGTCCACCAGACCTTCCAAGCATATTGGGGGGAAGTGTCTGAGAACAAGATTATGTTAGGGGTTAGGTAGTCTCGTTCCCAGACAATTCTGCCCAAATGAGCGAAAGGTCTGGTGAATCAACGCAAACTTGGCCTTCATTAAGCTAATAGAAAGAGTATAGAAAACGGACACCGCATTGACTTTACTCCGCATCTATCATCTCCCACAGCACTTGCACACCACACATTTCTGCTTTGGAGCTACGCCTTGCAGCTGTGTGATTAGCTGAAATCAAATAACAACAAATACTTCACTCAGGAAATTCGTTCCCACTAAGGCCAGGTCTTAATCGTTGTTATTCCAGGCTTATATGTGCTGTGCGCAATAGCCTGGGGAGGAGGCTAGGGGTTAGGCAGTATTAGTCATTTATTTCAAGTAGTGAAGGTTAGTGTAAAGTGTCAGGGGGCATTACTAAACAAAAACACTTTGAGCACCTAGATTCTAACCTGCAATGTTTGGGTTGCAAGTCTTGCGTGCAATGCATCTATACTTTTTTTTTTACCTTCATGTGAAGACCCACCTGGCATTGTGTTTGCTTTGTGGTTCCTGTCCATAGCCAGGGCCTGTTTTATGCCTTGTTTTCCATTCTCTTTTAATTGTATGCCATTTCCCATACTTAGGATGTGAGATTAAACCCCAAATTCAATAGTTATGAAGGAGACAGGCAAAAGTAAATTATTACATTTAAACCAGAACCTTTACTCACGTACAGCAAGTTGAAAGAGTGTGCATTAATATAACAAGAATACAAATATTGTTTATTTCCAATATTTATTAAGAGCTAACCAAAACACTCAAAACAAATAAACAAAAGATACAGTGTGCAAATATGACATGTGGTCACATGAGGGGAGAGTTACAAGTTTTGGCAAACATACCGTGATTAATTGGCTTCATGACAGATAGCATTGTACTTGACCATGGGTATTTAACAGTTCTCCACTGTGCAGTTTCACAAAATAAACAAACCACAGGTTTCCATTGAGCTATAGGTGGTGTGTGTGTGTGTGTGTGTGTCGACTGTAAGATTAAATTCTTCAACTACATAATTTTAAGTTATGACTGGTTGACCCCTGGAATGATCATTCTGAGGACAGGAAAGATCATTTCCATCTCCTTTCCTAATACTTGGTGCATGCCGGTTTTCAAATGAGAGGTGCAGATCCGGTGCTTTTAAGGATTTTTTAGTGTGGGAACTGAAGGACAGACGTGCACAAGCTGAATAGATGGAGCTATTGTATCTTTAAAAGGAAACCCCCTTTAAGGCAGCAAAATAGAAAGACAGTAAAATCATGATTTGAAAAAGAAAGGCAACCTCTGTCACACACAACCATGCAAACCATGCTTTTTCACTGTTTCAAATATAAATTATTATTGCAACTACATTGGATCGCTACAATGATAAATGTATACAATAAGAGTGAAATAACACATTTAAGTACAAAATACATTCTCAATCAGGGGATAGGATTGACATTGTACTAGCCTTCAGAGTTAAGTCAAAAAAATACAAGCACTTCATTAATTGTATTTCTTAAATATTTCCATAACAACAATAAGCTCTACAAACTATCATCACTTTTCCATCAACACATTTTAGAGAGTCAGTACATTCCTATAATAGGTTGATGGTTCTGAATTAGCACTTTTACAACAAGTGCTGTGCTAAATATACAAACACACCTCTGACTGAAACGTCTTCAGAAACTGGAAATAAACAACATGTTTGAAATCATAATACTGAAAAGTCTGGTTTGCAGATCAGATGCTACAGTATACAGTAAGTGCTTCCCTATGACAATGTATTTTGAATATGGACACAGTTCAGGCAGTCCTAAAGGCATGGGAGATGCAATGAAACTGAAAATCTCTCCAGTTCAACTTTGTGGTATAGGGACTCTGAATGTCCAGAGCAATTCAATTTCTTCCAATTTAGCCCTTTTTCGTATGGTATGAGTTCATCTCACTTCTCAAAAACATACCTTTTGAGAAATGATCAAACAAATGGAAACTTCAGAGGCACATGCTGTACAAATGACATACTGTACATACACACAAGTACAGGGCTGCACATTCTCTTTCACACACACACACACAAACACAAAAACCTACTTATACACATATATATACATAATGTACACACACACACTATGCAAAAACATATGTACACCCAAACATTCACACAGCTAGTTTTCAGCAGTCCAGAAGGCCTTTTAAGAAGAAGAGGTGATGTTCCCAGAGGATACAATGGTCTCCCTTGGCGAGTATTCCTGCTCTTCCTTATTGGGGTGAGACGAGTTGTCCGACTTGCTCCGACTGAACTCAGCACCCATGATGGGCCGGGAGAACTTTCCGGTGGGCCGGCTGCAGACACTGCAGCACATCAGTGTCTTGAGGAAGGCGCGGCGCATCTCGTTGCTGGTGAGTGTGTAGATGAGGGGGTTCATGGCCGAGTTGAGCACAGCCAGGGCAAGGAACCATTCTGCCTTGTAGAGGATGGCACACATGCGGATCTCACAGGCCACGTCCAGGAGCAGGAGGATGAAGAGCGGTGCCCAGCAGGCAATAAAGCAGCTCAGCACAATGATCACCGTCTTCAGCAGGGCCATAGACTTCTCTGAGCTCTTGCTGCTGGCGCTTCCTCCGCTGCGCCCATTGGTCACCTTACGGAAGACCAGCTTGCGGCTTCGTGTACGCACCAGGGCGTAGATGCGAGCATACAAGACAACAATGGCCATAAGAATGACACTGAAGACAGTGGTGCAAAAGAGGATGTATGTCTTGTGGTAGAGTGGGAGCACGGTGGAACAACTGGGCATGCTCTCAATGCAGTTCCAGCCCATGATTGGCAAGCCGCCCAAGATTGCAGCAATCAGCCACACAGTGCTGATGAGCAGGAACACACGGCACGTGTTGCCGTTGTTGTGAAGCTTCATCTTCAGCATGGTGAGGTGGCGCTCAATGGCAATGGCCAGCAGGCTGAAGACAGAGGCAGCCAGGGCTACGAACATGCTCCCCTCCCTGAAGAACCACTGTGTAGGGGACAGTTTGTACGTATTGGCCCCTGATAGTAGGATGTTGGCAGTGTACACCATCCCGGCCAGCAAGTCTGACAAAGCTAAGTTCCCAATGAAGTAGTACATGGGCTTGTGGAACTTCTTGGTCCTCCAAATGGTAAGCAGTACCAAGACATTTTCGAGGATGATGAAACAGCATACAATAATGAAAATCACTGAGTCTGCTTTGAGTCTGGAATCCTGCTCCACTTTGCGGAACTTCCCTGTGAAGTTGTAGTGTCTAGCTATCAGGTCAGAGTACATGGAGTCAGCCATGGCCCTGTTCGGTCCGTATGGATTTAAATTCTCCGGAATCTGTGATTCTCTATTTACTCCACTGAGGGGCGCTGGCAGACCAAGGCACAGCAGGCAACGATATTCCTTTTCTCTTGATGGGTTGACATTGCAGACGCTCAAGTGAAGAAATAATCCTCATTGCCACAGGATATTCTGAGAGTATCTTTGGACCCCATCATGAAATTCCTGGGAAAAATAAACGATAATAGTGAAGAATAACCACTTAACAACAGCTCTGAATACATTTTGAATAATATTCTAAAGTCAATGAGTCTATCAAATACATCTGTAGGTCTATTTTATACGGTACGGACTAACTAAATAACATTTAGTTAGTTCAAAAGTAATTTACACATTCAATTTATTTGCAGGTGTAGGGTATAACAGTTTATTGCAAAACATTATTGCAACGTTTTCAAGTGTCTTCCTCAGGTTGACTATTGGAATATAGAGCAATATGTGCGGGTTCTTTCTTTTAATATGATTGAATTGCAGTTGGCGCAGTTAAAATGAGATGATGACTAATTCGAATTCCTTAAACAGTGAAACTCATCAAACTTTCACGAGACAAACTTGACGAGACAGGACGATTTTGCTCTCAGGCTCTGTAGGCTAATTTACTATGTACATCTGATTATATATTATTCCTTTAAACTTGTAATTTGTAGGAGACAATGTCCTGTTATTAACAATAGTCTAAACTACATGGCCAATAAGTTTGAAATCTATAATCCTAAATTCCCGGTAAAAACAAAATAATAAATAGCGTTATGTTATCTTACCTTTTCGATAGTTATAATCCTGGAAATTGAAATTTCAACCGTTATGTTGGCAAAAATCCACAAATTGGGAATTTGAATTAAATCTCCCAGTGATCGAATTCTATGTGATGCACCGTATCGGCAATCGCTCCCGTGGACTGAGCGCGGTGCGCAAAAGAGGCTGAGTAAAAGCGAACCTTTTTTTTCAGCTCAACCCACTAATTCAATAGGTCTACCCCTCCCCCTAGCCCCTCGAGTTGCAGACATGACATTCATTTTGACTGTATGCAAAATTGCAGACATTGTAATGATTCTCTTACAGTAAATGCACTTTTGTTTATTACATACATAGGTCTACAGTTCATGCAGCATTAACTGGCAAATATTTCTTCTCTAACTATTGGTATGGTTTTCTGGAGGAAGAATATATCTAGTTTTACACTAACGGACCATATCTTTCAGTATCTTTAATACCTATATCTATATTATTAATAGAAAACAATAAATAATATTGTCAAATGTGTGTGTGCCCTAAACTGCTACTCAGTTATAAATAATGTTAATCATTAATAATGTTAATATATATAATGTTAATACATTCATCATTATCATTTAAGTTAATCTCTTTTGTTTCTGCTTTAGGTGACATCTATGGTGAATGAAGGATATCCCAAAACCTTTATGTGGGGGATGGGATCTTATGTCCCATTTTTGAATCAACTGCTGTCAATCCAATGTGCATAGCTCAGCAATTTAGCCTCCATTAATGAAAGCTGACTTTATGAAATATCATTTTTAACCATTCAAAGATATGTAACATAGATTTATTCAAATCCATGGTGATATATGGTTGTTGGCATACATTGAATAGACAGATCTAAGTGACCACCAAATTCAATTTGTGTGTAAATCACAATTTAGTGTACCCAAATGGCCACATACCACAATATTTTACGGAATTAGTAATAGTAATCTTCTGGTAATAATAGTACAAATACATCAATATCATAATAAAAAACAATACCAATAATGATATCAATAATACATTCCATTATTTGAAATCCTTTGTGTTTTCATCTCTGGGAATGCCCCAGCTGTGTCCACCCTCACCCCCCACTCTATCGCTTGTGCCCCATTTCTTCTACCCATTAATCACATGTGCTGCTCTGTCTCTTCAGATCTGCTGCCCCGCCGAGCCCTCCTGCCCCAAGGGGTGGGGCAGAAGGGAAACATTGCACAGCCTATTTGTGTGTGTGTGTGTGTGTGTGTGTGTGTGTGTGTGTGTGTGTGTGTGTGTGTGTGTGTGTGTGTGTGTGTGAGAGAGAGAGAGAGAGAGAGAGAGAGAGAGAGTGTGTGTGTGTGTGTGTGTGTGTGTGTGTGTGTGTGTGTGTGTGTGTTGCCATGTCATATAGATTACGAAGTTGGTAAATATGTAAGTTTTGAAAGTATGGCCTTTTATACCATATTCAGGTTGTGGCTTGAAGGAGCAAAGAACTAATGTGTGTCCGATTCTGGGAAATTGCTATTACTGTTAAACTTAATTTAAGTGCCCGTTTATTTGGGCAAATTCCTGCCAACTTTGACAGGGAGATGAAAGCAGGATGATTACTTGTTCAACCACATGCGAAGATCACACCTAATGATCATCTCAATTGCTGCCAAGATTAATAAAAAATAGTTACTCTAATCAATAACGATCCAATGTAAAAGCATCATATTGCATATTGCTGTTTAGGATAAATCATATGCATTGACAAACCATCTTTCAAAAAAACTGTGTGTGTGTGTGTGTCTGAGGAAGGGAGTATGTGTATGTATGTGTATGACTCATGAGGAAAACATGGAAAACTAACAAAGGAAACCTTCAGGAGGTCTCATATGGTGCATTCTACAACAGGGAAGAGCACATCTATATCCATACTCCACTTGGTTGTTTGTGAGAGAGCTTTGGCACCATTACTGTCAGCTCTTTGGACCATCAAACCAAGTGAGATCAGAAGCCTTAAAGAAAGAGACACACAGGGTGTAATTTTGGGAAGTTCCACTGAAATTCCTCATCTCTGGTTATTTTTTTTTATTTTTTTTAATTCTCCTATCGTGATTGCTCCCAATGAGGCCTAATGGAAGATAAAAGCACAAATAGGCATTCAAGACATTGCATCTGAAATCTGATCATGAAAACACATGCAACATGACAGGATTGTTTCGAGTCAATGATGCCTCTATAACGCGAGAACGCAGCACGTAACAAACCATGAGCACGGTCTGTCATTAATGGATCATAATTCGATTTGTCAGAAGGTCAGTGGTGGTTGATGTGCATCATTGCAACTCTCTAATGTGAACCCAAGCAGCTGGGACCATTACGAATTTAAAGCCCAACTGTCCAAGAGGTCGGAAGGAGAGAGGCCATGCGTAAAAACATAGATGGGGAAGGGGGGGGGTGAACAAACAGAGGATTGTGCTTTTATGGGAAAAGGAGGGGTCTTTAACATGAGGCGCTCTGGTCACTCACTGAAACACATTCTGAGTCATGTGGGGTGTCAATGTACTGTAGAAGTGGACTCCCCCAGTGGAAAATAAACAAAATAAGGCAGTGGACAGGAAACCCAACTCCAACTCATAGAAAATCGGGAGGAGCTGTAGAAATCTGGAACCCCCCCATGAGTCATAACAACACCTGTCCTGTGTACTCACAACGTTAAAATGGCCTCATAAAGATTCCACAGGAACATGATTACAGGAAATTACAAGACCTTAAATATTCATTGCCTACATCTTTATTGGAGGATAGGCCTATGTCAATTTCTGAAGTTGTGTTGCTCCTTCCCAGGGACTAGAGATGTAAATTAGCTATCGAGTTAAATCTGGTCCAATTACATGTTGTGCATGGTCCCTGACAAATAAACCAATAACAAATACAAACAAAAGTTTAAACTTCGAAACCCACAGTTGTGTCTTGTTCATTGGAGAAAACAATGATATGGCAGGTTAACCATATGGAGTGAGAGAGAGAGAGAGGTATGGTGTGTACGGTACCAGCAGTCATGTGATTACACACATGCATGTTCGGCACTTGACTTTGACTGTAAATTCCTTCCCAGCTCCACTTGGGTAACTGTCATAAGCCCAAGGAATGTATCTCACCGCTGCAGTGGAATTGTAAACGGAGGTGATGGAACCTAGGTGTCCTGTATGCAAAGCCTAAACGTACGCCATTAGACCAAGAGGCCATCCTCTTGCTTTTGGTCCGAGGGAGATAGTGGACTTACAAGTATAAGGGATTAGCAAGGTTAAGAGTGTGATTCCAAATCACCTCCAGTCCACATAAAGTAAATATATATATTTATTCATATCTAACAGGCACAACATTCAAGTGAATGACATTCTCCAAGTGGCATAGTTTAGTTTGATGTACAGTATGTTGTCTACAGTACATCTCTGTCTGACCTGGCCCACACATTGAAGTGAAACAAGAGAGCATTAATCGTTGAGACTGTTGTCCAGAAAGCCACTCGGCCTCCCTTTGTTGTCAGGGCAAATCTGTGTGCAGCGTAATCCAGCTCAGTGTGAACCTTTTGGCCAGGCATGTTTATTAGTGGGGCTTTGCAGATTTCACAGACAAAAGAGTGCTTTGTGTTTTTAAAAACTAAAATAACTGCACTTACTCACCCAAACAAACAGACCTTGAACAATGTTATGTAAGGAGATCTTGGGCCCCAATCACTGTGGCGAGTGAAGAGGAAGGGGTTAAGTGAGAACAAGCCTCATACAGATAGAAGCTACCACTTATCAAATTAACTCAGGTGTTCAATCTAGACACAAGAGCTCTTATATATGGTCTCTTAGCTTTAGTGGAAAAGATTCAAGTGGAAAAACATTGCCTGTGAATTTGCTTTGAAGGAATTTTGGTTTGTTTATCTGGGGGTAGAGGCAAAATAAGGAATATGTATGGTGTATGCATGGTTATAATTAAAATGTTTTGTCTTACGCATATCTGTCTTGTATAAGTCTAGCCTGAAATGTAGCCTCAACAAAGGATTGCCATACTCTACGAAAACATCAATGCACAAAACTCAAATTATCTAGAATTAAAGTCTCAAGCAAACTATTAAACACACAAATAAATTAATTAATACATTTATAAAAATACATATTTTTCCAGCCAATCACATGATGCAGTTTGATGACATGCCTTGTTTTGTTGTTTGTCTTTATATGTACAGTACAAGTGAAATGTTAGTGCCAAAACTCTGCAAACAAATTTAAACAAATCCACAGATGTAATGTGATCCGCAAATGCAGATTCAACAGTTCTATCTGTATTAATCAACAACATGAAAGACATACTGCTTTGCATTTCACTGTATACTTGTATGCACGTGACAAATAAAGAATCTTGAATCTTGAATACTGTATCTAAAAACAAATGTGTCAAAAAAGTGAAACATCCTTTTAATGTTGACAATTTGAATAAGGGTGATCTTATCCGGTCAGACCTACATCTGCTGTACACTATTTGGTCTTTGCCAGATTAAACTTTGACTTTGACATGATGATTGCTTAGAGTTTTATTTCAGGCAAGACTATATACTGTATGTTTAACTCAAGAGGAACTATGCAATTAGGGTCAAAACCTAACTTGAGATCTGCTGGCAGAACTCAATGTTTGGTGCAAATTTCTCATTTACCTCAATGCGTGATTTACTGTACGTGAAAGCTACAAGTGAAGATCTCAAATGAGGATTTAGCCCTTACAGTACAGAGAGGTGAACGTGGAGGGGTAGGTCATTGGGTGTATGAATGTGAACTGGAACTAGGGAAGCTCTTCAGCCTCACCCTCACTGTGCCTTCTGTGGAAATGAGCCACGCCCGTGTTCATGTTATTGCCCATTTAGTTCATAGGGTTGTTTTCTTGGATCTATTCTTACCAACCATGGCAGTAAGTTTGAAACCAGAGGAGCAAAGACCTATGCATGCAACCATTTAAGAACATCTTAAGATGGTTGTAATGTCAAAATATGCTTCTCTTGTGAGTCTTGGGAAATTCACTTTCTAATGGAGGATCCAGAGGAGTGAAATGACATTGCTACCAGAGTTCTCCATCCTTTGCTGTATGGCTTGAAACCATGGTGCAGAGTAAACTATGCCAAGTCCTGAAAAGGGAGAACCGCACTCAGAGGGAAGAGTCTTTTGTTGCAGGGACACCCCCTTCAACACTCTCCTCTTTCTCTTAATCTTTTTTCTGTTTTCAAACTCTTTCAGTCAAACAGGAAATGGGATTTGGACAGGTCATGAGTCTTGGTCTCTCTCTCTACACTGCCATGTTAAATGCACTGTGGACACTTAGTTCAGTCCTAAACCATCTTGTGCTTACTTCTTAGCCTAGATTGCTGCAAACACAACATTCAAAGTCTACGTGTGGTGCTTGGCATACATACAAATCCACTTTCTATAGATTTCTATGTCTTTGAAACATCAAAACACTTGTGATGGATCATTCCAAGAGATCAAATATTATGTGTGCAACTGACTAGTTACCGACAAACAAAAGCTTTCCTTTCCTCAACAATTCTCATGTACAATTGGTGTTTCTATTTATGAAGAAAGAAATTCCCTGCTGGAAGTTTTACCTTCTCACTTAAAATTCAGTCACTCTTTAATCTAGTTCTTTATTTGTAAATAATGGCCATTTCTGATATTAGACAGAATATTACACAGTCATGGTGTTAAACAAGGTTGTCCCTTATCACCTATAACACCTAGCTTTTTTAAATAAGAAAAACACCCCAAAATCAAACTTTATGGTATCCATGAAAATCTCTAAATAAAAACAGCAATAAAAACAAAAACTAAAATAACAATTACATTTGAGAAATTATCTAAATCAGTTGGAGAGTGTCTGCATACATTGACACCTTTTGCATCTATTCTTCTAATTTCTAGTCCTTTTAATATTGATTCCATAATGAGCACCATAATGAGTGCTATAGTACAATCATAAGGGCTTGTCAGTGTAAAGCAGAGGGGAACAAAAATGAAGGTGAAATAACAAAAATAATAGCCCTACATATTTTTATGATGCAACAAAGAGTTTGAATCAAGTCTTTTGAAAAACCAGATCATGTATAAAATAGAAAATATCATGTCATATAGTTTGTGAGTCGTGTTGGTGGGTTAAAACAATTATTTCTTCTTGTAATTTATGAATATCCACAACAGGCCCGTCTCAGGAAGTTGATTTGACCCCACCTATTGTGAACCTTTGTTCAAAATACAAGACATTTTGTTACATATCCTAAAACACAGTGTTGTTATACCACGTCATCACTTTGTGTTGAACTGACAGCTCGGAAATAAGGTAATGAAAATGGCATGCAACACCAGTATTATCACGCACAAGGGAAAACAAACAGTCAAACGTCAGGGAGAGTGTACAGTTTTGACTGCCCTGTGTCTTATTTTCCAGTCGTGTTTCCTGACCTGGGATCTGTTGGTACACACTGTCCATGCTAGAGGCACAAGAAACAATGGCCTGGCTTGAACTGTCCAGCCACAAAATACAACCCAGGAACCCTGTGTGTGATCAGGGGGCTTAGTCAGACAGGATGTGAGGTCACAACACAGACACATCCCTGAGCCCTGATCTTTATAATGTCTTGGGAATCTTCCATGAAGGGTAGGGTAGCCAGGGGGGAAGCAATGGGAGAGCTAAGCCAAACTCCCTGCCAATAGCGCTCTGAAATTTCAATCAAAACACAACACTATTGTTACGATCCGCTTGGTGATTATTATTATCAATAGGGCATATCCCACGATTCCTCACAGCGTACATTGCTTATTACATAGCACTGTGTGGTAGACCCTTGGTTTTGTTGGATCTGTTTGCCATGGCTCAGGTATGGACAGAACTGGGACTCAATTGTTCCAGGAAAATCAAATGGTGCCTGGGGTTAGAAATGTCTACAGAAATGTCTGTTGGCCAGAGGCCAGACAGCATTTGATGTACTTCTATGGATGCTCCAGGAGAGATCATTTAGGGAATGTCATGGGATCATTTAGGGAATCTGGCCAACAAGCTGGTACAGTAGGGAACAATAGGTATGTAAACAATAGGGATGTTGGGTAACCAGAGGTCTCCCCTCTTGGGCTAATCTTTTTATTTTCACTACACCACCCCAAACCCCCAACCCAACACATTAATTGATGACTCATCAAGTGAAACATGGAGGAAACATGATTAAATGTATTTGTTTTTATTTAGATTTTTTTTTACAATGAGAGAGCATTAATGAATCATCTAGTTTGAGAAATGCCTTTTTAAGTGCATTTTTAATAAATCCTGTCATCCAAGAAAATACAGTAGTAGTCATGTTGTGCTAACATTGTAGCACTGGGGAAGCTTCTTTGAATTTATTACATATATATATAACAGTTGGATTGGCATGTTTGTAAGGTGTTTTAATCTTTTCATTTTTTTAAAGACCACAATAGCGAAACTGCATTTTATCTGTAGGCTATTCATTTCGTTGAAATTTATTAGCATGTATCTATATGTTCATTCGCAATACATTGTGGCATTGTCATGGTGACCACAACTACTGGTGTTTACTAGTCAAAATACAGGACTGGTCCCTTTAATCTTCAAACAAGTGTCAGTGCCACCACATGTCCCCTGAGGGAGAGAACCATGTTTGAGCCAAACTCAGTTGTGCTGAGGGAAAGATGGCCATCTTCAGTTCCTAGGGATTTCCTGTGTCAGCGTGGAGAGTTGGACCCGGGGGGAGAGAACAAGCACACTGTCTGCCAAGTGGCAAACTCATTCAACTTGGACTAAAACAGGAGCATGGTTGTCCATCTGTCCCCTGGCTTACTCCTTATGTCTCAACGTATAAGTAACTAATGTCATAGCTCTGAAGACAGGAAGTCAATCCCATGGCCCTTATCATGAAGAGTTGGGGTGTTTTTTTTACTTTTTACATTCTGTATCAATGTTGACATTGAATGTTGCATTGACCTAAATATCAATTTTAAATCAAATGTAATGAGACAAAAAATAAGTAAAATACCAGTATAAAAATAAAAAAGAAGAATTCCACTCATGCTTAACCTCGTTACAAAGTTGGATCATGACGGTCAAATAATCACGTATGATTTCACATGCAATCTTGTTACAATGTTGTGTGATGACCGTCAAATGCAGATTTTTTGAATATTTGTATTTTCAACCAATGATGAACAGTAGTAGTAGTAGTATTGAATGGTGATGATCAAATAACAACTGGAAAACAACATGGTATGTTGGGATTACCATTCAACTGTGCAACATTTCATGTAACATTGTCCCACAGTTATTTTCCATCCTGTTTCTGTGGTTGACATATATATTTTTTTTTTTTACACGGTTTCATACAATATCTATAATCTCTATGGGTATGGGAGACATTAGCAGCACCACTTAAGTTCGAACAAAATACACTAGAAGTAAATTGAGTCAATTACACCCTGATTGTACAAACACTTCAACGCCCTCTACATTCCCAGTCTATTCCCTATCACACAATCACACACAATACAATCACAGACAATAAGTCAAATCCTGGTGACTCAAACAAGACCAAAAGTGAATTGCGAATTGTTAATAAAGGCCTTGGTGAATAGAAAAAGGGGCTTTTACAGTACTCATAGTATGACTCTGACTAGTTACTTCCTGTGGCCTTCTTGGGAGGTGGCGAAGGAAAAGCGTGGATGTTGCGTCGCTCACTGCTACCAAGGAAGCACAGGAAGACATTAGACTGCTTCCTCCTCTCCCTTACTTCCTCTGATGTCATACAAGGTCCTTTCTGGAAACATCTTGAGTGGTTGGGGAGGATGACTACTGCCTAGTCACATCCACATAAATTTACATACCAAGGCCGAACCTTGGAATACAGCTTTAACCTATACTCACAGAGTGATGAAGATATGAGACCATAGAGGAGGCAAGAGAGAGTGCTTGCTTAATGAAAGGAACCTGAAGGAATCTATCTATCAAATGATGAATAACCCCTCTCCTATTTTACTCTTTGTCAAATAATTATAGCAATACAAAAAAAGTGGTCATTGTGGATCGCTGGTCGAGACCTGTGTAAAGCAAGTTTTGATGTTATAGTTTTTAGGATTACTAGTAGGCATTTTAGATAACATTCTAGTAGCTTTGTGTTTTCTGTTATCTACACTGAGGTGGTTGTGGTTAAGGTTGTGCTTGACCAACCCCGAACCCTGACTAATATGCAACAACCCACCTGTTAAATGATGCAGTGAGATGAAGCAATCATCTTATGTTCAAACACTGTTACGGGAAGCATATGAGCTTACTCACATGACTCTAATAATAGAATGCATATTCAACATCAATTACTCCTACAGACCACCCATTAGAAGCTCTCAGTGGGCAATGGTGAAAAGGGAAACAATCAACGGATGTGGACTCAACTGGTTATATTATACCGAAGAGATCTTATCACCATTATTTGTTGCTGCTTTGTTTTTATTTTTTGCTAATGCTGAACAATATATACAGTAATACATTTTACTTAGCAATGGCTTGTCCATTGATTGATAACTTAAGTTAGAGGTGTGCTAAAAGTACATACATCTACTCAGTGGACTTGCCAATAAAGAGAAGTGTGTGTGTGTGTGTGTGTGTGTGTGTGTGTGTGTGTGTCTGTGTGTGTGTGTGTGAGTGTGAGTGAGAGAGAGCGAGAGAGAGAGAGGATCAATTATTACAGTAAGGGTTAATAATCAGGTCAAGGAGTAAGAGTCTTCTAATGGGCCCAAGCCTTTTTGCTTGTCTACGTAATACGATGACAGTGCTAAAAACACAAACCATGATCGATGATACCTGTCTGTGACGTCCACCGATTCTCTCTAATGTATCCATAAGTGTTGCTATCATATAAAGTTGAGAAGTCAAGTGTGTGTATATCCTTACAGACACATACACAACACATACACACAAGTATCAGTCTCTTCTACATTTCGGTGCTGAGTGAATACTGCTTTTAAATTCAGTGCTGCGGTTGCTCTTAACATTGAAAAACATGAACAAAAAATACACCCTTGGCTGAACAAGTTACAAATGTAACTGCCATGCCAAGTGAGCAAGCCAGGGGTCCTGAGAAAAGCCTTGGTGTCCAGGCAGTTCAGAGAGATGGGTTGGCCAGCCCGAGTCACATTGGAGATCAGATAACAGAGGTCTGAGGTCATTGCTCTCCCCCTTCCTGTGGGGAAGATTCCTCATGTGTGTTATTCCCTCTAGACATAAAAGATGAATTCTGTCCATAAATTCCTCCCTTTTACAGTGTTTTGCCGGCATAAGGCATGCGTAGGGACAGTCATACATAGATGGTGACATACGGATATTTGATCTATTCTTTGATATAGGGGTTCAACATCAGGACAAATAACCAGGACAAATAAACATGCCATCACTTTAGCCAGCTAGTACACTGTGATCTGGAGAGGAGGGTGACGGACCTCGCCAATCTCTTTGAGACCAACTGTAAACCAAGTTGTACTGCACACTCTATAATAGTTTTAAGGCTAATGTAAGGAAGACATATTTGCTAGGTTAATTTTCCCATGAAAATGTTTGATGAAAATGTGTAACTGCGCATCCAAAAGCTATCAATGTATTTTTCAGATATTGGATTAGAATTACAGTAATGTAACAGAAGCAGTGTGTGGACTCCTTTAATATCACCCAATTCGGTCTACATCAGTGTGTATGCTGTGTGCTCTGTCTGTCGGTCTGTGACGTGTGTGTTTGAATGTGTGTTGATTCAACAATGTGATGCCATAATCCTCTGTTGGGGGTGAATTCATTTTGTGTTGACTCACACCTTCACCCAAGGACCTCCAGGTATCGTACGAAACGTATTTGTGTATTTGACCTGAAATGTAATCTTTTTAAAATAGGCTTTCATAAGAAACATAAAGTGAAACCTTGTATTAACCCTTTCCTCATAAATGTATATCAGATATAGGTCAAGCAAGAGAACATATTAGTCTCAAATTAGCAATTAGCTTTGTGTGTGAAGACATTTCCTGGGAATGCAATTTTGTAATTTTTGCATTTTACTTCCTGATGGTTAAAACCATTAAGTCAGTGACATTGGAATTGCTGTTTGTTTATCTAGCCGTTATCATACAGTACATGGATGTACTGTACTCTCTAGCTGTTCTGGGTCTACTGTACACAATGAAAATGTCTGGCCAGGGCATTAGAACCCATGGACTACCAGAGAAGGCAAAAAAGTGCCAGTATTCAAAACAAACACAGAGATGGTCTAGTCTTGATAAATCCAATTCCAAGATATGCATCCTATTCATTTGCTGCCCCATAGCACATGTCAAAGTTAGAATTGTACCATACCCAAATGACGCCTGTCTGAACTTGAAACGTGATCCCAGGGTCAATATGTTTGCAATAAATGTGACCTACAGTATTTCTAATGTCAGCAAATGGCTGCTATCTCACAGATGCAATTTTTGTCCAATCAAATCCCACTTACCGTAATTTCAAGTTTATTTGGTCAGTGAAGCAGAACAGTAGTGTGTTCAAGCAACTGCCGTCCTAGCAACATCAACTTACATTACAGTGACCAACCAGAGGGCCCAGACACCTACGTGAGGCGGGGGTGTGGGGGTGGGTACACAGTACGCAGAGTAAAGCCTGAGAGAGTTGTCAAGTAGTTTATCTTCAGTCGACAGCTGGCCTTGGCTTTCCTGGGAAGCCTGTGTCCGGTGAGACTAACCTTTCAAAATGAGTCGGACATAAATGTTGGGGGATGCTCTTTACATTGTGTCAGGGGTGATTGACAGCTGGGTAATAATAACAGTATGTAAATACAGCCACAAATATATTTCTTTTTATTTCTGTCCTTTTTGGAAGGGCGGGGGCACTCCTTTGTAAAAGTGTATAATTGTATTTCTTTCCACAAGGCCTAAAATGTCACATTCATAGCCAGGGAGATGTTTAAGGTCGTCAAGTTCTTTTCCCACCCTGGACCAGAACAATGCAATAGCTGCTGACAAGCCAAGGTGACTTCAGGATGAGAGTAAAAAACTAATCTCTTGAACAATAACAACATCTCTTGCAACAGCCCTTTCGCACAGTGTGTCCTGCACTTTGAAAGACACAAAGCTGGTATTAGTTAGCGGTGTTCAGCGGTGTACAATTAATGTTTTTACAGCTGGCACTTGCAGGGAGAAAACCCATCTATTTGAACCTTGTTTCCCCTCCATGTTGACATCGGTTCCTGGTTCTTGTCTTGCACTGTCATTACTCTTGTTATTGTTTTGAAGTCTTTATCTAGTTATGGCACCATTTATTAGACAAACCTTGGCATTGTGAAGTCAACTAATTTTACAACAAAACATGATTAAAATCTGTATTTTAATGGTTGAGGACTGCCTTGTAATGCTATAGGTCTCATGGAATTCAAATGACAATGCATGAGTTGACAAAAACATTAATTCATCTCATGGATGGTTTGCAGAAAGAATATGTTAATCAACATGTTTTACACATTTATCTTTCTGTCTCGTATATTCTTCCAAATGGGCAAGTTTTAGGAAATTATCCACAATTTTGAGTTATTCCAAGTTGCTCCTTTACCTCCCTCAACAAAAACAAACAATCTAAAAGAAAAAACCAATGGAAGCAATTGCACCAACACCAATCATAGCTGAGCATGACCAATTAAGCATTTGTGTTGGTTTAAAGAGAACCTTTATAAACATTTTCAACAACTTTCATTACTTCTACTTTCAATGAACACAACTGCCCAAAACACAATTCTTTCATTTCTTGACTACACTACTTTGGCCCGAATCCTAGCTTCATATCTGTGAAAATCATTTTTTGTATGAACCATGCATTGATGTCAAATGATGCACTGATCAAACTTCCAATTTCATATGGCCCTATTAAAACAGTTCTAAATCCAGGTCACTTGGTTCAATTCACATGTCAGTTGACATCAAGGACATAACTCTGAAGACCTTTACTGAGTTTGGTAACGATCCGTCAAAAAATTACAGAATGGCACGCTACTCAAATTTCCAATTTCATATATCCTTATTAAAACAGTTCTACATACAGGTCACTTCGTTCAATTCACATGAAACTAATTAAATTAAAAGTAATTGAAATTGCCCTAACCTTTGATGACCAGTGTCAGTTAACCCCTTCCTTACCCATTACCCATTACCCTTACTAAAACAGACTATCTCTACGTTTCCTACCCTATTACTCCCTTCCTTACCCATTACCCATTACCCATTACCCATTACCCATTACCCTTACAAAAACAACTATCTCTTTTCCTACCTTATTTCTCTTGTGCATTTTGACCTTGATGCAATTTGATAACCTTGATGATGATGCTTACAATGAAACCCTGTTATCGTATATATATATCCTATATTATTTTTTTCTCTGTTTAGTTTCAAAACATGGTTAAAACTATCATGTTGATGTTATGGATGGTCATTCCTTGCATCTATAGCTCGTCTATGAATTTGAGAGTGGTTACATTTCTCCAGCTCCATCCCTCAGCTGTTTAACAAAAAAGTGGCGGGGAGACTACTTTGTTGTTTTTTGAATCCCAGATTGCCTCTTTAAGTCAGCCAGTGAAGCGTAAGGTGTTTCTAATTAAATGGAGTAAGTACAATACTTCAAGTCTCAGGAAGGCAACATAACTGTGAGTTGGTATCTTAGACATCCATTACAAACATGAATTTATGTGATTACACCACTTTTATCTCTATGTCTATCACTGTTTTATTTTTTTCTATTCTTTATACTCACTTCTCCAACGAGAATACCATCTTCTGCTTAGAAGGTGGATCTTGGATTTTCCAAGCTCAACCCTCCGGTTCAACTAGGACATGACAACATTTCTAGCTTAGAACTAGAATTTCTCTCTTACAGATCCTGTTTGCATAGCTTATTTAGGCCAGGTCAAACACTTGAGCAGAAACTGGACACAAACCTACTGATTCTGTAGGTGTTTGAACAGCTGCAATTGTACTATTTGGCACATTTATAGTACAATCTGAATGATACCATCTGAGAGACTGTTACAGCTTGGCAGATGAAATAATGTTGAATTAGTTTCTTGATACACATTTTTTTACTTTTGGTAAATTTTGCTGCAACATAACACTTGAACCTGAATCAGTCCTAGACATTCTTGCAAGTTATTGTTGTATCTTTATGCGACACAACTTAACAAGTTACACAACTGTTGGGGAAGGGGGAGCGTGGAGTGTAATGAGAGTGACAGAGGAGCAGAGAGATGAAGGGAGAGAGATAGTGGGAAAGAGAGCAGTGGAGAGGAGGGGAGACCCAGTAGTTCTTTGTTAGCCCCCACAGAACGATCTCCAATTACCGCACAAAGGGGGTTCATTCAAGCCCCATGGACTTGAACACTGGGGCTTTGCATTTGTAATGAGTGCTCCACTGAATGCTAAGAGGAGCCCAGAGAAGGACAGGTCCATTCTGCTGGTGTGCACCCATACACTGGGGTCCGCTATTTAACATTATGGTGGGCCTCTGTTCCACAGCTCCACCAGCTCATTCACCCTAGGGCCAGATTCACTTATTAGAATTTGCCTGAATTTGCACAACACACAACAAAGGGCACTAAATATATATATATATATATATATATATATATATATATATATATATATATATATATATATATATATATATATATATATGCCATTTAGTTGACACTTGTATCCAAACATATATACATTACAGTTAGTGCATACATTTTTCAGTATATATGGTCCCAGTGGGAATTAAACCCACAAGCTAAGCATTGTTAGCATCATGCTCTACCAACTGAGCTACAGAGGATCACTTAACCGACAAACCTGATGTTGTTTTTATCAACCTGAATCAGATTGTGTTTATTGTAAATCAAGCCCCACTTACTGAACCGGTTCTTATAAAGTTTATTTCACCCAGACATGACCCAAACAATAGAATAATGAGTAAGGCTAAAGTTATGACCTGCATGAGCCACTGCATCCTCACCTTCGTCCATGTTCAGATGTTTTTTTCGCATTTCCCTCTTCTTTTTGCTCATCTACCATCCCCTTCCCACCAGAGCCATATTTCAATTGTCACATTTCACCACTTCAAACTAATTTTTTCCACTTTCCCTTTGAACAAAGTTGTGAACTATCTCTGGAGGAAGGATGTGTGTATCTCTGCAGGGGCTGTGTGTATCTCTGCCGAGGACAAGCTTCTGAGGGGAAGCTTGTATGTCAGAGGAAGTGAGCCATTCTGGAAATCCTTTAAATTCCTCTCATTGTTAGTCATCCACATGAACATATGCGCATTCTAAACATGTTGATTAAAAAACTGTGTGATGATTGGTCATAAATGTAATCCCTACATGGGACTGGTGCCATATTTCCTGTCTCTTCCAAAAATCCCATTGAAAAAATAGGAAAAGTAATATCTCAACAATATGCAACATCTTTGGTTCAGTGAACTACACTCCGATAACCTTCTCTAAGACTTGTGTTAGTGTAATGTACTGTATGTGCCACGGTGAACATTAGCCCTTCATGCAGATCCCTAGGCTTTAGCTCAGTGGACTAACACAGTGCACAGATGACACAGGTTCAAAACCAGTGGGGAACACTGAAATCACTGAGTTGATGCCTGAGCTTTAGCTCAGCTGACTTACACAGGTGAGGTGAGCAGAAGACTGTGGTGCAAACCCATTCGGATACATTTGCATGGTTAAAGTGACAAACATCATTTGTATTCCCTCTGTCCTCATTTCCTCTGTTACAGGGTTACAGGGCAGTTCCATGAGCAGGCCTCTCCAAAGTGTAATACTGGGGGGTCAGCTGGCATGAAAACAGACTAGACCCCAAAAAATAAATTCAAAATTCCCCTGACATGTCTGGTTCACAGCAGCAACAACAACCTGACGTAGGGGAATGGTGACTTCCCTACTGCAAGCCATGGGAGAGACTGCTATTTGTTTATTTGAATGGATTGAATTACTTGGTGCTGCTGTTTGTGTTTGTCGTTTTTAGATGTGTAATAACTGAACTGTAATGCTGACCTACATGTATGGACTAGCCAAGATTTAATGCAACCAGGTGATGAATTTCATTATTACAATCTCATTGTGATCAGAATCAGAATTCTTTTATTTGGCCAAGTATATTTGCACATACAGGAAATTGACTTGGTGAGGTTGGTGCATGGACATAAAAAACAAATAGCAAATATTGACAAGAAATTTACAAAATAGCAAAGTATTAACAAAATAGCAATAACTAATTTGCAAATTTACAAAAAAGAGCAGCAGAACAATACATCTTGTAGGCTGTGTGAGACTAAATGGCAATGAGGCTAGAGGCTGTGAAATGGTTGTGGGGCGATGAGTACAGATAGCTTTGTCTATCAGTAAAGGCAATATTTTGAAACCATGACAAATGTTTTACTATGTACAATTGAAATCTCACAAAAAGTTTGGGCTTCCCAGATATATGATTGTGCAATTCCTGTCCTCAAGCTGGTCTGTAGCAGATTGAGCCATGAGCTCAAGATTGGGAAATAGTTAAATGTTGGTGAGAGGGACACTCACTACAGTACCGGATTGCCCCTTACTGCTAGGACAATTTGCCACTGGCTGACTGAACTCAAACAAAACTGGGGGGAAACAAAGTAACCAGTGGACAAAAGAGAGTCCCCAGTGGATGCTGGCACTCCTCTCTATGGCAGACTGAATAACCTCACTGAGGACCAGAGAACAGCATTACATAATCACTCTCTAAAACAACAATCAAACCCATTAATTGGGCCCCAATTGAAGGTAAAGGGGGTGGTGGTGGTGGTGGTGTGTAGAGCAGGAGTCTCATGTCTCAGAGATGAAGTCTGGTTGTTTACTTTAAATGTGAATTAGAGAGACAAACTAGGTGATTGGGGAGACCACCTTTCTCAGGAGAGTCACATTAATAACTTTGATAATGTAACCTTTTTGTTTTCCAATATATTTTTCAGGGGTTTAAAAAGTGCAAGCTGGTTTGTGGTGCAGCATGTCTCCTGCTGCCCCCCAGTTCATGTACTGTGGCTTGGGTTTGAAACCACCCCTCTTCATCTTCTGTCCTGTTGTTCTTCACTGTCTGTATCTTACAAATTCCTCCCGTTTGAATAAATGTGAACAACTGCGGAAGAGGAGTGGAATCCCTCTCTCTCTCTCTCTCTCTCTCAAAAGAAAAGTGCATTTGCTTGTACAATACTTTGCAACTTGATTGATCAGGAAGAAAATGTAGGAGTTATTTGAGAGGACATAAAGGGACAGACAGCTCTCTAATTAATTGCTCCACAAAACGGGACCCATCTTAACCCAGACATTTGAAGCCTAAACACACCAAAACCTCAGTTTCACTCCCTCTAGTCTAGGACATAAACAGGCATAGGCCAGTTCATGACGAGTGTGCAGAACTTCAATCCTACTTCCTTCGCCCCCCCCGCCCTTCTCTTTCTCACCCCCCATTTTCCCACCACTTGAAGTAAATTCTCATTAAGAACCAAATTGTTTTCAGATGCTGGGCTGGCGGAGTTTCCGTGGAAACGGCTGGGAGGCAGGGGGCAGCCTGGCGTGGCAGCGATGGAATGGGCAGAGGGAGGGAGAGAGAGATCTGGGCATGCTGCAAATCCCATTGCCAGGGTTCAGTGAGCCCTTTTTGCTGGGCACAATGTATGTTGACGGGCTCTTTTCTGCCCTTTACAAATGGCGAGGAAGCACCACTGGCAAACTCTTGGACGAGTCATTCTCTTTCACTTACATTCTGAAATATATTACATTCATTACCATCCGTGAAAGCTAATTCTGTTACTGCCATGCTAGAAAACGCTTGAGAGGAAGATGTGGAGAAAATAAATTTCCATTAGTAACTAATCATGAAGAAACAGATCATTTGATAAGCTATTCAAATAATGACCATGAAGTGGTTCAGTGGTGGTGAGGGTAGTGGCCAGATGTTTGAGTTGACTTAGGCATAGGAGATTCCTTCAGCTATAACCTGGACCTGTAACACAACTAAGGGCTGCATTCACTGAATTCAGGATATCAAAAATGTAGCTTTGGATTCATAAAGCCAACTCATCAAAACAATATTTACAGTGTCAAACTAAAAAACATATTGATTTAAAAATGCATGCAGAAAAAACCTAAGATCTAATTTTAATTTCCTTAAACTGGGTGTCCATTTGAACTCAGAGAAAACCTTCAATTTATATAAGCACACCATGACTGGCTATTGGCTATCAGCTGTAGACAATCTTTCAAGTCAATGGTACGGGTGGCCTCTGTTACACTCCTTCCCCCCACAGTTCCCATTACAGGTATTAGCAACCACACCAGATCCGGTTTCTTATCTGTCTTGGTCTAATTTAGCCTTCATTTCCCCTGGTTCCTCTTGGTTTACTGTATGTGTGGTCACTCATTCTGTTGCTGTTTTTTGTCAATTTCATTTCATTTCATTGTGATGGTTTAAAGTCTGAATGATGAGAGCTCAAGACTGCACAGGTTATGAGTACAGTATTCATAATAACAGTGGGATTGTCTGTAGTTGGTGGTGGGAGGTCAAGGTTGAAAGGGGTGAGGGTACTACTAACCCCCCATACACACACACATGCCCCTGCACATACACGCATGCACGCACGCACGCACGCACGCACGCACGCACGCACGCACGCACCCCCCTATTCCAGCACAATAGCTAGAGCTGGCCTCACTATGTCCATTCAAGCAGGCATTTGAAAGGGCTGCAGGGATAAGCAGCAGTCCACAAAAGCCTCACACTGCTGGCCTCTCCCCTCAAACCATCTCTTCAGGTTCTCATTAGAAGTTTTCTCCATTTGGTGCAATATAGAGAGAGACAGAAGCATAAGTAGTATTCTTATATAGCCGCTCCATCATGTTTTTCCACTTGATGAATCTTGTCTCTCATGTAAACATTACAAGACAGCGAATCAATTTTCTGACCAACTGAGTTTGTTCTCTACTGATTGTATTTAGGGGTAAACTAATACAATACTAATACGCAATCCAGTAAATCTGAGATGTACTTATCTGGGGGGGGGGGGGGGGGGGTGAACAGGGTTATCCTGGGACAAAAATGTGCCACTACACATTCAAGTTAGCAGGTAAGTTTACAGTATAAACAGTTTTGCACAACAGATAAGTTATGGCCTATTTAATTCCCGTAAATATCCTGTAAGAAGACAACATAAGAAATATTCATTATATTCAAAATAGTCATTTTTTAATCCATATCCACATTTTCTTTGGGGGATAAGCATCCCCATAGCATCCATTTATCATAGGGATAAACAAAATATTCTATGCTAGCTAATTAGTACAAGATGTCCGACCATCAGTTGTGGCTTTTAATACTAGGACAAATAATAATGATAACATGCCTGCAATGTTTTCCTGCATACAGTATCCTGAATAAAATAATTTGCAGTCTTATTTAAATTCACAGGCAAAGCTCAAGTTTAAACTATTGTTTTGGAATGACAATCCATGAACAATGGCCTCGGTCATTGTCTTATGACAGGTGGTGTCATTATAATGCGGCACTCTGAGCCTCGACCAATCATTGCAGACAGAGTTGTGCTATCTGACGTGAGAGAATTTGGCCGCAGTGTAAATACGTTGAACAGTTTCATGTATATAAAGTTGATAATTATTTTACATTCTGATATTGAAAGTTGAAAGCAAGGGCTATGAGAGATATGAGAGAGATCTTCTCCAAATTAGCTGTCATTTGTTTACTCTGCACAATGATGAGATATCTGAACTCAAACCTATGCAATTTTAGCAAATTCAGCTATGCTACAACACTTTTCTTTCCATTAGTTATAAAGTGCTTGGAAATTTGTCCTAAATCAACCCCATAGAAAGTGCTGCTCCCTGGGGATTGTTCTTTCAATACATCAAATGAATCAGCTAGAATAAAAACTCCAAACACATTCCAGCCAGATTAGAGGAACTGTAGGGTCCAGTTCCGGAGCAAGGCCCTGTGCTGGATACCTAGAACCATGACAACAGTATCCATTTACCAAGCAGAACAATTGGAGCAAAACACAACCCTATGATCTCCTCTGCTTTGACAAATACTGACAGAGCATAGAAAGTAAAATATGACTGCATTTTTGTGAAATGTCTTGTAATTTTGTATATTGGCTGCAGTCAAGTCAAGTCTTCTTCATTATCCCAAAGAGGGAAATTTGTTTGGCTCAAACAGCATCCACTTATAAAAACACAATATACATTTAAGAGACAAATATCCGAACATACAAGAAGAAAATTACAACGTAGTGTCATCATTAATAATCATCTGTATTTCTGTATTATATATTATCTGAATTTCTGTGTTATGAATGACTCAAGTACTTGAATACTAATTTGATATGTTCTGATATGATCAGTCTAATATGATGATATAAGTTATTTAAATTAAATAAAGCAATTTATGAATGTTCAGAAACTGAATAGAGATAAAAAGACTTTTAGGGCAGTTTCCTGGACACAGATTAATCTTAGTCCTGGGCTAAAACACATTTTCAACAGTGAATCTCCATTGAAGCCTTTACAGTTTGTATTCTCATGATGTTGTGAGTCAAATTATGCTGCTGTTGCATACTCAAACACTGTAGATGCATTCCAATATTGTAGGATTGTATTATTTCAAATTGATGTGGTTCCTGTCATGTTAACACTTCTCCAGGCATTGTAAAACTTGCCATCATGACAAAACATCTTATGAGGAAAGACAAATTATGTTATATTGAGAATATACCTCATAATTACAATACAGTTTCTACACAAGTTTTTCACATAACTTTTCACATACCAGCAAATTGCAGCACCCTATTCATTGGATTTCTATATTAACCAAAGCTAAAGTTTTAGAACTATACAAAGATATGTATATGTTGATTAAAAGCATGTGCTTCTATCTGTTCATAATGACAAAATTGTGAGGTAGGGGTCCCAGAATATTGAGATGTGTCCTTCTGCATCAGAGTGGACGGGCAATTGCGACTGCGTCGTAAAATTCTGCGTCATTTGCGGCAAGGCGTATGTCAGTTTATCCAATGCAGCTACACGTGAGTTGTTTACAACTGCCCCATGTTGTAACAACTCAGTAAATATTAATGTTAAACTTAGCGTTCAAAAGCCACATTTGTTAATCTTAAACGTTGGTTCAGCAGTGCGATCTAACTCGTTTTCTCGCGAGTGATGTCATTGCTACTGTAGCTCCTAAAAAACATTGGTATTAGCTACTTGTGATATTTCAACGTTGCTATGTTGTACTTCATCGGGCTTGGGTTAGGAGATGCCAAAGACATTACCGTAAAGGGGCTAGAAATAGTAAAACAATGCAGCCGTGTGTACTTGGAAGCCTACACGTCCATATTGACAGTTGGGAAAGATGCATTGGTAGGTTGAATATTTCATCTGTGAACATGGTGCCTCCAGACAGTAGCCTAAATGTTATTGTGCCTATATAGTGTAGTTCCTCTTTATAATATATATGAATCTAATAATATATATACCTATGAGGAACATATTGTTCCACTGTATTGCCATTGTCACATCAAAAAAGTGTCACTCACTATCATTGTTTGAGAGCAAAGTACAATCAGATTTTACAATCAGTACTTTTCTTTTCTTACGCTCAAAGTCACAGTGAGTATAAGATCTTTCCTGCCATTTCAACTAATGATATACACCTTGATGTAGATGAGTATGAAAATACCTTAATAAGATTAGTATGATTAATTTATTATCATATAATTTATCATAGAAATCAAGTGCCATTTGCATTTGATAATGTGTTTTTGCTTTTGTTGGTGGCACATTCGCTGATGGTGTATGCACTATTCTTACAGACTGCAGCTTTAGAAATAGATGAAGGTAGGTCTATGGTGTCTACTAATGAGTGAATGGAGTAAGCATTGCTAGTATAATAGGCAGCCTGTTAAAGAGGATGATAATGCTAGGATATAACTAGATCCACAGTTTCTAGTCAGTGCATTGTGCATAGCTAAAAAGAACAGGGTGCAAGCAGGTGAAATGGGGACAAAAGTTCAATCATTGAAAGTCCCTTTGATCACCACCGCTGGGTAGCCTTCACTTTTACAGCGAATGATGCTGAAAGACTTAACAACGTTATTCCTGAAAGTGTTGCATGACAGTGACACCATAACTATTGCAGAGGCTGAGCCACTGCATTGAGATCTGTTCTGACACTTTACAACAACTGATGAATCATCAGCTTTCTTTAAAACCACAACAACCATTCAATGATGATATAGTACCTGCTCACAAGTTGTAAATCTTTGTTTGAGGAGAAACTATCTGTGCCTGTGGAGAGGCATCAATGTTTTTGGCCTATCTGGTCTGTAATGGACCAGGAGCAATGACATTGATGTTGAAGGGAGCTAAAAAGATTGTTACGAAGGATAATGCATGTCTTCAAAGTGTCAAGAAACATACATGTAATGTGTGTAATATTGTGTGATTTCTGTTCATAGGAGGAGTACTATGGACGGGAGCTGATTCTGGCCGATAGGGATATGGTGGAACAAGTAGCGGATGAGATTCTGAAAGGGGCTGATGTCAGTGATGTGGCATTTCTTGTTGTGGGTGACCCATTTGGGTAAGGAAGGCCATTAATTATACCTTTGTATGCTTGAAAAGGTGTACAAAATGGCTATCTGGGCTATTAATTACTGTCCTTGTATGCTGAAAAAGGATACTGTATCATGACATGTAGTTTCAGAAAACATTAGAAGGCTGAAATAATCACAGTCCATGGTTTCCATGTGGCTCACCATACCGAAGGAATGGAAACAAATTAAAATCGCCTGAAAAACACTATCACACAACATTGTTTGGTATGGCGGAAATGCTCGACAGAGCACCACACGATTTAGCAAAGTGTTTCTACAGCTTTTGCGTCTGAGCTAATTGGTGAGCAGTTCTCAGCTATCGAAACACAGAAAGCCTCTGGAAAGATTCACTGGTACATTGTACCGCACTGCCATCTGCTAGAGCCACTTGAATGGTGCTCTAAGTCATTGGTTAAGATCAGCAGAATGTTTGGCTCAGCAATTTTTCCCCTTCCAAAACCACTGACCAGGAGGGTCAGTCCAATCCTCAGCTTTCCACGGTCATGATTTGCTCCCAAGAATGCTTGGTTTCAATAAAGTTAATGACATTTGAGACCAAGGATTCTTTTCGGGCCAAGTTTTTTATTTATTTCTGTATTTATTCATTTGTTTAGCACATTTAAAATCATGCAGTGGAACATTAAGAGTCATATTGCCCAGTGCAAGATATGCTTCCAAAACCTACAGAATCTAATCTACAGAATCGGCAGTCGGTTTGGAAGGGGAGCAGCAATGTGAAATGTTTAGTCGAAGGTTTATCTTTGTTCTTTTGTCATCACGTTTTAAACAACACACAAGGTTATGTTCTTTGTAATACTCAACGTCTCTCTTCTTTTAGGGCCACCACCCACAGTGACTTGGTCCTAAGAGCAGTGAATGCTGGGATACAGTACAGGGTCATCCATAACGCCTCCATCATGAACGCAGTTGGGTGCTGTGGGCTCCAGGTTGGTTCACACAAAGCTAAAAGCTAAAACAAATACATCAGTATTTAATCAAAGTGCATAATTGCCATTGGGAATTTATATCCTTGTGGGGTCTATGAACTGAGACAGAAGAGCAGCACCAATCACCCTGAATGCTAGGCCCATCCCAGCCCATCCATAAAGTGCCCCTGTATTGACCTGTCAGGGAAGGGTATTGTGAGTGCAGGGGCCCAGCTGTCTGACCCTGCCTCTCTGGGTGGGGCCCAGCTAGCTTAGTGCAGCTGGGGCTCTCTTCAGTACCTCAAAGATTAGCATTAATGCTAGCATATGGGGGGGTTCGTTATTAGAGCTAGACGCAAGAGCTAGAACTGGAAGAGATCTGGCAACTGAAAGCCAGTGCTAGTGAGCAGTGAAAGAGTGGGGGTGTTGCTGTTTTATTGAAGGAGGTATCATGCTTAGAGGCAATCTGTAATTGTTAAAACAATTTCTGTACTTTTAAATGAATGATATATAGCCATTGATTATTGAAGAATATAATTTTTAAATGCCTCATGAGCTTAGTCTTAAGACATCAGAACCCAAAATATAAGGTTGTTTTACTCCATTGTTTGTAAGCAATGCAAAAGTGGTTACATTTCTCCAGACCCATAGCAAAAAGGTGGCGGGGAGCCCACTTTGTTGTTTGAATTACAGATTGCAAGGTGTGACCAGGTCAAGTTTGGTTGTGTGTGGGGAGGTTATATTCTATACTATTCTATATATACTATATTCTATCCTAACTTCAATTTAAATTGTTTGGAATATGTGAGCTGTAAATTTAGAACTAGCGTTATGCATATTTGGGAGGAATGTTGTCCTATCAGACCAGCACTGTGCTGAAACTGACTGATATTATTCTTCATAATGTCAGTGCATTTGTCTTTCACTGCGTTGCCACTGTGTTAGCTAAATGGGGGGGCAGGAGTGGGTGAGAGTGTCCCTGCTGTCCACTATGCCAGTGTGGCTCATGTACCATGTGATGCCATATTTTGTGAATAACAGGAAGCACCTTGGGACATTTGCAAACCAGTCTGCGGCAGCAGTCAGGTTCTTCTCACGAGTCATTGTTTATTACACACACACACACACACACACACACACACACACACACGAGCGAGCACTCAGACACCCACAGATGGTCAGACAAATGAACCACAAATCAACAAAACAGTCATGCATTTAAGCAACTGACCGCCATGGTCAGAAATGGTGGAGAAAACACAAAAAACATAACCCATGTTTTCCCTAACCCATGTTCTTCCAAATTACAAAATCACATATTTGTTTCTTACCTTGAAAGCAGTCTATAGACGAGGACAGACTGCAATATATGCAATGGTTCTGTTGATCAAGTCTCTGTCACCAACCAGTAACCACTAGCATTGTTTTACCAAAAAACAATAGAAGACAATGTTACGTTGTTTTTTATTTCATGTCCAAATCATCTCAAATTAACGTGGAAAAGAATAGTGGGGCTCTATGACTTAATTAAAATTACTTTAAGATGATGATGTTTGTAATTTGGGTGAAAAATTATTTTGCTAAGATTTATTTTTTTCTCTTAACAGCTGTACAACTTTGGAGAGACTGTATCGATTGTGTTCTGGACAGACACCTGGAAACCAGAGAGCTTCTATGATAAAATCAAGAAGAACCGGGACACTGGGATGCACACACTTTGCCTGCTTGGTGAGTGTTACAATACAGCTCTCGGAAGTTATTTACAATCAAGGAGTGTGTTGTAACAAATCACAAATGTCCATATACAATACAATGCAGAAATTGTGGAAAAGTAGTATATGCCTATTTGTACCAGATTGTAAACATTATACTGGCTATTTAAGTTCAAAGTTGGGTTCTGGTCACACCTAGAGCACATAGTGAGGTAACATGGGAGGTCATAACCTTGCATATGTGTCTGAGTGATTCACCAGACAGACAGTCCCTCAGATTCCAGCCAAACTACCACTGCGACTAGTTCCTTCACCCCAGGTGGAGGAAATATCTTTGTGTGTGTGTGTGTGTGTGTGTGTGTGTGTGTGTGTGTGTGTGAGAGAGAGAGAGGACCAGCCTGCCCCATCAATCAAACCTACACACTTTCACCCCAGAGACCAACCTCCACATTATTACTGTTTCTATTCAAACTACATACAGGCCTTCTCCCCTGTGTGTCTCCCCTGTGTGTCATCCCATGGGTACACATTAAACCAACCTCAATCACAGTCACAATGCCGGCCTAGTAAGTGTGTTTCTGTAATGAGGAGGAGGCTGTGACTGCACAACAGAGGCAGATGGCCCGAATGCTTATAATTTATGTTTATTTGAGCATTACTGATATTTGGGTTTTGACACAGAGGATTGGATACTGCCGTGTTATGAAGTGCAGAAGGGGACAGCTCTATAATTCAGAGTAAGAGATTCGGAGGCTGCACATTCTGGGTCACACCCTTATTGTCTTCATAGGCTTCAGTGTCCCCAGGTGTTGGCTGCAAAAGGGCGTGCGTGCGTGTGTGTGTGTGTGTGTGTGCACGCGCATGTGTGAGCTTGCTGGTATTAACCTAATTAATTCAATGGCAAATTGGGAGAAAGCCTGGCTTGGCAAAGTCACCTCCACATCCATATGAGAAAAAGGACATGAATCAGAGACATTACACCAGCGCAGACATCAAAAGCAGACACGTTCGTTCAACTCTAAGTGGGCGCCCCATGATCCAAATTGATTGGTCCATCTATCATTACTCGAGCAGACAAAAAGGCACTCAATGCATCTACATGATAAAGAGGAAAAGTTTGTATGCAATGAATCTGTAGCCACTACAATTGTCATAATTTGACTGATACTGATGCATTGTTCCAATGTATTTGTTATTAAGGTCAGTCTTCCTCTTTGTGGAAGGATCACAGACATGATGGTCGATATTACTTAATGTGAGAAATTATGCATGATTATACAGATTATGACCAGGGCAGGTTAAAATTGATATTTAGTTATTCAAACTGTCTTAAAAACACATCTGGGTAAAAGAAAATAACTCCTGGGTCCCTTGTCATGGTCAACATAATCTGCTGTTCACAGCCAATTTGAGGGAAAGGGAATTTTCCACATATAGAATTATTATCATGCAACACTTTCTCTTTCATTCTAGATATCAAAGTCAAAGAGCAATCAATGGAGAACTTGATGAGGTAAGTCGCTCCTTTACCCCAATGCTGGGTGTAGGTATTTATATATGGTCTGAGTTTTTGCATGGCATGGCCCTGAAATGGGGGCATATTGATTTTTTTTTTGCAGACATTCACTTAACATGTTCATACTGGCAGCTGGAGAGTGACCAAGCCAGCAAGTTAACATGTTCATACTGGCAGCTGGAGAGTGACCAAGCCAGCAAGTTAAAAAACACAGTTTGTTTGACTTGGACTTACTGTATGTTATCAGTGCCATCATCACACATTGGGTTAATCAATCAGACTTTATTTGCATAGCATATTTCATACAAAACTGCAATACAATGAGCTTCACAGGAAAGAAATAATAAAAACAAAGAGAGAATAAAAATACAGCAAGATAAAAACATTCAGAAGATGATAAAAGTATTACAGCCATAAGTTCAAACAATTAAAAAACAGATCGAACGGACTGTAGAGACTAATGCAATGCAATAAAATGAAAGCATCCTATTGTCAGTGTCCTACAACCTTGTATTTACCATTTTGTAGAATTTTTCCTGTGAAGTTTTCATGACTCTAGGACCAAGATTAGTTATTCAAAACATCATCATCATCATCATGAAATCCCAAGAATACCTGGCATTGGATGTAAAACATTTTTCTACATTTCTGAAAAGTTTACTTTTTGGAGATAAAGGTTCTTTTCAGGATGCAGATGCAATGTAAAAGCAAGATGTCTTAAGATTTATTTTAAAAACAAAAAATTCTGCATTCCTCAGATCTCTGGCAGACTGTTCCAGAGGCTGTGACATAGTAGTTAATGGCTACCTCACCAGATATTTTATATCTTGGTTTTGGAACAGTCTAAATTCTAGTAGTGGCCTCCCACTAGCAATGTTCCTCAGGTGATGAAAAGCTGATTTGCTCACATTTTTAATGTGGGCCTCAAAATTCAACATCAGAGTCTGACCCCTAGATTTTTTTCCTAGTCCTTGGTGTTTAGTGCCAGTGACTTTCAATTTGCTGACAGTTTCTCTCTCTGGACCTTTGCTTCAATGACTAGTACCGTAGTCTTGTCCTGGTGTAGCTGGAGAAGGTTTTGTGGCATCCATAGATTTATATCAGTAACACAAAACCAAGGCATCAATGGCGCTATCTATGTAAATCTGTGTCGTCAGCGTGCTTTCTGATAACACAACATGACTACACAACTAGCATGTACAGACTGAGGAATACAGGACCCAAAGTGGAACCTTGTTCAGAAGTGGTCACACAGGGCAACAAAAAACTCCCAAACCAGTTAAAAACCGGATCTGAGAGGCCAACCCACTTCTCAAGTCTATCTAGAAGAATCATGGTCAACAGCATAAAAATCTGCACTCAGGTCCAACAGTGCAAGGACAGAGAGCATTTTATTTTTGGTCAGCATTATCTCTAAGGTCATTAACCACCTTGACTATGGATGTCTCTGTGCGAACAAAAACAGGTAGTTAGGAATCATTTTCTGAAAAAGATCATACTGTATACGTCTGGTCTTAAACATGTCTCCTGTGTCTCATATTTAAGAAATCGACAACCCTGATAGCTTATGTCATGGTAATGTGTATCACATATCGGTTTGCAGGAAGGTTGGAAACTCCTCGGTCACGTTGTGGTGTCCTGCAATTGTTTTCCCTACAGGAGTATGCACTTCACTCCGTTTTATATGTCAACCTATAAAAGCTGAAATGGACTTCAGTAATCTGCCATGTAAGGCAGAAATGTTTAAGGGGTGAGGTATGGGAAAGCATGGTTTTCATTTAGCCTGAAAAGAGTCTTAATTTCTCCCAGATTTATTGGTGCATATGTTATTACGTGGAAATGGAATGAACACATGCTCTATGATTTTGGTTAAAATGAAATGTTTGCACAGTGAGATGCGTGCCATACTGTATAAGCCACAAGAAAAAGACCCCATCTTTTCCCCCAGCCAAGCAATTCTGACATTTTTTTGAAAGTTTTCTTTCCAGCACTAGTTGAGTTATCAAAAAGTTCTGTAGTTTGCTTCACAGACATATTGTAGATTTACCGTACAAATGACTCCTTCACTGTTATCATGGTTCTGATCACCAGCACAAGTTGAACTATTACCTACCACTGCTAGACATCAGATCAGATCTCACTTGAATACGAATGTATGAAGGATGGTGAGACATACACTTTTAGATTATTAATTTTGTACTGAACATCGGTCTGTATAACAGTGCAAACACTGGCGTGCCTCCAATTATGATTTGTCCTTTTTGCCCTCCCTGTGCCATTGAATATGTCTAGTGGTAACACAGTGGCTCCTCGACCTCAGTGTGCTGGATTGCTAGATTCCAAATTGTCCCTAGCCCCTACCCCATAGCCACTCTTGTAGATTTGATAGAATCCATTGCTTATACCTGTCCAATACTCTCAGATCTAGCAGTAGCTAGGGAGTTGGGAAAAAAAACAAAAAAACACTGTACATGAAACTGGTCCTTCTTACTAAATCAGTTTGTCTTCTTCTTTATTAAGGGGCCGTAAGATTTACGAACCCCCCAGGTATATGACTGTGAGACAAGCAGCTGAGCAACTACTTGAGATAGTACAGAACAGGAGGGAGCGGGAAGACGACCTCGGTGAGTGACTGTCTCGCTGCAGATTTGATGCATCAAATTAACAGTTTGGTTAGTGCCCGTCATTCTGTGAAAACGCTTCTCAACCGTTTACTTTGTGAAGCCCACTGAAATCATGTTGTGCCCCTCCTAAATAAGAGATTATCTAACTACTCCGACTGTATATCAAACTGGCTGAACGCACAGACAGTGCAAAAAGTTTCCCAGAGCCAATTGTTTTAAATGACAATTTTCTTGATGGCGGTAGCAGAGCAAAAATGAGACTACTTTGACCCCCTGTTGTCAAGCTCACTCAGCCATGCCCATGACCACTGACCATGTTGTTAGGCATTATGCACATACAATTGTATACAGCTGTAATACTCTGAGCATGATGCAATTTTGCTGTTGTTCTGAAATTATCAACAACAATACAATTTGTGGCTGAACATGCAAAAAAATACTTATTTTGTCTGCCTACTTCCATCTAGCCTTCACAGAGGAGACAATTTGTGTCGGCCTGGCCAGAGTGGGGGCTGATAACCAGGCCATTCTCACAGGGACTCTGCGTCAGCTGGCATCATGTGACCTTGGCGGTCCACTGCACTCCATGATCGTGACGGGCCACCTGCACCCACTGGAGGTGGACATGCTGCGCTTGTCAGCTGCCCCTGAAACTCTGCAAGATCTCAAGATGACTGACAGCTCAACATACACTTCCTAACATACCCCCTCTCCTCATATCAAGGGGTGCTATGCACCAACACATTTGTTGGACATTGGATTTGGAGCCAAAGACATAAAACCTGATGTACTGTACCTAACCTTGACCAACATCGATGCACCAGTAGGTCCGGAACACACCACAATTAAGTGAAGCTTTTTCAATCAACAGTTTGTCTTGATTGCCTGAGCACATTTCTTGAAACAGTATTCAACTGTTTAAAACAGTTAACACATTCCCCTAAACAGTTAATGCATTTGCCAAAAATGTATTTTGCAAAATGCACTACAACTCTCAATATATATCACAAAAGCAAATCAGTGCATTTCATTAATCTAATGAAAAATTAATTCCACCATTAATTTCATAATGACACTAAATAGTAACTATAACCATTGATATGCATTGTGCAGGTTGGCCAACTTTCAATTGAAAACAAAGGTGAGAAAATCACAGTAAGAATTTCACTCAGCAGAAAAACCTTTTGTAGTTCTGCCTCTGTTACAGAGAATATGAATGCTTACTATAAATATAAATCAAATTCATCTAAAATATTCTGAAATAAGCGGAGAGTAACAACAACAAAAAATCCATTACTGAATGTCAGTTGAACTGTTGAGCAATGAGAGTAGTATGGAGTAGATTCACTATTATGGGAGAAAGCTGTATGCTGTAAGGAAATAATTACATTTTGGTTGTCAACATTTACACAATATAGAAAGTTGTGTCTTATGTAAAGAGTAGTGTTAACTGTTTTTCAAATTGTGGTTAACAGTTCCATTTTGAGTAAAAGCAATAAGAAATGACTAACTGTTTTGCAGAAATTGTTACTGTTGTGGTCATGTATGTTATTGCTAATGCATGTGAACTTCAGTTTCACACATGGTTTAAGCCATCAAGAAGAACTCTAAATGAGTCAGTGATCACTTTGGTTTATAACATCTGGTATTTTCAATTTCACGTCCTTGCCACCAGGGCTGCCAGACTACCGTGACACCAAGGAGTCATGCCATTAAATCCCATTACAGTGGTTGAAGAGGAAATAAGAAGGGTAATTGAGGAACTCAGAATAGTGTCTTGGTTAAGTGAAGCTCAAGTTATTTGATGTTATGTGTATTCTTGGAAAATAAAGAGCCAGGTACTTAAACATACTGTATGTATATGGAAGTTTATGTGCGCTGTCTGAAATAATATTATCAGCTTGTTAGTTATTTAAAACATTTAAACCAGGTCAAATCTTTCCTGTATTAAATACTTGGACAGCTAAATTCATTGCATGCATGTATCAAAATAATGAAATGCTAGTATTTGTATGAAAAAATCAACTCGTTACACAGCCCTTTGACAGCCTTAGTTACAGTTTAACTTATTATAGGCATGATGCTTTTTTTTGCTCAATGTCAGATAATAACTTTGTAAGATGTAAGATATAACAGTTGTACATGCTTATAACAAGTCTGTATAATGAACTAGGGGAATCAGAAGTGATTTGAAGCTAAAATTTCAATTCCAAAGTTTTTTTTATTAAAAGAACACCCTGTGAGTTTCTATTTAAAATATACCCACATACTCAGATTTTCAGTTAATTGAAAAATAACTGAAAATGAATGCCCATTTTTCAATGATCTAATTGGAATTCAATTAACTTCCTGAATTGACCCGAACCCTGTTATGAACACAAAACTGTCTGCTCTCGGTAAAGTGTACCACAATCAGTTACGGTATTAAGTAATCGGTCTGTTCAACAAGTTTAGCTTTCTTACGTGCACTTTTTTTAAAGCTATGAAGGCCAAAGATGTTGATGTTTATTGATACTATATGGTGAAAATAATTGCAATGATCAGAAATGGCAATTCCAATCTTTTCTCTAGGGTCAGATGTTTTAAAAGTAAGACATCTCTATCCCTTTCAGATGACATGAGCAGATATGTCATTGTATATTCAGATTTTCACAGAGAATTGTGGAAATCCAAAGTCAGGCATGGCACCTCAAATAGGAATGGAATGTCAATAACTAAGTTATTTACTTTTTTTTTTTTTTTCTTTTTTTTTTTTTTTACAGATTTATATTTCATTCCTTCCCCAAAATATGAATACAATTATTTAAAAAGTGAAAGATGGAGATCTCCATTTGTCCATTGACAGATGAATGAGAATGAATAGCAATGTGCAGTTAAAATCATTTATTACATTTCAGAAAAATATTGGAACTGGCCAATTGGCGTGTTAAATTAAACTTATGACCAATGAATAAGGGGAATGAAATCAGGGGTTTAAGTCTACTTCATGTTCAATAACCATCTCATTTGACAGGGTCATGCTTTAGGTTCTTGTTTCAATAAAGCTGTAGTGTGCTGTCCAGGGAATGTGTTAATGTTTAAGTGTGGTCAAGAGGGATTCTGACAATGTTCTCTTTGGATACATACCCTGACAACCTCCAAATGGATATTGGATCAAGGATGGAACCCACTGTTGCAATAACAAAACTTATAATAGTTGTCTAATTCCCCCCGGGTCTTGAAGGACATGATTTCAGTGTCTCTTATATGAATAAATGGTCTTCCGCACATAGGACTCGACTTAAGATTGTCCATGATTTTATGAAAAAGGCACTTTAGAAACCCAGAATCACAGTTCAACTCAAATCTGCAAGGTGCAACAAAATGGGCAAATGGAATATATGCTCCTTGTGATTATGTGACTGTCATGATAGAGTTTACGTACAAAAATAGACTATCAGTGGATTTCGCACGGTTAGAGTTTAACACGAATGATCATTGAAATGCACTTCAACTCAAACCAGACAATAGTTACAAATTACAACCCCAACTTGATAGAAAGAAGTAAGGACTCATGGGTTCACATCATAAGGACAAAAAATAAACATCCAGAATAGTTAGGTGGGGAGGAGGGAGGAGGTGTGCAGTGTTTGCAATGTCAGTTGCAAAGTTATAGTTTTTCATTGCAGATACTGTGTCACACCGTAATTGGCAAGTTTGGTTTCCCCCATTTAGTTTTCCTGGTTACAGTCCTGTGCATGTGTCCTGTAGCTGCTTCCATTTTGGTCCTTCTTCTGGATGTGGACTTTGAGACCCAGGGAGATGAGAGTTTAAGGGAAATGGGTGGGGAGGAAACCCCACAGCAGCAAACAGAAGGTTTGGTCCCAGGACTCCAGAGGAGATAGAGAGGAACATGTCTACCTCGCGTCTACATTGCTGCCACTTCAATCTGGACGTACAGTTGCCGAACTCCAGCCTAAGGACAAATAAAATGTAGAAAACCTGTCAGTCACAATTTTGTTTTCTTTGCTACATCTTGGCATTGGTATTTTATTTATTAATGTTTTCAAAGGGAAAGTGTAATTACATTTTTGCTTTAAATGGACACTGTGTATTAGATGGTAAATGGCTGTGTGCTGGTACAAAATTCAAGAGTTCCATCAAACCTGTGTGAAAATGTTGTGCGTTTGGCTAAGTATCCAGCGGGCGTCAGCGTCGGGGGCCACTAGTAGCTTGAGTGTGCCGATGTAGACGTCTGTGCAAAGGGTCCAGAAGTGAGGTTCCTGCAGATTGTATACACCCTGCAGCTGTTGCACCTGCAAATAAACACACGCACAGCATATTACATATGTAGTGTCAAACCTAGATTTAAGGTACAACTTATCTTGCATTGTTTGATTTTATCTGTGACATTCCCAAGAGCATCATATCCCCCATTCTATTTTCTGCATCATAAAATAACAGTGGTTACTTGTATAGACACATTCACATTTTTAAACTATTACTGAGATAAGTCTACACGATTTCTGAATGAAACCAACAGGTTTCATGTGTTTTTTGCTTTATGAAAATAAAAAGGCGAGCCTGTTAGTAGCCTGACGATGTCTAAAATGTTAGTTATTCTGCCTGGGAAGCAACTGTTCATCGCTTTTGTAGTGTTCTCCCACTGAGTTCTGACAGGAATTCTGACTGGGTTTTTGGGTGCCCTGAGACAACGTATCAGGGAAGATAAATATGATATTCTTTGATTTAAACATTAATTTTCAATAATTATTTGGTAATATGCCCACTCCCAGCCCTCAGAGAACATATAGTTGCTACACTAGTAGTATTGCAATTTAATGGCACAAGAAGCAACATGCCTGTTTACTCCTGTTCCATCTCTCAGTTAAGCGATGTGGATATAAAGGTAGGGCACTTAAAAAAACATCTGGGTCAATCATCAACATTGGAAATACATCTCAAAATGAAAAAGTGCCAAAATAGTGAACCATCCCTAAGGTTATGGTTAGTTATAGGTTTAAGATTATGGGGTTGAGGTTTGGGTAAGGGTTAAGTTTGGGATTAAGGTTGGGGATAGCGTTACAATCAAACCGGACAGGCAGCCAATGACCATTATGGCCATAAGAGAAGAGTGGATTCCACTACTCGTCTGCTCATTAATCTACACTTAAAAACAACTGGACAGGTCAAAGAAGAGGTTGGCCACTTAAGACCATCTTAGCACTATTTGTAGTACATGTTGTGAGGTGGCACTTACCCTCTGATAACACTCTGGGAGGGCGTTGTCCAGAGAGGGTGGAGTACGTTGCATCAGAATCCCGATGGACGCCTTCAGCAAAGGCACCACGCTGTGGCAGAAAGGGAGAAAGGAGATAAACAAAAGGTGAGCTAGATGACATATTTCACACCAGCCTTTCCTTTCCTGACAGCATTCATATTAACCTGGCTTCTTCTACGTGTATGACTAAGAGGTAGGGATGCAAAGTGTGTTTAATTTTGCATTCGACTAACCTACCCACATCATTAACTGGTTAAAAATGTCAGAAATGTAAAAGACGTGACCCACAAAAACTACAAATGCATGGGCTGATAGGCGGGTGGGAAATCAGCTGGCTTTAGGACCAAATGGAGGCTGTGGAGGCTGCTGGAAAATACACTGTCTGTTTACCCCAATAACTCTCTGTTTTACCTCAATGCTGAAGCTTAAAATGAAGATAGTCTACATGATTCGTTTATACTTTTCTGCATATCTGTATGTGTTCCTTCCAAGGGGAGAGAAACATATTGGCAAACATGTCAACATTGTATCAATCCAGGTGGCTCTGCAAACATCACAACATCACATCATATGGGCGGCACATGAGAGCTCCTCACTATTACACAGTGACTTACTCTTGAAAAAAGGCAGACAGGCGGATTTACACGCAAGAGTGAGAGAAAGTCGGATGTGCATTATGGCAGAACACTGAAGGGATAGAGGATGATGTGTAGTAAGCATCAAGTCAAAAAAAGTAAGGTGTAAGTGAATTGTTGCTAAAGATGTTTAAAACTACATAAAAATTAGAATTGCATGAAATGCACTTACATAAGGTCAACTTACATAAGGTCAAACCCACGTTTTCTCTAACCACAAAAAAACATTCCGCAAATGTTATTCCATAACCAGTTAAATCATTAACATTCCTACTAAGAAGAGAAGGCGCTTTCCCTCGATGAAGACGATGAGTATTTCGGGAACTACAGTAATAGTTTGGAACAGGGAAATTAGACAGTGGTCGTATTTGCTGCAAGTTTGAATAAAAAAAAGTATGGATTTCAATTGTACAGGATAAACATCGGTACACAGTAAGCATGGAAGAATGGAAATATAAGTAGCGAGTGATCGTGAACTTTTGAAGTTGCCTACTAAAGGAAATTCGGGGAGTCCAGGTATGACTAAAAAGAGTATTTATGAATATAATTAATTCAGATTGAAAACCTCTGTTCTTAGTTATGCATGTATGGCTAGCTCAGGAAAAAGGAATGCCAAGTCTGGCTAAAGGGATATGGAGCGACTGGGGCAGGAGTCAAACGAAACAATATGAACTCTTAACAATGCCGGAGGTTGGCAAGGCACACAGGTACAGAATTGTAAGACAAGAATTCCTCAGTTTTGACTGAACAAGGGAAAAACCCTGAATGTGTGACAAATGTTGTTTTAATTAGTGGAAACATTTTTGATATTTCTGCTCAGCTCTGTTCTGTCCAATATAAACCCATTGATAGTCTGGAATTCCTCACAAAAGGCAGGCCTAGGGTGAAAGGGACAGGGTTTGTCATCAATCCAAACCACCTCTGCCACATCCTGCAAAGCTAATCTCACAAAGGCTTGGACTCGAGGAGTATTGGTAGCCCCGCTGACTACAACTGAATCTGCCAGCATAGCTTAACAAATGACCTCACAGTGCCTTGACAGTGCCACGCTAGCCACTTGCAGCTCCATCTCCCTTTCCTCGCTTGACAACCATCTTGCGGCTGCCGTCTCAAAAAGGCCAGTTCTGCCGTGGCACGTTCTGCCAGACTCGTCTTCCAAAACCTCAGGCCGACCACCACTGCATATGTGAGTCATTAGAGGGTTCCTGGGGCTTGGCGTCTCTCCTCATCCCCAAAACTCACTCACCCCCCTCCACCCTTGAACTCCCCTCTAGCTGCTCTTATCAACGTGGGCAAAACAATCCCTTTGGTTCTCCCCCACTTCTACATCTCCCATGCATTACTACACTGTAGCCATGGTCTACACGCTCATTAACATACACATTCTTAAACTTTACTCTTCATTAATCAGTCGGGACCAATCACAGCAAACTATTATGCAGCTGCCATGAAACAGAAACATAGTTTAAACTACTACTGCCTGCAGCCAAGAGGAAGATGGAAAGATGACTAGATGGATTAAAGAATACGGCCCAGGCTTTTTATTCCATGTTTTATATATGAAAACATTTCCTGGCAAAAAAAAACAAAAAAACAGCAGCTATAATATTAATCAACTAGTCACATTGAGGAAATGCACCTTCTGATACTGTATGCCAGCAACATCCTCTTCCCCAGTTCAAAACTATTATGAAGGTATGTAGAGCCACTGCAGAAGCATTATACTATTCTTGCATTAGCAGTAATGAGGAGCCTTTTAGTGATCCATACATTTCCTGACAGGTCAGCACTTCTGGCCAACGCTCTGTGGTCTAGAAATGCTAATAAAACACTTAACAATCCAGCACAGACAAGCATTTTGTAAAATATCTGTGGTGTATCAAACCATGTCTTCTACTGAACAAGCCGCTAATAAACATTGTACTGACGCCATATTTGGATAACTGTATTATATACTGTAAATCTGAAATAGACAATGAAAAAAGCAATGTAAAATCAGTCCTACTGTACACTGGACCAAACACTGGACCTACTGACCAAACAAGATGTCAAATCAGGATCTTTACACCAGGACCAGGTCACAATGCATAAAAACAGAATCTAGACAGATGGCTAGGCAATCCACTTAAAATGGAGCCGGATGCCATAGCAAAGACTGCCCTTCGGTGGACAGCACAAAGTATACTACCATGGGGCAAGCCAAAGTGGCTTCCGTCACACTGTAGGAGAACTGAAGACTGTGGGCCTGTGTTTGGAGGCAGGGAAAACGGCAAAGGATCATCCAACATGGCATAGGCGTGTTGCTGCATATGCTTCACAGGGAGTGAGGAATAAGTAAGAAGTTCAAAGTAGTGCATTACAAGTTGATGTTTGCTCTTTTATGGTACTGAATGCCATTATGTGTCACTTATAAAGCAAATGCACTAACACTCCCTAAAGGCATTTTAAGCAGCCGTCCCATGTTTGCCAATTTTCTGGACAATCAAATGAAAACAGGAAGGCCCCCAGCACGAGGGGATTGCCCTGCTCTGACATCATGCTATTGTTCCACACCTTCCTGTGTAGCTGAAGCAGCCTCACTGACTCACCTCCGGGGCCCACACAGTTAACCTAATAGAAATTATTATTATTATTATTAGTAGTAGTATTATCATCATTACTACTGCTACTCATAATATTAATGGCACACATTGTTTATCAACAATCGACCCAAACACGTCAGCAAGAATGGTACAGTATGATCCCCATCCCGACAGAGATTCCCACAAGATAGTCAACACAGCTTAGGCATAGCACCAGACAGACAGGGATATTTTTACACTACCAGTAAATTTCACTCATATTGACAGACATTAACACATTGGGGGATTTAACCAAAGCGTGATTCTTGCCAACAGGAGAAGACAAGAGAGTGGAACTACACCACAAAAAAGCTCTTTCAATGAAGAGCTGCCAATGTGTCTACACTCTTTAGGAATGCCAATTGGCCTTTGGTTGAGAGCAAGAACCACATTCCGCATAGCCTATGAGCTACTACTGTTTGAGAAGAACAATGAGGCAGAACACGATGACGACCCCCCCCACACACACGCACAACAGCATATGTTCATTCATGTTAACATTATTAAAAAATGTTAGCCATACCATTTACGGAAGGTAATATGTACACTCACTGAGCACTTTATTAAGAACACTATACTAATACTGGGTAGGGCCTCCCTTTGCTCTCAAAGCAGCCTCAATTCTTCGTGGCATCGATTCCACAACATTTCTTTAAGATTCTGATCCATGACGATTTTTTTCAGGTGCACTTTCAAGCTGTGGATCTCCCGTTCTACCACATCCCAAATGTGTTCTATTGGATTCAGATCCGGTGACTGGGAAGACCACTGAAGAACACTGAACTCATTATCATGTTCATGAAACCAGTTTGAGACGTCTTTTGCTTTGTGACATGGTGCATTATCATGCTGGAAGTAGCCATTAGAAGATGGGTAAATTGTGGCCATGAAGGGATGCTCATGGTCAGCAACAATACTCAAATAGGCTGTGGCATTCAAGCAATGATTGATTGATATTAACAGGCTCAAAGTGTGCCAAGAAAACATTCCCCACACCATTACACCACCTCCACCATGAGAAGGTGTACAGGTGTTCATAATAAAGTGCTCGGTGAGTGTATATACAAATAAGATCAGAAGCACAGCCTTGAACATGATACTGGACAAAGCCACTAAAAAAATAGACCAAATTTAAATTATACGATCAAATTCTAGCAACTGTCATTAACAAAACAGAGGGCCAATGGCAATGATGGGGCATGTGGGTATAGGCAAGGAACGCCTCAATGCCCCACAACAAAGACAAATGCATCACCAAAAGTCCCTTTGATTGACAAAGAGCATGTAACATATCTAGCCTACTATTACTGTGTTGGCAACACTACAATTTCACATGAAGGAGAAGAACTGGAAAACAACATCAAACATGACAACACAGTTCAAGCAATGGCCCCATCACAAAGGAGAGTGGCTGCATGGAGGAGAACAACAACATTTTCCTCAGCCATTATCTAACCTATATGGCCCTCACATTGAAACACATTCATTACCACACAAAACAAGGCTCCACTGCAAAGTTCACATCACAAAAAGGAAACCGTCATGGGGAATGATGTGGAAGAGGTCGAAGTGAACAGTAGTCTCTGTTTGGCTAATGGCTAACTCTAATCCTGAGTGAATTGCCGGTGGGGATAGAGGTGACGAAGATGATGAAGAGGATGATTTACATTTCTATAGGTATCACACGTAACGTCTTTAAGCCGTTAAAAAATGATTGGATAAAAAATAGATCAAGACCAAAACCGCACTCATCCCTGTAATGTGTAATCCAGATCTATAGTATGGCACAAGGCTAAGCAAACTATGCAGACAAATGAATCCGTGACCATCAAAGTTACATAGTGATGATAGTTTATGCTAAATGCACTCTGCACGCCCACCTTATCTGTTTTTTGGGCTTTCATCCCAGACTAATTACACAGCTTCTGGCACTTTTTCATCCAGCATGATGAAAACTGAGAATGGGAGAAGCCTGGCTTTTGGTCCCAGCAGCAGGGATCCATATGGGCCCTCAGCTAACCCGCAGCCCACTGAGAGAGAGTCCAGAAAACCCAAAGGGCCTCTAACCACCACTCTTCCAGTCACTAATCACAGGCTCTGCAGTCAGCTCCATCTGTCTCAACCAGTCAAGCTACCCCCCCCTAGTGTGTGAAGCCAGCAGCCATCAAGCCTTGACAGAGATGTACACACTGGGGCAGCCCAAGGCAAGCACAAGTGCTTGGTTCTGCACGTGCATCGGGTTCTTCCAAGTACTGCTGTTATAGGGGCATGGGGAAGCAGCCCCTATTCTCACTTAAGTGTTATGTCAGAAAAGGGAAATAAAACATCATCCATCGTCAGCAATCAATCAGCTGGGGTTCAGGGGGAGAGAACACACAGACATGACTTTCTCCAAACAACCCACTCGGCTGACTAAACTACATTTCTGTGAGCCAACATCTCCTATATGAATCAAGAATCCCAAAAAAGTATGATGACAATTCAATTTCTTAGCTTCAAAAGTTTGTTGGACATGCACTTCCAGTATGTTGCTGGCAATTTGCATAACCAATCATGTAGCATTGTGGGGGAGGGTCTCCAAGGAAAAGGAAAGTACTCAGTTGGAGGCAAGGAGGTTTCCCCAGGCTCATCGACCTCTGATTGAAGCCTCCCACATTTGGGCTGGAGCCAATCACATTTCTGATTTATTTGGAGTAAGTATAGACCTTTTCTCAGCTATGTGGAACAGACATGTTATAAAGGACAGCTATGGAATGAGACTACTCTGGAACTAATCCAGCACTCTCAGCACGATGTAATAAAGAAAAAATCATGATATGACAATGAGGCCCCAAAGGAATTTCACACAGAACTTAAAACTAACAGGAAGGTGATTACAATAAAAATGAAAACAAACATTTGTGACAAAACTCAACATCAAGGCACATGGAAATTAATCTCCAACCTGGCTCAACCATCTGGGTGGAGCTCCAACATAATCACCACAAAGGGGAAATGTTTTCAAATCCCTAGTTCACAGCTTTGTTTGTTTGCTCTCGTTCTCTCTCAAAAAATTTCCTTAAACATAAAAAAGCATGGCAAAGTAACAGCTGCAGATTATGTGCTTTTATAACATCAATGTTAATCGTGTTTTATCCACTTATTTGAGGTTTAAATCAGTTTCCCATTATTTTATGTGGTGTTTAATCAGTATAAGGTCTGCAACTGCCATGCCAACGCATTATTTCTTCCCTTGCTTTATATCGCACCTGTATTGAAATGGGGGCCTTGAGGCCTTGCTTTGACCCAAGGAAAGCCACATAGAATAGGTGGGTTTGTGCTTATTGTCCAACTGTTAATTTCCTGGACAGCTATAGAGGAAGAACTTGAAAGAGAAATGCCTTCGTTTAAAGTCTCAATGACACAAAACCCCACTCAGGCGAATAAAAAGAGAGGGGGGGGGGGGTCTACAATAAAAGATAGCATTGTACACTCATTTGTGATACAATAGTCACATGAACACATTCCTGAGAAGATTGAGAGAAAAGGCTAAAATTCTTTCACAGGTGGTGTTCCAGAAAGGATTTTGAATACAGGGGTACTTTCCTCGTTCACTTTATCCATATTAAAGACTGCAACAAAGTACGGTCTTTAATATGTTATTTATCTAAAACATGGGTAGGAGTGTGACGGACTATAAAAGTCTGTTCTAGCCCACACGTCTCACAGGCTTTATTGGGATAGAGACAGTAGAGATTGACAGGAAGGATGGGTGAGAGAGAGGAGGGATGACATGCAAGATATGTCGAGGGTCGGAATCGAACCAGGAACCTTGCGATTATGTGGTATGCGTATTAGTATGCTACGCCACGAAGCGCCCCGGCCAAACAAAATCTAAATAGATTTATGTCAGTAAATACATTATTTATGTTTTGTGGTACAATAAATGCACTTTTATTTTTATTTTTAGGTCTTCAAAACCATGATCACTGTATGATGATGCGGAATCGGAATAATTTCAGACATATACAGGGCAGCCCAATCAATCATCCTGTGCTTTCTCAAAGGTGCATTCTGGAGGCTCTGATCCAATTCTGGGAACCCTTTTTACCTCACAAGCGCCACAGTGGTCATTTGGGGAAGACTGTACCTTTAAGTGTAATGTGCTTGAAGCTTACACAGCATAAACTAGTGTCCTGCATCTTGACGTGGTAGACGTTTGAAGAATGCCACAAAGCAGCACAAAGAATGATTTCTAAGATGCCATATGTTCTGGTAGCCCCCACAACTCCTCCCCACTGAATGTGTCCTGTAATTCTGCCTTTTACAGTGGTGGCAGCATTTGAGAAAGATTCAAAGTGGCCAGTTTGAAGTGGTGAAGGATAGTATGCCCAAATGCATGCTTGTGCTTTCTGCCTTCTCTTCTTATGTTGAAGCGTTAGGAGCAGTGGGTCTAGGGTGGAGCAGACTGGTTCAGAGAAGGACATGCATTCGAGACTCACATACTCTGCTATTGCTCTGGAATGCTCTGTGGTTAAGCTTGAAAGGAAAAACATTAAGACTGTGCTACAATCAGGCTGCGCTTCAGAGGCCCAATCCTTACAAAGAGGAGTCCATTTACCATGTGGCAATCCACTGGAACTTGGTTTAAAGGCTACATTGTGATATGTTAACATTAACTCCCAACATGACTGGTAGTGATATCACATCGGTGCTTTTAATGTATTGTATTCCCTCCGCAAAATGCAAATGCAATCCTAATCTAAATCTAGGCCTAAATCTAGCCATTGATGTGCAGTATTTAAGTGGCAGTGTGAGGTTGGACATCATGTTTCTCACATGTAAGGGATATTAAGGGACATTTTGTGTTGGGAATGAGTCTATGGACTTGGCCTGGTGGGATGTATAGTATTGTGATGACCTTCCTCACCTGACTCCGATGAGAATGGAGATGAGCATGGAGCAGATGGGGTCAGCAATCATCATGTCGTACTTCTGCATCAGTATAGCTGAGATGATCACTCCGATGCTGCCAAGTGTGTCAGCTACTATATGCAGAAACACTCCTGCAAAACAAGATTGTCTTGAGTATTTCATGTTATTTTCATTTACAAACAGCTTGAACTTTCAGGTCATTCACCTCGGCAAAACAACCACCATGAGGCACCGTTGAGAATGATGGATATGTTTTCAAACATTGCAGCCTAATGAATTATGTGAAGAATAGCTTATGAGTTGTTGTTTCAATTTGGAAAAGGACTAATTATTGTCTGGTCGGAGAAATTCTAAATTAGGTCATTGGATAACCTTAATTTAAAACAAATCATGTCTTCATGGACACTTCATAAAATTATGTCAGACATGGAATTTGTGTGTCCGCGAAATTACAGATTATTAACTCATAGCGATATAATGTTTCTTAGGTGATTCCATGCATTCTCTTCTCCCTGCCCCCCCTCTTTCTGTACCCAGCGAAAATGCAGCCAATCACCTGTTAAACAAGCAATTCTGGTGACTTTTGACAGGAGAATAACATAGTGGTTAGTGCGATCAAAAAAGAGATTAAAACAAAACAAAAAAAACACCCACTAAAAGGGGGTGCGGCTGTGCAGGACATTATGTCCTGTGTTACAGTTTACAACCTCTATCCTGTGCATATGACCAATAAACTTTCACTTGACTTGACTTTTTATATGACTGTTATTATAGCCCTCATATACTTTCAATTCTGTAGTCTGTGGTATTACGAAGACATCAAAACTATGTAGGAACACATATGGAATTATGCAGTAAACAAAAAAACAAACAAACCAGAATATGTTTGATATTTTAGATTCTTCAAAGTAGCCACCTTTTGCTTTGATGACAGCTTTGCACACTCTTGGCAAGGTGTGTCCAAACTTTTGACTGGTACTGTATGTTTATGATTAAGTGGGACAACAGGAGTTTCTATGTACCATTATCAGAGAAGGTCATTGTAGTGGGGAAAGGTGAGCGAATTGTAGCGTATTTGGCATTCATAATCATTTCCCATTGGCAGACAAAAGTGTTATCTAAAATGTATCTACCAACTAGAGGATACAATACGAATTATCCCACTCCTCCCCTAGAACAGTAAAGTTCTTCATTTAACAAATTCTGTTAGTTCATAGAAGATTGACGTGCAAAGATTGATTTTACTGTAGCCTTAATGTTACATATTTTAGAGAACTGCGGCCGGACCCCCCCCCCCCCCCCCTCCCTTTCTGAAGTGTCTTGTTGTTATCATTCAAAACATCAAACGCATGGCGACTGTATGAACTGTCCGACAGATCGACTGTATAAACCTCCGGCTGACTTGGCCTCATTTGTCATTGATTAGATATCAGCTTTCCAATAAAGTGCGCATGGATTTGGCAGAGCCCTTTGTGGCCAGGATGCTGTCTCAGTCTTCACTGCTCACAGTATTCACATTGCTCTACTCTTGATGGGAATGGAACTTCCCTCCACAGCTCCACTGCTACAGGGGCTTTTCAACTACTGTACGAATGTATGCATATCCATGTGACACAGGAATGATTGGTCAAAGGCCACGCAACTCTTTCACAAAGTGACCCTTGTTGATTCTTTGACATTCACTTGGGTTGAGATGAGATGAATGGCATTCCCTTAAGCCTGGCTCTCACAATTTCACAGAATGCACAAAAGCTTAAATCCAAAGAAAAATATCAGGGGGACTTTCAAATCTTTCAACGGGTTCACCTATACAAATGTTGTCAAAAGAAAAGAAAAGTATGAGCTTATTCAATGCGTTTAACTGTGGAGTTGAGAATGAGTATTGGGGACACCATTTAATCCCAAAAGTACCCTGAACTTTACAAATCAGACAAATAATGGCAAAGAAATATGGACCAACGTCCTGAGCTACCCAAGCCTCAAAGCAGTACATACCAAAGCTAGGTCCAGGACCAACAACCAAACAGCGCCAGGGGTTAAGTCACCTTTTGCACTGTCACCTCCCCTTCCCCTCTCTCTCCTTTCTCCTATCCCTCCTCCCCCCCTCCCCCTTTCTCCACAACCCCCCTAAACCCCCCCAACTTCTGTGTGGGCTCTGTGTTTCCCCTGAGTAGGCCTCCCAAAGGGCCAATTCTCTTTCTCTCTCTCTCCATCCCTCTATATGTGCCGGGTGAAAGGGACAAAATACTTTCTCTTCTCAGTTCTTTCCCACAGAGGCATGGACAATGCAGTTTAAAGTGACAGTGCTCCTGGGCTATTTCTCAGATGGCATTGTGCCTTGAGTGTCCCCTAGATGGGCAAAATAACTACACTCTAAATCCCCTAGTGTCACTTAAAGTCTTTCAACATTTCAAAAGTTTTGGCAGAGGTGGCAGAAAATTTAATAATTAAGTTAATACATGATCAGTACTATACCAAGGGAACATTAATAATACTTTAATAGATCGTAATAATAATACTTGCGTAGATCGTGTTCAATCTATTTAACAGAACAGAAGGTAAGAAAATGCTAAACATAGACTTGCAGAAATTATGTTGGTACATGGTGAAACAGTGAATCAGTCAGGAATTAATGTTTTTAGTTACCAGGGCTAAATAAATATAACTCATTCAAGGAAGCCACAGAAAAAGTGTAATTATTAAACAACTGAAATATCTACTTTTGTAAACTGAACTCTCTCACAGTCTCTGGGGCCCCCTGGTGGTCAAAAGATTAAGCTTCAAATGAACCAAGTAGTAAGAATGATCATTACCTTCCAATATTTGTTTGCTAGATCCCTTCCCTGGTGTATGCAGGTGTTCATCTAGAATAGAGGGAAAACATTAATTGAAAACATCAAACAATTTTACCTACACAAAAAAAGAGAGAAAAAAATAAGGGATTTACAAAAGTAACAAAGTTTAACTGCCTGCATAGGTTAAAATAGAATACAGTTTATGACAATACTTTAAGGTCAAACAAAACATCTCTCTAGGTCAAACAAAACATTTTTTTAGCCTGTTTGAAAGCCCTGCCGGCTTTCCACACGTGCCAGTGCCTGCCTAGGTTAACTAGGGGCCAGGCAGCGCTCATGCCTTAGGCCTATAGAACAAAGCAGAATTTCAACAGCTGGGCTTTCAAATCACAACCCTAGTATAATCTTGTTAGTTTGTTACTATAAACAATATGTTGGCAACACACATGGTTAGCCTACAGGTTCAGGTATCTTTAAAGCAATATGAAAATTTTATTTGAAAAAACACTACAAATTAATTTGATTGTTTATCCACAACTAGCTGGCTACTAGGATTATACTAACCACCCACCATGTTAGCTGGCCAATTTAAGTACTAGAAAATCCCGCCCTTGATCTTAACCGTGCCTCTAGCCCCGTTTGGCCTGATAGAGACCAGGGGGGTAGAGGGGGCAAAAAGGCAGAGTTTTAAGCATTGAAATAATCAGGAGTAAGCACTGTTGAAGCCCAGAAGTGATAATGGAAAAGCAATTGGCTTTGGCACGTACTGGCACGCACAGCTTTTGCACCGTTGTGGAAACATGGCTAATGAGTCTCCCTGCAGGTCTAAGAGGATTTGATTTGATTTGAGCAGTGTGGTAACAGCTTAGCTGTGTGGTGGGCATTTTTCTTGCTAATTCAGTCCTTAAAATCAGCAAGATGCAATCAAAAAATTCTTGAGGTTGTGATTTGAGGTTGGCCTCTCAATTGTATACACTTGCACAAAAAAGGTTACGTAAGGTTAGCGTTATGCGTTCCTTAAAACTGTTCTGTCAATATTTGTAGGGTTCTCCATAACCTAATAAACTACAAACGCTCAGAGCAGGTAAGTGACACTTTATATAACGCAATGGATTTCTGATAGATGGGGTGCTTTGTGGCGTAGCACACTAATGCGCATACCACATAATCGCAAGGTTCCTGGTTCGATTCCGACCCTCGACATATCTTGCATGTCATCCCTCCTCTCTCTCACCCATCCTTCCTGTCAATCTCTACTGTCTCTATCCCAATAAAGCAGAAATGCCCTAAAAACATATTTAAAAAAATAAATAAAAATAGATGAACATGATAGATTCTGGAAATAAATCAAGTGAGAGGTTCCTCACTCTCTCTCTCTCTGCATTACAGGTTCTGGGCATCTGTCAGAAGGTGCTATGGCCTTACCATGGCAGTGGGGCTCATCATGTGAGTGGCCATGCCCTCCATGGCTGTGTCCATGCCCATCTCCATGCCCGTGTTTGGACTCGTGTTCATGCCCATGGCCATGCCCCCCATGGCTGTGGCCGTGTCCCCCATGGTTTTGGCCATGACTCGCGCTACCGTTGAATAGAGAGTGGCTGTGGCCATGTCCTTTAGTGAGAGAAGAAAGAGATTGTTTACTAAAATGCTCCTATAATTGGTGTACAGTATGAGTGAGGTAGGCCAATACAATAACATGAGAGTGAAGACACTTGGGTAAGAGAGAGAGCACAGAGGGACTAGGGTGAGAGAGCAAAGGAGCAGAGAGAGGGACTTGGGAAAACAACCTTAACATACATGGAAGAGGGAGTGGCATAGAGTGACTTGAAGGGGAGGTTTAATCAAACCAATATGGTTTCTACACATTAGCGCTCTCTCTCTGGGTCAAACAAAATCAGGCTGTAGTTTGTAGATATACTCTGTAATTCCATTCCAGGTAGAGATGACTAGTAAGTGACAACAGGGGACTCCGGGAAGAGTGATCCTGGTTGTACCTTCATCCCCGCCATGAGAGTGACCATGGCCCCCGTGCTGGAACACAAAAATGCCCACCAGGTTGACCAGCAGTCCAGCGATGGACACAGGCAGCAGGCGGTCATGATGAACATCTGGCGGCTCCAAAGCCCTCTGTCAGATGCCACAGGAATGACCAGTCAGCTCCAACATTAACATAAGTAGTGATTTATTATTACATCATATTGATGATTTTAAACCACAACATTAATATGTATTCAAATCCAAGAATGAGGCCTATATCAGCCAACAATTAAAATGAGTGTTGTGATTTATAATGTAAGTCAACATTATAATCAAGTTCTTCGGCATACCTCTACTCCCTCCGAGAAAATGAAGAAGGCAGTGAAGATGAGAAAAAGGCCATTGACAAACCCTGCTAACACCTCTGCTCTCACGTACCTGAAAAACAGGACTGGTTAGGAGGGATAATAATACACAAAGGTAAACAATTAAGGATTGATCACTTATCAAAATAACACTGTGATTAAGTTTAACCACAACAACACCACCTGAAGAATACTGAGACAAATAAAATGTATTTCTGAATTTCCCCATCTTGTTGTAAGGAACTGACTATGTACAGCAGGGCTATTCAACTACATTCTTATAGGGGCAAGATTTTAATACATAATAAATAAATAAATAAATAAATGAAAGCAGGAGGGCCAAGTATGTTCCAGGTTACGTGCTATGTCAGACCTTTACACTGTATGTATAAACATATAAAAACAATACATATTGTACACTTATTGCTTAGAAGGAGAGGCTACTTTTGATTAAAAGTAGATAAAGCTCTGCTTATTGCTGCCTTCTTACAGACATGATAAAAGTTATAGCAGACATTTATGTTGCTCCTGAAATGACAGGGGTCACATGGTAGTAGTGCGTTTTAATTCAGGCTATATTTGCAAATGTATCATTAAGATGCAAATGTAAAACTCTAGTTGGCACGCAGGGCTCTTGAAGTGGTAGAAAAATAATCCATTGGCACATTACATCCAAAAGGTTGCCGACCCCTGAGCTAGGCAATACATTCTGTACTTACCCATATGAGAAGGAGTCGTTGGACCTCCACCTTGAGATTACCGAGGCTGCAAGACCAGCTAAGAGCGCAGTGCAGTCAAAGAACATGTGAAAGGAATCTGATATCAATCCTAAACTGAGAACAAAAGACAAGAAAACAAACTCTGATTGCAAAAACTCTGATTGTCTCAAATCTGTGTTATGTAAAAATAAATACATGAAATGAATAAATTGTGTCCATCCAAATATCACTCGAATTAATGTGGAGTATGGATGGGGTGGGATGTATTGTAGACTGAATAGGCCTTCAGTGAAAAACTATAATTGAACTATAATGAGATACCACTTTCAATATCAGTACATGCTCCCATAATCAGAAAATAAGCGGTGTAAGGGCAAGACACACATTGATCAACTGCTTTAGCATCAGTATTGACTCCATCATCATGGTAATAACCTCACATTCTTAGCCACATATTATGGTTATTTGCTACTTTCTATGGTGCCATTATCACCTTTGTGGACAAGGAAACAATCTAGCTACTGCCAGCAGTGGTGCGATCCCTGTAACAGAGCCTCTGCAAACAACAGCGCATGGTCCTCGCTTTAGACATACGTGGCACATCCTGAAATAAGAGTTTAGTGTGCGTTTCCCCCTCGACTGATGAGGAACCTACCTGTTACTCCATATGCCGTATGATAATTCCACAAAAGCGAAAGACAAATTCAGACAAAGGAAGAAAAACAGATTGCGGGATGTCTTGTCCGAGAGGATTGATCTGGAAAAGAGGAAATCGCACGGTTTCACTTTACAGTTGAGAAGCCAGTTCACAGCCAAGCTAGCTAGATGGCTACACAATCAAAACAAATGAGAGTAGCAGACCGTCACTCAGTGAATCTGTCCATCTATCCATTAACTTAGGAAAAGTATCAGTGACAATCACATAATGAATGAGTCCATCCATTAATTCATTCATTCATTAACTGAGGAAATATTAGCTAACCTGTACAGGTACAAAAGATTAAACAAAACCTCAAGCTAGAGCTTCTGATCTAACTCTAGCTAGCTGGCTAGCTAACGTAGCTAGTATGCTAGATTGAAGCCCTAAAACGGTATGTCAGCTGTTATATCTTGAGAAGAGTGTGATGCCGATAATAGTTACACGTGTTGGCTGCAAATCATTAGCTAACGTTAGCTAGGTAATAAATATAGAACATTTAGTTACTAGCTATAGCTAACGACGTTGGTCAGCAACATGGCTATTGTGGCTAACAACTTGGTCAGCAACCCAGATCGGAGGCTAGCTTCCATATAAGTTAGCAAGCTAATTCACCCCGAGTCGCTAGCTAGCTCATTTGCTCAAGGCTGAAATTGCCTTAGCTAGTACCAGCTAGCTAGCAGCAACGCTAATCTAGCTTAGCTAGCTTGAGCTGGCTAGCTAGCTAATTCGCAATGGGCAAAAGTAAAAACATAAATGAACAGATAAAACAACTTACCTAAACCATCCTGAAATCTTGACAAGTAAGTTGAATTTGGCAGGCTTGTACTCGTCGTCTTTGACAGATAATGGTAACATTTTAACATACGCCTCAACACTGCTTCCCGGTAGTAAACGGCTGCTAGTACTACAACATATGACTACAACAACCAACTCTGGTTGCTTTGGTGGTGTGAGTGTGATCTCGCTGTCAACTTGCAGAGAAGATGACGAGACGTCCTGCCAAGGAGGAATCAATGGAAGGACGCCCGATAAAGGGGGGCGGTTGTAGGATATAATAATAGAAGACAACGGCAACGCGCGGAGAGGTATATAGGCGACGGAGCCAATAAAGTCTACATAATATACACACGTAATGTCGTTGAGTAATGATAGCTTATGAACAGCATTTTTAATGGGGGTGGACAATGGATCTTAGACGCTTAAATAAACAATGTTAATAAACAACACCATCTGGGTAACTGGGGGCTAACATTAAACCATAGGACAGTGATCATTGAGACGCGAACAGATCACCTGTGCCATCCCAAACCTGTCCCAGAGCTGGAGCACCAAAGATGCAGCCTCCAGTCTCCTTCCAGTGGTCTGTCTCCCAAGAGCAGGTCCGCTGCCGTATATGCAGAATTTGCGCAACATGTGCTTCGGGGCCATGCTAACAGGGCCCAATCCTTGACTGCATAAAGCTGGATTCTTACCCATGTTCCACAGCATAACATACTCTAGAAGCTAGTGTAGTAAGTTAGTTAACCATTACCCTACGAAAATTATGGCATTAGTTGAGTGAGGACAACATTCAAGTCTCAGTAGACAACGTCACTGTGAGACGTTAAACCATAAATTTCACCTCCACAGCAGCAAAATAAATATGCATTCAGGACGTCTAATCTGTAAAAATGAGCATTAAATCGTAGTTTACGGGTCATTCGTGACTTTGCATGTAATCAGTGTCAAAATTATCATTCTGATTGTACAGGTAATATCACGTAACCAAGGCATGACCTTTTGAATAATGAAAAAACACGAAAATCCGATCACAATGTAGAAACACAAGACGGATATAAGAATGCTAGGTGTAAATGCAAGATCAGATCAGGATGCATAATAGCAAATGAAATGGTTTCGGTATCACTGTCCCTGTGTCTGCATGCAGTATGTAACATTGAACATACTGTAACGACCCTGTGTAAGGCCCGTTAGCAGCTCCGCCAAGTGAGTTAACTCTCTTGGTGTTGTGGCTAGCGCGGCCGGTTTGTAAGCGGAAGGTTGCGAGTTCGATACCCGCTTAAGGCAAGCTGCTCTGCCCCGCCGTTCGCTACATTGGTGTTAGGAGTGGGATGGCGCCCGTGAGGCCATCGGAGAGGCGTGTCCACGTGAGAGACTTGTATAGTGAAGCGTGAGTTCGATACCCGCTTAAGGCAAGCTGCTCTGCCCCGCCGTTCGTTACAATACAGTCATTGCATTGAACACATACTAATCTTTTGTTCTAACCAACTTTTGTGTGCGCACGATTTATTTCCCACCAGCTTTATTTGACAAAACAGCATAAAACCTGTAAGGCAAACTTATTTCTCTTCAAAAAAGGCATGCCTCAACCAAATCCAGGCAATCTCCCACATGCTTCGTAGCATGAAGTGGATCCCACTTCGCAGAATTCAACATGTTTATCTCCAAAAGACCTTAAAAGCGAGAGCTATGAGTTTACATCTGTGTTCTTCTTTTGAACATGCAAAGCTAACAGTCTAAATCAGGCCTATAGGCCTGTCAATATGATCACAATATCAGACGATTGGAAAACCCCACCCTCAACATGTAACTTTTTTTTTAATAATGTTGATAATTTATTATAATATAGCCTATCTGATTTTCGGAACAACTTGTGCGCTTATAGAAACACACCCCTCGCAGACAGCACAGTAAGTTCGCAAGGTAGTGTATGCGAGCAAGATACTACTTCATGTAAAATAGATACATATCCTATATATAACATATTTTGTTGCGTATTATTACAGTTCATTCACTGTCCTCGAGATTATCATATGCATAACCTCGTTGAGAGTCTAGGACATCATTAGGGGAAAAACCGGGATCTTATTGGGATGCTCTTACAACCACCCCGCAGAACGTTCTAGGGACGTTCATGGTAGTTGGTACATTCAAACATTGAAAGCTAATACTCAATTACATTCTTGGACATTCTAGAGAGGCCATTCTAAATTACATCTAAAATTAAATACCACCTTATTGATATTTCCCTTACCTCTGTTCTAGTGCTATCTATCATCAATATTTGTTACACAGGTCTGAGGAACCAAACGACGGCACACAGAGAGGGTAGATAAAGCCCGAAGGGGTATTTAATAATGGGAATAATGAACGGGGACAAGTGGATAATCCAAAGAGAGTAGTCGAAGTTCGGTCCAGGGGTCGGCAGGAGAGCGGGCAGTCAAACAGGCAGGTAGACGGGTAGTCGGACAGGCAGATGGTCGGGCAGGTAGACGGGTCGTCGGACAGGCAGATGGTCGGGAGGCAGGGAGGTCCAGTAGTTGGTAAGGGGGCTCGGTCCGTGGAAGGGTCGACGAGGGGGAAACCAGGGAGGACGAGGTATCTGGATGGGCACAAGGGAACGCGGTGAAACACAAACAAACACAAGAGGATATCACAGGCTCGAAGCGTAATGCTGGTTACTGGGGAGGTTACCATGGACACAGTACGTTCTGGCACTGGAGTGGAGTTCAGGCAGGTTTCTTATAGGGCGGTGATTGCAGATGGTTTGCAGGTGTGCTGAGGGGAGACAGGGAACATGTGCGCTGTCGACTGGGAGCTGGACGCTCCAGCGATGATCGCCGGGGCCTCAAGGTGGCGCCAGAGGGATGGTTAGGAGGGGGAACCGTAACAATATTATTGTAATATAATGTATCTTTACATGTGGTCTTAGCCACATGTATCTTCCTTTTCATCTCTGATAAAAGTTACTCTGGACAATTAAAAAAATTTTTTTGCTGTCCTCTAACTGACCAAGATGTGCCATTAGTCTTCAAATGATAGGAATGCAGGAAATATGCTTTAAATTGCAAAATAAAATATCGAATATGTTTTATCTTTTTGACACCGTTATGAGTTTAATGAAGGTTACTTTTAATTACCTCACTCTTGCATTAGTAGATTCATCATTGTATATAGATCATAGAACTCAGCCACAAATGCAGGGGTTTATTGTGTGCACGTCCTAAATCAGTGTGTGTGTGTGTGTGTGTGTGTGTGTGTGTGTGTGTGTGTGGGGGGGGGGGGGGGTTACACCCTAGCAAACAGCGTTACACCCTAGCAAACAGTCCCGCGAATACCTCTCGGTTTCACGTATAACAAACCTGTTCGAAATGTTCGGAGGTTTGTCAACGAAACGGCATGTATTTAGCATACTGTTTGAAAGCAATTCATCTGAAACCACACAGACGCGCAATACTGGGCACATTGCCCACCGCTGTTTTTACGCACTGACATTTTTCACTAGGCCAAACTTGCATTGCCAGCTTGTCTCGTATCCAATTCACATGAAAACAAAATAGCGAACGGATGTTATTGGATACTATATCCTAATCAATAATGGGACATAAAGTCTCTCTACAATATTTTATTTTCCAGTAAAAGAAGTCCGAAGACTTCTTTTACTGTAAAAAGGTATTTAACTGAATGACCAATTACGTAACAAGGGAAGAAGTGGAACTCCACTAAAGCTACCCTTGAGAGAAATATAGTTTGTCAAACTTAAGCTACTTTGAAAAAGTAGTTCACTACATCGAAATTACGTCGTCAAACACACGACAGCCAGTTATTGAAAGATGACTAGTCAGTATGACAGAAACTGAACAACCGAAACGCTCTTAAATCACTGAGAAAAATAAAAACAGGTGAGGTGGAGCAAAGTGGGGAGACGAGAAGCAGTCAGGGAATAAATAGTAGGCACATTTTAAGTTCAAGGGCTGGAATAATAGTTAGTTTATTGTTTTGGGGGGGAAAAGTAGTAAGTAGTTACAGTACCTCACAACACTGCTACATGGCAAAAAAGTAGTTAACTACTGAAAAAACTATTAAGATTTGAATTTAGTTCAACTACCACCAAGATACAGCAAAATGTAGTTCAACTAATAGTTGACCACTACCACTCTCCCCCAAAGTAAGACCATTACTAGGCTCATTCTTACTTCCCTCTCTACATCCTCAGCCTTTCCACCACACCTCATCCCACTCAGATACAAATGTTAAGTGTTTAATTAGAATACAAATTGTTTTTGTGTCAAAAGTAGTGTTTTTGAAAGGGTAGAGGGAAGCAAAGGGAACTTACTGTAGTGCATTTCTCTTTTTTGACCAGAAGATGTCCCCCAAGCTCTGTATAAACAAGCCAGGTGGCTATTTTGAAGCATGCCTCATGTATGAGGAGGGCATTGCCATTGAACAATAGAATTGGTTTCAGTCTACAGTCTGAGAATCAAATGTGAGAATCAGATCATCTTACAGCTACAATGAAAACACTATCTTGCCCATAGCTACATCATCACTAATAATAGTCAATAGATAATATCACCTTCATCACTCTATCTAAGTAAATGACTGAAAATACTAATGTAGGCTTTTAGAATATAGATAAGCACTGCAAGGACCAAAAGACAGATTTCTATGTTGTTCTATTGTTCAGCAGATTCATAACTGAATGTGAGGATAATAGGGTGCTGCTCAATGTAGGATAGCTTGATTTCCCAGCACCCAACTTGAATATAACAAGCTTTAGGTTATGCAACTGATGATGAGTGTATGGTGTCTTGAACTGTGAACCACACGATAGACACTGAACCATTTCCTAATCCTCTGGATTTCATTAGAAGAAAAAACCGCAAAATTCCACATAACAACCAGGGAGTTCTGGGAAATAACCTTAAATTCAAGTTTGGCACTTCGACAGCCAACATCCTGTGTTCACAGAAAGATCCAATGATGGTCCTCTCTATCTTTCACACCAACCAAATCTCCATGCCAACAATACCATTCTATCAGTATTATTCAATTTAAGAGTGATGGTTAAATAATTAATGAATTCAGTCTTTTTGTCTGTCCACTGGGGAGAGAAAAGAGAAGAAATGGGAGGAAGGTGGAACATATTCGTGATAAAGAGACACTTACTGCACAAAAGTAAGAGCTGTTCAATACTGAGATAATGAACCAACAAGCTAAGGTAATGGAAAACTGAATGGGGAGTGCTGCATATTAAATAGCATAAAAAAACTGTACTTATGCAACATAAAAGTGAAAATGTTCCCATGGTAACTGTTTCTGTTGATCCAAATGAGGAAAAAACTCTCTTGTCCATACACTTACCAGAGTTACTTCTTAGACCCATTAACACATACAGCCTCTCCAACACATATTAAGGTTAAAAAAAAAAGAAAGAAAGAAAGAAAAGAAAAAAGAAAGAAAAATAAATCCCCATTACCATCTCATTATCATTAAAGTCGATTGCTAAAGTACTTTATAGGGAAAATGGTTGTCTTAGTGGGATTGGTGCACTAATGAATAATTTGAACACGTTTATTTATTTTTATTGTTTCATCATATTTTATTGGAGATTCACATAGCACATAACAATTCAGTATTAGTATGAACATGCTTCCTCCACATATTTTATCTTCAACACAGACCCACCCCAAAACCAAAATAAACTACTAGTCTAGTGCAAATGCATAGAAAATCTACCACAAATTATTTTGAATCAGCTGGACTCAACCCAGTTGACAAATGGACTAGATCTGATGTTTTTAGCAGAACACCATTGCACAGTTCTTTTGAATTCTCCACACAGTGTTTAGTTCGGCAGTTTTCCAGCAACGGGACACTGGGTCAGAGTGTAAGCAAGCCCAGGTTTCTTTGCACACATCCATTTCTAATTAAAGACCATAAGCAAGCCTCCTCCATTCCAGAAGGCGAAAATAGCACTGCTCTTAACAATGTATAACTCAGTCTCACTCAACATTGTCTGACGCAGTAATATAAATATTTTTCTGATTAAATCTGTTGTTATGCTTTGGACAAAATATTTAAAATTTGAGACGGTCGTCCTAGAGATGAATGGTTAGAGCTGTTTTATAGTATACTTTTATAGTATATTTAAGATTGATGTTAATTTCCCAGGGACTAACGTCTACGAGAGATTCTGAGGTCATCACAAATAATGCCTGTTGCTGTTCAAGAACAAAGAACACAAAGTACACTACACATTTATGCTTAAGTAAGCAGCAAGATTTGCCAAGTATTCAAATCAACACTACAACTATCCACTTTAACCATGGCAGACACATGATAAGGCCAAGTATCCATTCAAAGGGTCAAGCTGGTACTTCCGTTAAGGCTCACTTCCACCCAAGATAGCCCTTAAATCAACCTATCTGCATTAGACAACAGGAAAGCAGGCATAACTTTTCTATACTGTACATACTCTTGTAGCACATCACACTCAGCCTTTGTATCCTGGCCAAGTCCTTATTCAGAGATGCAAACCCTCACTTCCCTCATTGATTTTCATGAGGAACTTCAAACATGAAGTTCTTAAGCAGGTCAGCAAGCTCTGGGAAGGCCTTAGGGAACTGGGAAAGACAGGGAACATACACTCACCGGCCACTTTATTAGGTACACCTGTTCAACTGCTCGGTAACACAAATATCTAATCAGCCAATCACATGGCAGCAACTCAATGCATTTAGGCATTTAGACATGGTCAAGATGACCTGCTGAAGTTCAAACCGAGCATCAGAATGGGGAAAAAAGGTGATTTAAGTGACTTTGAACGTGGCATGGTTGTTGGTGCCAGACGGGCTGGTCTGAGTATTTCAGAAACTGCTGATCGACTGGGATTTTCATGCACAACCATCTCTAGAGTTCACAGAGAATGGTCCGAAAAAGAGAAAATATCCAGTGAGCGGCAGTTCTCTGGGCGAAAATGCCTTGTTGATGCCAGAGGTCAGAGGAGAATGGCCAGACTGGTTCGAGATGATAGAATGGCAACAGTAACTCAAATAACCACTTGTTACAACCAAGGTATGCAGAAGACCATCTCTGAATGCACAACACGTCGAACCTTGAAGCAGATGGGCTACAAAAGGGGGTCCAACCCAGTACTAGCAAGGTGTACCTAATAAAGTGGCCAGTGAGTGTAAATGCCCAGGTCATTTGGAAAGATAAATACTCTACTTCCCTTAGATTGTTCACCTCAGACATATTAGTACTTATCTATCTATCTATCTATCTATCTATCTATCTATCTATTGTCAGACATGCAGTCGCACATTATGAATGCAATACAATGCGCTTCACGAAAAAAAGGAAAATAAATCAAGATGAAGGGAGATCAAAACAAACAGATAATGCACAGAGGTCAAATATAAAGGTCTAACAGCCTTAAACATTCTAATAAAAAAAAAAACAGATCAATTGTTGACTGTAGAGACCAATATAATAAAATAGAAACATACAGTATAAAAGAAGTAAATATAATAAAAGCACCCTAAAGTAAAACCAAGACTTAAATGTTTTAATGTACTTTTTTCAGATCTCAAAAGTAGTCTAATATCAAGATAAGTCCCTCACCATCTGTTGTGCACAGCTGTATACCTACATCTACAATCCCAAATGAATGGATAAGATCAGCAGCAAATAATTTCCTGATATAATTCATACTTAATATTTTCCTTTGAAAATTGAGGCATACAGGTGAATCTAGACAACCAATTGTGTGGGACTTGAAAATGGCAAACTTCGATTTTGAAGTACCTTAAGCTTTTAGCTTGTGTAAAACCAACCTGAATTATTTTAAGAATTTCTAAATGTGAAAAGAACTTAATTCCCCATGCTACCTGTCCTCCAGAGGCTAAACAAAATTGATTTATTAAACCACTAGTGCAATTCTCACAAAGCACATTCCAGCTTTGAAAATCAGGTTGTAACTATATGGCAACAAGGAGTACTTTCTTGTACTTACCTCAATAAATTCAGCACAGTTGGTAACTACCTAGTACAAAATGGCATATGCTATAGTGGTGCTTGAGTCAGTGAATCTTAAAAAAAACAGTTAAATGTATTAATATGCAATTATCAGGTAAACTGCTTTACCCAGTACTTTTCTAAGTAAGTACCTGCTTAATACCGTGCTGTAAATACCGTGCTGTAATACCGTGCTGTGTTAATGAACCTAACACATAGTAAAACAAAAATTGTTGGCAATGCAGATATGTTTCTCAGATAATCATTGTGTCTGAGTCCTCCATACGAAAAGACCCCGCTCAGCTAACATCTGCTGAACCAGGGGGTCTGGCTCCATAAATATAGTATTATTGTTGACATAGTAATCAAACAAACTGCTCAAACCCGGGGCAGCAGCCGGAATCTGTCTCATCAAAAAACAAAAACTTGTCCCCCCGTGCTCTGCTGACCAGGAAATACCAACAGCTCTGGACGATTAAATATGACAAGACCCAGCACAAATCACTGGAACGAAAGATGTTCCCTCTCTGAAGAACATCCCTTAGTCTTACATAACTTTTTCACAACAAGGTCAAAGGTCATTGAAGTCCAGAGCAAGGCTACAACTCAAGGCCCTCACAGGAATGCTCTGCTGAAAAGCACTTCACAAATTGTTATCCCCCATTAGTTTCCCGAGATGTTTTGGCTAAAACCTCAAAGGTTGTCAAATTCATTCCCCTTACCACCAAGTTATGGGGCAGTGAAGCAAGAGACCAGCTCATGTGCCTCACCATGTACTGTACTCCATAAGGTTTCTTGAGCATGCTCAGAATAACATGTTCACCCAGACAAAGCATACAGTATATTAATTACTGTATAGTAAGTACATTCCCCAACTCCTGTTCTTTTAGACAGAAACAATTATAGGTGATGAGTGGCACAAAACCAACATTATCATGGAGGACAATTCTGCACATATAATTAATAATATGATTATTAGATTTTAGCCACAGAACATGCAATATATACATATGGCTGCAATGTATTCAAACGAGCACTGGTAAGTGTTTCAAAGGAGGACAAATGACAATTTATTAGAGGCTAGCATTTATTTGCTAATATATAAAGCAATGCCTGACCATTATTTTTGTCAACATGCGTAGGTCTACAGGTAAAACACATTCAGTATCATCACTGTATTTGTATTTGAAGTGTTTAATTCATTAATTAATTGTGTTATTACATAATCTGAGTAATGCTGATTGCAATGTTCTGTAAATCTGTCAAGAGATATTTTTTCAGTTGATTGAATGGCTGGCATTAAACAGCACAGTTTAATAAGTGGTCTCTGTCTCTTGTTTATTGTGCTTTTCCCTTTTATTAACTTTTTATTATGGGGGAAATGGGTGGTTTGTATCCACAGCCAATTAAAATACAGACAATGTGACACAAACCTTTTATAAAACAGGATTTCTAGAGCAGTCTTCCTACTCTGTCAACACAATAGACCTTAGATATGAGGATTGCAGAGAAGGGCATTGCTGGTTCTACAACAGGAACAGAATTTAATTTCTAACCTATTCTCTTTCCATCCATGAATTGCACATGGGGTTGCAGCTCATCTCACACCTAACATTGTGGCCGGGCCTCTCTAAATTTGGCAACAGAGAAGACAGCAGTGACCTGGAGAAACCTTATCTCCTGGTTTACCAAGACCACAATGTTCCATTTGCACCTCCTCTGCTCTCTCACATCTTTGTCCTCTGGGTATTAAAAACCCCAACACCCTTCTTCCCATCTGAAGCCAGGCATCAGGACTGTTTCCATGACAACTGCCCATTATAGAAGGAAGGAAAAGAATCAATAGACAATGAGCTGAACTAAGAGCAGAGAACATGATACAGGCTTGTTAAACCAGAGCTTTTTCACTAATTTGTCTGCCCTATTAATCACAATTGAAGAAGACTATCCATGTTGGGGGCTCAATATGCTTTTGATGCAGGACATTTAACGGTCATCATAATGAAAATGGAAAAATAAGTTACAGAAGAAACTTTGTGGGCTTGCAAAGTCTTATTTTGGTCGTGGAAAAAGTTAGTTTAGTAATAATAAATACTATTAATAATAAATATGACAAATAACTATCGTTGGACTTGCTGAAGCAAGTCTACCAAAAAACTTTAAAGAGAGGACATGTTTCTTCTGTGGACTCTAATGATGTTGAAACCCAATGATCCAACCAGTGTGACTCTATAAAGATCTGTACCCCTTCTTAAGCCACTTGGAGCTTTTGATAATCTATTTATGGTTTGACTGTTGTATAGAGAATATCAGACACTGTACCCTGTTGTAACAAACAACATACCATAATACATTTTGCTGTAAGGTGTGGTCTATACTACACTTGGTTCAGACACACCAATTTTCAAATATCACAGTTTCCTCAGAGACAGAATGCATAATGCAAACATAATATTGATCTGCTGCTGACTTGAATGTCCAATCTTCTATTGGCCCATCCCATTCCCTCTCTATCCAAACCTTGAATTGTGTGATTTCAGAGAAGCGGGAAGGTTTTATTCAAAGGGTTGTTATCAAGTCCCAGAAGAGCAGCAACTGAAAGTGAAAGTTGACTTACTGTCTCATGCTGAATGTTTGACTCATGTGAAAGCCCCAATGATTGTTCGAAACTTTCACTTACCTAAAATAGTTATAAGAAACTTTCCCTGACTTTCCACAATGCAAAGGGGAGAACTCGAACTCTGATGCCCTTATTAACTACTTCTAGTTTTGTAAATAAATATTTATTTATGATAAACATCTCTTCAAATTGCAATTCACACACATGGGAAAAAACATATCACAGCATACAATAGAGAAGTCAAGCAATCATGAAACAAAAACTTGTATACAGATTTTGAAACAAAAATAAAAATAAAAAATAATAATTAAAAGACTGCTTCTGTAGACAGTAAACACGTACCAAACTGACTCTCCTTCCCCCACAGCAATTAAGCAAATAGTGCAGGATAAAAGTACCCCACACTGACATATCAAATTCTTTTCTCTGTAAACAACTTTAATGAATGTAGACTATTTTTAGAGCTGTAGTAAGTCCTATGGCTATATATTATCAATGTGTAACAGCCTAACGACAGTAAGAGGAAAATATATCTTGCCTTGTTTGCATACTGTATTACAGCACCACAAAACAGATTTTATTCCTTGTGAAACCACTCTGTTGCGTATGACACACAGTAATATAGGCATAGCAAGGTTCACTGATCAAAATCCAACACTGCATTAAATTAACATGTGGTAATACATCTTTATCACTGCTAGTGACAAACTGTGATTAGTTTTCACAAAAGTAACATATTTCATTGTTGTGACACAAACAGCAATGGTTTTAATAAGAGCTGCCAAAAAATGCTAAACATACTTTATACAGTGTCTATGTACACACCCACACATTTTCTGTACAAACATAAACATACTTTATGTACACCTCTATTCCTTTTAAGAGTCCAGACAGCTCATTAAGTTGTAAATCCCTGGATTCTATCTGTTTATTTGCAATTGTAATTAGGACCAAATGGTATGTTAAAACAAACATGTTTACTAGTTACTGCTACACACACACACTCTAAGAGCACATTAATACAGACGCATGATGAACACATCCGTCTATCCGTTAACAGATTGCAGATGCACGCACGCAACGCACGCAACGCACGCAACGCACGCGCACACATACACACACACACACACACACACACACACACACACACACACACACACACACACACACACACACACACACACACACACACACACACACACACACAAATAACCCTACCCCACCAGTGCTTGTCTCCCCTTGCTCTCCTCCTTTGGCAGACACTGCCTGTAATAAAGTATTTTTGAAGTCTTAAACCATTGGTATATACCAGGGGCATCTGGTACATTGTCTATACCAGGGGCATCTAAATCATTTTGTATATACAGAACATGTTCATGTGCATGTCAGCAACCTGTGTTGGCTGCCCTGGCCACAGGTTTGACTCTATGCAGTGCTAGGCACACACTTGGCCAGCTCATAGAAGCCCTTCCTCCTGGCTCTTCTTAGGTAGTCTAACACCAGGCCCGCAGTGGTCGCCATGATGCCCAGGCAGATGGCAGGAATGACAATGTCGTTGAAGCTAGGTGGAGAACTGGAGCGCTTCTCTGAAGGTGAGAGAGAGGAACAACAGAGAGCAGTGAAGACAGAGCAGACTCTTGAAAAAAAAACGTATTATTGCGTTTCCTGTTTTTACAGCTTGAGAGACCTCTCAAATTACTCTATTGTTTGTTTTCTGTGGACAGAACCCATTTTTACAAGCTTTGCTGTTTTCAAATTCCACAGTTGTTTGTTTTGAGGGAATGGAGCTACATTATCTCTGTTCTTCTGTACCTCAACTTTGAAATAGAGTTGCAGAATTAAATTGTTTCTTTAATCTGGTTGTAATGTGAATTATGTACATTTGCACTGAAGTTAAATAAATCCCTCTCTTCCTGTCTAAAATCTAAATTACAACTTTCCCAACTAAAGAACAAAGGCTGCATCTCAAATGGGACTCTACTACATATCTATAGAGCATTACCTTTGGCCAAGGGCACTACAGTCATGAGAAAAAGTTAGGACACCCCCCAAAATATTAAGTTATTCTCTTAAAAATATGGACATATCAATATGTTATCTTCTTTCTAACAATGTCTATAGATAAAGGGGATGTAATTGAACAAAAAACTATGAAAATGTAACTTTGTAATCATTTATTTAACGAAAAATTAACAATAATGCCAATTCCTACTGAGGAAAAAGTTAGGACACCCTATGCCCTAATAGCTAGTATTGCCCCCCTTGGCTGAAATAACCTCAATTAGACGTTTCTTATAATTGTCTACAGGTCTCTGACATCAATTGGGAGAATGTTTTTCCCACTCCTCCTTGCAGAATTCTTTCAGCTGTGTGATGTTCGAGGGGTGTCTTGCATGCACAGCCAGTTTCAAATCAATCCACAGCATCTCAATAAGATTAAAATCCGGGCTTTGACTTGACCATTCCAGAACTCTGAATTTATTTTTCTTGAGCCATTCCTTGGTAGATTTACTGAAATGTTTTGGGTCATTGTCATGTTGCATGGTCCACATCTGCTTCAGCTTCAACTTTCGAACAGATGGTCTCACATTTTCCTCAAGCACCCTCTGATACAATACAAAATTCATAGTGGATTCTATGATGGTGAGCTGACCAGGCCCTGCTGCAGAAAAGCAGCCCCAAACCATGACATTTCCACCCCCATGCTTCACAGTTGGTATGAGGTTCTTGTTCTCAAATGCTGTCTTGGTTTTGCGCCAAACATGTCTACTCTTACTGTGCCCAAATAGTTCAACTTTGGATTCATCTGTCCAAAGCACATTGTTCCAGAAGTTCTGGTCTTTCTCTAGGTGTTCTCTGGCAAACTTTAGTCTTGCCCTGATGTTTTTTTTTGACAGCAGGGGTTTCCTCCTTGCACACCTCCCATGTAATGCAAACTTGTTCAGTCTCTTTCTTATGGTGGATGCATGTACTTTGACATCAATTGTGGCAAGAGATACCTGTAGGTCTCGTGATGACATTCTGGGATTGTTGGAGACTTCTTCAAGCATCTTTCGGTCAGCTCTTATGCTGAACTTGCTTGGGCGGCCTGACCTGGCCATGTTGGTGGTGGTTTTAAATGTTCTCCACTTGTAAATTATTTTCCGGACAGTGGAATGGCCAATTTCGAATAGTTTGGAGATCTTTTTATATCCCTTCCCAGACTCATATGCATCTACAATTTTTCTTCTGAAGGCCTCAGAGAGCTCTTTTGATCTCGCCATGGTGATGCAACTCACTTCAACAATCAAGAGCAAACCAAACTAAATATCTGAGGCTTAAATAGGACAGGCTCCTCCAAAATCCTCTGTAACGATGTTCTAATCATTTGCACCTGATGTGGTGCTCTTTATTATAATTTTAGGCATTTTAAGTGGAACTAAATGTGGGGGTGTCCTAACTTTTTCCTCACAAGAAGATTGCATTTCTATTAATTACATTTTACCAATCATTTTTTAAATAATTTGTTTCAGTTGTATTTGTTTAGTTATATTACCTCAATTTTTCAATATTGTTCAAATGAATATCAAATGTCCATATGTTTGAATATGTTGAAGAAGACAAAGGTTTTCATAGGGTGTCCTAATTTTTTCTCATGACTGTATATGAGGGAATAGGCCATCATTGCCCTAAAACCCAACCTCTCTCTCACTCACCCATGACGTTGATAGTGAAGATCTCTGTCTCGTAACCCAGGTCGTTGGTGACGTTCACCTGGTACAGGCCTGTATCATTGGGCGTGAGGTTGACCAGCAGGAAGGTGCCATCCAAGGAGTAGAGCTCCGTGCCATTGCTCATTTTCCTCAAAACCACAGCAGGTGGGGGATAACTGACAGAGCTGCAGCAGACGGTGACATTTTGACCCTCTTGTACCTCAGTGGATGGGTACACAAAAACTGTTGTGTTTCTTGGTGGTGCTGAACACAAGGAAACAGGACATATTTATTATTATTTAACACACTTGAATACTGTGGGTAAAGGCTTGAGACTGAACATTTATAACGCAAATACAGTTGTACACAGTAAAACGACACCAATAGTTATTTTACAGGACACTATTTTACAGGACACTATTTTACAGGACATTACTACAGTAACTAAGTCCAAAAGTTAGTACAACAACAATGTCATTCAACATGAGAATATTGGGGATAAGGTCAGCAATGAATCCTACAATGCTACAGCACTTCTTAAAATTCCTGTGCAGTGTTTAACAATGGTGTCATATTCTATTTTGGTACGATGTGACAACAGCACAGCAAAAAACTCAGAGGTCATGTTTTTAGATACTGGCAGCTGTCACATGACAATGAAAAGGCCACACTATCTCATGAGAGTACAAGAGGCAACTCAGAACTGAAAAGGAGAAGTAAAAACGAGATGGGGGCGGAGGAACAGTGACTTAATTGAACAAGCCAACTAGGGAACAAGCCAACTTACTTATAGCATGGACCTCACCTTTGACTCTAATATTTGTGCTTGCTCGCTCATTGCCGTACTCGTTGGAGGCCTGGCACTGGTAGATGCCCGAGTCTGCCAGTGTGGTAGAGGAGATGGTGAAGGAGGCAGAGGAGCTGTTGCTAGACTGGAGCTCTGTCTCCTTGTCCTCAGAGACTCTCCACAGCACCATCCATCCCACTGGAACACTGTCTGAGACGCAGGAAACCGTTACTCGCTCCCCTTCCTTCATCTCACTGGCTGGGCTCACTGAGATGGAAGTACTCCGTGGGGCATCTGCATGGCAAACACAGTCATATGTCACTCATAGGGCATTTGAGAAAGGGCCAATATGCCTTACGCTTATAAGTCTTCATAACCCTCACTAAGAATTTTCTCATGTTTGGAATAACTGTACAATATGTAAAATTATGCATCTGTACAATATTACAAATTCCCAGAGTACGAAGCACCAAGGTCAGGGGTGGACAGCTCAGGTCCTAGAGAGCTGCAGGGTGTGCAGGCTTTTGTTCCACCCTGGCACAAACACACCTGACTGACATCATAATATAATCACTCCCAGCTGAGATGTTGGCAACAAACATTTTTGCTTGGTGATATACACTTTATTAGGTACACCTGTTCAACTGCTCGGTAACGCAAATATCTAATCAGCCAATCACATGGCAGCAACTCAATGCATTTAGGCATGTAGACATGGTCAAGATTACTTGCTGAAGTTCAAACCGAGCATCAGAATAGGGAAGAAAGGTGATTTAAGTGACTTTGAACATGGCATGGTTGTTGGTGCCAGACGGGCTGGTCTGAGTATTTCAGAAACTGCTGATCTACTGGGATTTTCACGCACAACCATCTCTAGAGTTTACAGAGAATGGTCAGAAAAAGAGAAAATATCCAGTGAAAATATCCTATGCAGAAGAGCAAGGTGCACCTAATAAAGTCGCCGGTGAGTGTATGTTATGAGTGAACACCCATAAGTGGCTGAGAGAAGTGCAGCAACAGAGAAACATGTAAACAGTTTGTAAGGAGGTGGCTTGTGGATGGCAGGGGGTGTAACATGCCATGCTTAATGGCATGCCACATGTCAGCAGCTCCATTCCCAGTGTGGTTTTTGTTTTCTAAATTCTAAATTTATTTGGAATTGCAAAAACCTTCTCTGGGAGCTTGGGAGGTAGGGTTGCTAATCACAGTCTTTGATCTAGAGCACAATCAGTAGAATCAGGTGTGTGACCACTGCTAATCAAGGGTATTCATATTAATGATTTGAGTTTGGCCATTAGTGATCTGTTGTTCTCATGCCTCCTTTGGAGGTCTGGAGAATTTTAGATATGCCAATCTGGCTTGGATTGAACCTGGACGGAGCAAGAATGTTTTTGCAATTTCAAAAACTCTCCCCCACATGTCCATAGATGATTGCTTGTTGTTATGTGCATCGTCTTGACTCTTTTCCAACTGGGTAGGATTATTTAGCAGAGAGTTCTAGCTAAATGCTAGTTTGCAACATTGAAGAAAAAAATAGATCACACAAAAATCTATACACAAAATCTAGTCGACGAAGGCATTAGGTATTTCATGGGTTTGATGCATGCTGAAGTGTCACTCATTCCAAATGGGTTTCCATCCCTTTGTAGCTACTTTCTGCAAAGGATTTCACCAGGCTTTCCAAACTAGGAAATCTTGGTCTCAACAAGGTTAGAGATCTGTAAATAAAACACACTCACAGTGGAGCTCGAGGACAGTCACTGTTTCCCTGTCTCTCTGGCTCATGGGGACTCCGTCTATCTCCAGACTGACTCTACAGGTGAGGTGCTTGCCCTGGTCCTCTGATCCCACCAAGTAAGAAAACGTTGAGGTCATATTCTGCAGGTCACTGGAGTACTTTCCCACTTCTGAAAAGAGCTCTGTGTCCCCGTCCAGCCACAGAATCCTCATATGGTTGGCAGGGAAGATGTTGTCTATGGAACAGTGCAAGATGGCCTTCTCGCCCTCCACTAAGGGGCCAGGGTTCTTGATGATAGGGTCAGAGGGGAAAGCTAGAAGAGGAGAGAGACATGGGGAAAACGGAGTGTCAGTCCGGGTACATTTGAGGTCAGCTATCTGATGTTTCAGGTCAAAGTCACACCGGTGTGGTTCATATTTTAATGTGCATTGACACATAGGTTTAAACATGTTACACATGTTTCTAAGACACAGATTTAAAACAAGTTTAAATACTCCTGTTCCCAAGAGAACCATTGAGAATTATAATATGGAATATACCTCAGGTTCACAACTTGTGAAATTGCCCTCTGGATTGACTTATGGGGCTTTCTGGGTCAAAGACCTAGAGAGCTTTGAGATTTGACCCCTTTCAGCAGAATGACAATGCATTTGCCAATCTCTGACTTTCACATACTGGATGTATGAAATGTTTTCATTGTCCCCAGAGTGCTTTTATTTATCTTCACTTGCTCATCTCTCCAACAGTGAACCAGACCCTTAGACTGCTAACTGGACCTCTGTCCATGTTGTGTAGGAGTGCAGCATGCTATTGAGTGATCAAGAATTTAGTTTAATAAGCGGAGGAGGATTATCTAACCTCCTCCAAAGGGTCACTGGAGTCATTCCAAGTCAGTGACTATAATCAAAACATAACTGAGGGAAATGGTATCGCATCCAAAACCTGTGAATTTATATGCACCGGGCCCTGACCACCTCAACAACCTTAGTACAAACAACAAACTAACCCTGACTATGTATGTCCTTCAGGCATTACCAAATGAGCTGGAATACACTATCAATCTGTCATTGGATTTCTGCACTAGGTGTATGACACTGGTAAAACTGTGTGTGTGTGTATGTGTGTGTGTGTGTGAGTGTACATGCGTTAATCAAATAAACTAAATGATTAAACTAAACTAAGCAGCCTGTATGAGTATACTCACAGAACACCCTCACTTCTGTGTGCTTTGTCTTAATAACAGAGCCACACTTGGCCTCACAGGTATAGGCTCGCTCATCCAAGAGTCCTAGGGGCCCCAGGTGGAGCTGCGAGAGGGGGCCCTGGGTGTGTATGTGGCTGTGGACGGGCATATCCAATGGGCTCCTCCAGAAGAAGGCTGGCTGAGGACAACCAGAGGCTCGACAGGAGAGCACCAGACTGGAGCTTCTCTCGGCCGTGGTGACCCTTGGCTCCAGCTCCACTTCTAGGGGATAAGCTAGGAAGACCAGAAGGAGATATGAGTTCAGTTCAGTAGAGTATGGGTCAATTAAATTTAGTCTGTTTCTGGATGGTTGACTTGATTCAATTCCTCTCCATTCAATTCAATTCTGTAGAATTTAGTTCAGTTAAGTTCTGTTATAGCCTATTCACTCAATGCAGTTCAACTAAATTCTAATACATATCCCTGCAACACAGTACAGTTCAATAAAAATGGAAAGATACAGCACAGACAGACAAGTGACAGTATTATTATCATGTTCTTGATCTTAGTGGTGGTTATAATCATTGGCTCCTGTATTCCATTCCTTTTATCTTACCTGAAAGTGTGAAGCACAAGCATAGGGTAGAAATAACAGCAATCCACATTTCATAGCCTTTCAAATACCTGTGCACAGATTATTGACTGTGCCAGCACTGAAGGGCTCTTTTATACAGAAGGGAAGCTAATAGTGTCACAACTCAGCCCTCTGAATTTGATCCCCAGAGATTTGGGGGTTTTGGTCCATTACTGATACAAATTCCCCTTTTTGAACATGCCCTGCACATGCCTCATGCCTAATGTGAGGGCACTCATCTAAGAAAGGTGAAGCAACCAGCAGTTCAGCAGGAGGGGTATCAGGACAACCATCACAGCATCATAAGTGAAATTTACATTATATTGCACGGTAACACTTTATTTGAACTGTACGTCACAACAACATCAAACTGCTGTCATAAGCATGTCAACAAATATCATAAGATGTCATGGCATCTTAAGTCCCTGAATGTCAAGTGTCAAGACGATGTCATTTTGCATGCATCAAAACAGTTATGACATGTTGACATCACAGTGTGTGTGTCAGTTAGTCACTTAGGCTTAAATAGCTAGCCGTGGCTAGTGTTATGACATCTGTTATGACTCATATGACTCATAGACGCATGAGAACACATCAGAACACTGTAGTGTGTTATATTGGTAACTAAATCAAAAAGCATTTGGCCAGTTTCTTGGTGTTACAACACCTTCTGTGCTTCACATACCTTATCTGCTTTTTCCACATACAGCCGTGTCAGTAAACTTATTCTGGTTACCAAAGTTAGAGTAACTAAACACCATTAAGACAGCTTATTATGAAGTGTTAATGTAAATTGAATGTAAACAGTAATCTCACCTTCTATATTGACCAGGGTGCTGACTTTCTGGCTGCCATGCTCGTTGGTGGCCTCACACTCATAGACGCCAGAGTCTGCCAGGAGAGCAGAGGAGAGGGTGAAGGAGGTGGAGGAGCCGTTGCTGGACTGAAGCTCCATCTTCTGGTTCTCAGAGATTCTCCACAGCACCATCCGTCCCACTGAAACACTGTCCGAGAGGCAGGAAACGGTCAATGGCTCCCCGTCCTTTATCTCACTGGCAGGGCTAACCAATATGGAGACGTTTGTTGGGGGAGCTGGCAAGGGAGAACAATCATTTAAAAAACAAAACAAAATAAAAACAACATTATAAATATCAAACAACAATATCAAAGGTTTCTTGCTCACCTAAAACAATGACGTCCACTCTCGCTGTTTGGTTTCCGACGGAGTTGCTTGCCACACACTCATATTCACCAGCATCAAATAGTGTCACATCTTTGACCACTAGCTCTTCACTCTCCCCTACTATAAAAGACTGTCTGTCTGGCTTAATGGACCTCCATTGTATCACTGGTTTGGGGTTCCCATCAGCAAGGCATAACAAAGTGAGATTTGAAGCAACTTTTAGAACAGCCGGCTCAGATATCAGCGTCATTTGTGGTGCATCTGCAGAAAAAAGGAAAATAATTTTTTTAAATGATCATGATATTATACTCATTGTGTCAAATTGGGTGAAATATTTTGCATTTATTATATCGCTTCATGTACAGTAAAAGACTGAGTAGAATGACCAGTGCCATAAATAGCTAAATGGGATAAGTAAACAGCTCAGATAATATTAGTTAGTCTCCAATCTTAATGTTAACCAATAGAAGGTAAAAGGTCAAAGTGACCTTATATCAGTGCTTATGGGGCAATTTCATCTGGCACACACCTTTTCATATGAGACCCATACTGTCATCTTGAAATATCTTGTGAGAAAATGTAAACTTTGTCATGTAATCTATCACATACTGTATGTCACAGATTGTCGATCAGTGTAAACAGAACAGTCTTGGAAACTACAGCAACTTACAACAGCTGACTTACATAGCACTGTGAGAGAGACTGTGGTTTCCCTTATCTTCTCATCAGAAGGCACAGCTTCCAGACCATGTTTTGCTCTGCAAGTGATTCTCTTTCCTGTGTCCTCGAGGGTAGGAGTGAATGTGTAGGTAGTCAGAACGGACTCAGAGTCTACATCCCCATCATGTGTTTCCAGGACAGTCTCTCCTTGCAGCCATTCAATGTGCAGGTGCTCCGTTGGATAGGCATCCAACACCTCACATTTCAGTGTACTTTTCTGACCCAACAAAAGATGGTCCTGCCCTGAGACAACAGGGTCCTTTGGAAAAGCTGAAACATTCAATAAATAAAGTTTTGATGGGCTACTTGTAGGAATTCAAAAGGTTGTAGTGAAAGTAATGTTGTCACGCTTCCAATCGATAACATCACTGCAATACTTTGTCTGAGGATAGTTTAAGTTACATTAAGCATTAATATGTAGACAATGCTCTGCTAACTCTTTTGATCGAAATGGTAATGGAATTAGATGAACAATCCATTTAATATTCTATTTGTTTCAGAAATGTTCTGTTTTTAAGTCTATTAAGTAAATTAAGTGAGCTATTAAGCAGAAGCATTCCACGACAAATAGTAGTCCATTCCATATGCAAATAGTAGTCGCTTTCTTGATTTCTATAATAAACTGTATGCATCTGTAGACCTAACATTCCATTACAGTAGCATTGTTTTTTTAAACATTTGGAGCTGAACATAATTTGGTTATAAGATTTAATACGACAATATAAACATAAACAATAAAGCAAATCCTGCCCATGACATTTTCACATGCTGTAAGTCCTCATTGTTTTTGTTATGATAGACAGTTGTAGTGATCTCATTATGCAATCTAGAAAGTTATTTCATTCACATCAGGGTGTAGAGTTCATTCTTTGAAATTACTGGAAATCTCACAGACTATGGATTGAAAATATACAAGGATAATGTACTCACCATAGACTTTAACAACTGCACGCAATTGTTTATTCTTTTGTCCGCAACTGACTTTGCAGAGAAATGTGTCCTCATGGTCTGGCACTACTGGATCAAAGATAGCCAATGATTCTGATCCAGTGGTGTGTATCTTAGCATACATGGGCTTATCTTCCAACAAACCCCAAGAGATTGTAAACCTTTCAGGGCAATCCTTTACACTGCATCTCAACTCTTGCCTGTCACCAACTCGGAATAAAGCGTTCCTTGGCTTCAGATCTATATCAAATGCAAATCCTTCAATGGAAAATGAGAATGAATTAGAATATTGAATTAGAATATTAGAATTAGAATAGCACATAACTAATTGTATTAGCACATAACCAATTGTATAACATATCCAGTAAAGGAGGATAAATCCAAAAATAAATTAAAGAATAAAATCCATCACAATCATTTAATGTAAGCATCTAATTTTTCTGGATGGGTGCAGGATGACAACAGAAAGCATGTCACATTGTGAAGAGTTTTTCATAATGGAGTTATGGCTTACCTGTTACTGGTAGTATCAATATCCATATTAGAGTCTGAGCCATTCTGTTTAGTAACATTCTTGTGTTGGATAAGCTACAATAACAGTTAAAACAACTTGAGTTCTCTAACTTTTCTTGGTCAAGCCTTGCACTGAATTACGTGTTTGGTCAGACTGTGGATTGAAACTTGGAATAGGGGGATACCATCCAGTGTGTGTGTAAGAGAGGAGGATACATTTAACACACACCCCCTTGAAATACCAAGAGGGTCACGGATGAATTTCCCCCACTCCTGGCTCAGCTTCTTTTTCCCATTGCTTGGTCTCACGGTCTCACGGTCTCTCTCTCTCTCTCTCTCGCCCCCTGCTGGTCTAAATGGTTTCCATTAACCACAAGCTTGTCTGCAGAAGGATGATTATTAGGATGATAGATACATCAATATATGTTGAATATATCTAATGTAACTGTGTCTATGAGTAATGGTCCTCGCAAAATAGTCCATGAGATAACAGCAGTGAATCGGCACTCTATATTGTAGTCGTCTCCCACATCTGCATGGCCTCTATTCTGAACATACAGTGTCATAGTTAGAGCCATTGAAGGTGGAGAGGCCACTTGTAGCTTATCAGCTGGAGCTCTGAAGAGGGACAGGTGAGACTGACACATGCAGGCCTAGTCCTCAAAGAAATCACTTCACTTTGAACTTCGGCTGGCATACTGTGTTCTATACAGACGTACAGTACATGTGATCACACTGGAAGAAGTTAGAGCGGTGATGAACATAGAGATTTGTATCTTAGGCATTAGGGCAGATTACCAGCAAAAATTACTATGGGTTTATTTCTTTACCATTTGATATCCCTACAAGTTCACTTTTCATTCACCCTTTTTATAATTTGATCGCAAACTATTCAGAAACAATTTAGTCTTTTCTTTTACCTTATGTAAAGGGTCCTGAACAGTGCTAATAAAGTCCTAAGTCCTCAATGGGCTCGACCTGTATAAGTATGAACAGTTTATCTGCTGAAATTACATGTAATACAACTATGTTGGCCCTCCAGATCCAGATTCTCAGCTTTTCCCAGAAATGCTAAACACTGTCATTGGGAAGAGATACCACAGACAAGGGAGTATATGAAACAAGGGTGGGGGGAGGAGAAGCACTGGTGCTCTTGTGTCAAATTACCCCCCCGCTCCATATGCTGATGAATCACAAGAATGAATATCAGTGCCAGAACTGTCTCTGTTAGGACAAATCATAACCCTTTAAACTGACTCATAACACATGTTCAGTTTGTGGGACTTTACTTATTCTATCATGGGTCAGAGTCCTTTTGGATAAGAATTGCTGTGTTCTTTCAATGAAATTTTGGACAGAGAGTGTGGAAGAGCACTATCCTACACCCAAATCTGTTTGTGCTTCAGCCAACTCCGAACTACTCCAGAGCACATTGGTCTGAGACCAGGCACGAAGAGCACTAGTGTAGAATATTAATCAGCCATTTGTGCACAGAAACAGACACAAAGAGAGGGTGATGCCCGGAGTGCTCGTGAGCTATTATTGTCATTCAAAATCATAGTAGAGGGGGTATCCAACGTTGAATATCCCTTGAATTAAGTGAATTTGCCTGACAAGTTTAATAAATAATTATAATAAATCGTCGTAAAAACATTTCCTCATCTCCATTATGTAAATGAATGTGCTCTGCTCTTCCTACACGTTCAGTGGCTATTTAAGGCCAAACTTTAATTTGGCAGTAGTCCTGTCTATTCTCAACAGACCATGGCCAGGAAATTGGAAAATACCTGTGTCAAAAGGAAACAGAAAGTATAGCCTATCCAATAGAAAAGGTTTGATTATAAAAACAAAGGGTGAATGTGATTTGAAAGCACTTGTCCACAAGTTGATACTCAAAAGCGGACTGCCGTTTGAATTAGGATCATTTGTGGCCTTGGGTTGGTCTAGCAGTTAGTGCCACCAATATCTCAGCATGCTTGACTCTAAAGTTAAGCACACAGATCTCAAGTCTGAATACCGCCCACAATATTCAAGATGCAAGATTCAAGACTTTATTGCCATACCAACAAAGATTACAAGGAAATTGCTTTGGTGCAGCAGGTACAGTATAATTTGTGCAAGAGGCATTGCAAGATTTGTACACCCTCGGATGTTAACTCATTGTGTTTAATGATAAACAAACACACACTTTTTGGTTAACAATGACCTATTCTTGACAACATGTACAAATACCATACTGGAAGAAATTATTTCCATCATATCAAGCTTGACTTCTTAAAGGTGCAATCTGTAATTCAAACAACAACAAAACCGCTATTTTGCTGAACAACTGAGGGATGGGGCTGTTACCACTCTCAATTTCATAGACAGTGCTATGGATGCAAGGACTGACTAAATATGAAATCAAATATACAGTGCTGCTTAAAAGTATGTGAACCCCTTGTGCAATTAGTGAATTCATTTAGTTTTTACCATGGAATCTTTATTTAATCAGAACCAGTCTTTTTTATCGACATAACAGGTTTATATTTACCAATTCCATACGTTGGTTTAAAGGAAATCATGCGTATAGTAGAAAAACTAAATTATAAAGAAATTAGTGTAGGTGCAAAAATAAGTGAATCCCAAGTTGCATTGGTTAAATCAAGTAGGTAAACTATGGAATTATAATTAATAACTGTATTTTACTTCTGTAACTCTCCATTTAGGCTGCTGTTTGTTCAACCGTAATGGGCCTTCCTGGATAAATAAAGGTGAAATAAATAAACAAGATACTGTGAAATAGAGTGTTGGACATTGGGACATATTGAATAAATATGACGTGCATAGGCTTAGATGTGCACCTCTTTGTTGTTTGCACTGGTTAAAATACATACAGCATTACTCACATTGCACCACCAGGTCCATCTTTGGCCACACACTGATAAATCCCTTGGTTGCTGCAGTGAAGCAGACCTGTGATGGTTCCATTAGAGTGTTGGCGCAGATTCTGTGGCCAGAGCTGCCCTTTTTTCCTCCAATTGATGGAGGGACTGGGGTGGCCCTCACCTCTGCAGGTCATACTCACTTCATCTCCTTCCCTCATGGACTGTGAAGCACTGATAGTGACATTGGGTGCATCTGGGGTACCACAGAACTCATGTTAAGTTTAAGCTAAAATCCCCACAGAAATATTGCCCAAGTATGCCCTGAAGGAAACTATGGAATTATAATTAATTATATACACAGAAATACATACTGTATTTCTGTGAAATCCATGAAAAAGTATTTGATGCAAATCACCAGAGCACAGTAGGCAACAAGACTTTTGGTTCAGTTGTGGGTTAGTCTACATGGCTTTGTAGTTGTTGATGCTTCATGCATGCAGACATAAACTATAAATAAAAACATGTTTTTGATACTCACAGTTTACTTCTAGAACTTCAGAGGTTTGCTTTGTGTCATTGTACATTCCTGCTTTCACTATGCAGGTTAGTTTCTTCCTGATATGATTCCTTGATAGAATAATAGCCTGTGTGTCCGACATATTTACTGTATCTAAACACTCATGTGTAACATTTTTAAGCAGCTCACTTTACCAGCTTACATGAACACTGTCAACCCTTTCAAATGTATCCACACCGCAAGTTACAATGCTAGCCTGATTTTCAGTCAAAACACCTGGTATAGTCAAAATAGGTCGACTGAAATCTGCAAAACATGGAGAGAGACATGGTTTCAACATGATGGGAAAACATAAGGAGAAAACATTTAAAGTAAAAAATTCAAACACTTTTTACAGTAAAAATATGACAAATGATTTAAGATATTGAAACATGAAGATTGTTATGTCATGTCAGGCTGCATTCATTGTACTTACTATAGACAACCATTTTGACCTTTTTTTAATTCACACTGCCATTGCACTTCACTTCACAGGTGTACTGGCCCGCCTCTTCAAGCGTTACATTAGGAAATACCAGTGTGTTCTCATTGGCTAACTCACCATCTGAGTCCCTACCGGCTCGTGTCAACTTGTACTGCACAGTTTCACAACTACCATCATAAGTACAGGTGAACTGGAAAAAGGAGCCTGCCATCACAGTTACCTCTTGCCCAGGAGGTGAAATGGTTACTTGATTACAGACTACAAAACAACAATAAAGAAACTAATTAATTAATACATTCCATCTATGTTGCTTAAATAGTAGGCTATAGATTTCACAAATAAAAAATATCTGTGACATGAAAGACGGCACACAGTTGCAGAAGTCGTATGGTTTTCATTTCCATTTTTGGGAATAATGAACTACAAACAACATTTTAGAAAACGTTATCCCTTGCTATACTTGGCATAAAGCTTGACCAATGTGCAAGCTCTCCACCCATTCCTTTGAACAGACTGCACTGGAAATTCCTGCCTGCCGACAGAATCACTTTTCCTGAAGGAAGCCTGATCAAAATATTGATAGCAAGTTGGAAACCTGTGCCTCTTTGTGCATGTTTGAGGGAGAGAGAGGGAAGGGGGACTTCATGTTATAATATTTCTGCAAGGGACAACATTTTTGCACTTAAATAGATAGTTAGATAGTTAGTTTTTTATTCACTTATTTATTATTTGCATATTACAAAATACATGAATATATTCATTTCAAACACAATGTTTTACAAATTATTTTACATCAACTAATTTCAGTGTGCTTCCAGCTGGTCAACAAATTGGCCTGGTGCCTAATTGAACAACAAATAAGCAACATAGGTTCTAGGTCCTCTTCTATTTTTATCCTTAAAGGAACTATCTGTAATTGGTACATCACATTTTTACTTTTCAATTAATTATATATAGCCACTTATTATAAATTCCTCATGAGTTTAGTTTAACTGTCTTACCCCACCAGAACCTAAAACATAAACGTGTTTTACATGGTTTGCAAATGTAATTGTGGATGGTCAGTCCTTGCATCCATAGCTCCATCTTTAAATTTGAGAGTGGTTAAATTTCTCCAACAACCTCCCTGAGCTGAACAAAAACGTGGCGGTGTGACGCTTTGTTGTTTTTTGAATCAAGATTGCCCCTTTATACGAGGTTTATTACAGCTGAGCCCACCTCACACATCTAGAGCAGAAGTGTAATCCTAATAAAAACGAAATGTAATAACAACAAAATAACAGTTCAGATTGTGCTCAGTTCATCTCGCTCATAAATGCCCTTCGACTATTTTGTCTAGGGAGAAGATGAGAAATTGTATTAATAGTGATGGGCTCAACTCCAACGGTAGACCCTCTCAAAAATTCTCCCTTGATCACGGATCTAAAAGACTTTCTAAATTCCTCGTTCTTCCAAGTGTATAAGAAAGGGTTTGTGACAAAGAGAGCGCAGAAAATCATCCATGAAGAAGTTCTTAGTGCCAAGGGCACTGTCATAAAAAGTCCAGTGAATAACACCCAGAGAAAAGGCTCTGTGGTGAGTATAAATATGAAACACACTGCCAACACGTAAAAACCCAAACGTTTGTCCTTTCTAGGGAAGGAATACGGAAGGTTATTCACAACTGGAAAATTCAATATGCTGACTCTCTTTACACTAATCTGCACCCTTCGAAATATTTTGAAATAGCAATACAGAACAACCACTGTCTGGGCAATAATAGTCAACATAAGTGTACCAGCTGCAAAAGGGTCTGAGAGAATTGGCTTCCCTTTAGGGAGTGAAGCTGCTGCAACCGGTAGATTCAAGCATCCTTCCTGTGAGTACCGCGAGGATGTGAGCCAGGGAAGAAGAAATCCAAGTGCCAGTAGCCACGACGCGCTTATCATCCATTCCGTGTGCCTTTTTTGGTAGATTGACAGATAAGTCGATGGTATTTTGGTGATCAACACGTACCTGTTGATGGCGATAAGGGAATGGGAGAGAAGAGAGACTGTGATGCCGAGAAATAGGAGAGCATCTTTGAAGGATTGGTACCACGCCGCGAATAGACTTCCAGTGGACATCAGCACCGCCTCGTGAGGCATCCAAAACGCGCACACCAACAGGTCGGCTATACAGCCGTTCACAATAAATGCATTGCTAGCCGTCCGAAGTTTTTTAAACGAAAGGACGAGGTAGACAACCAAAATGTTTAAAATGGTCCCAAACAAGCACATGGCAGAATAGAGTGCCGCAATGCCAATTTTTGCACTGCGTCCAACATCGCAGTGTGACTGTTGCGCCGAATGGTTTGGCATGTTTGAAGAATACAAATGTTTTTCATAAGAGAAATCGGCGAGCAGTCATTTTTGATAGTGTTGTTCTTAATCTCTTGCTCAGTAGATGTAGATGTTGTTCCCCCCGTTACGGCTTATGCCAGTCTAATTCACTGGCATAAAGACGCGCGCTTGAAGTGATGCTGCAGGGACACTAGCTCAACAAAGACGATGTAGTGAGCTGACAGAGGAGCTAGAGAGGGCTGAGCGCAGGTACCAATCTATGCGGCGTATTCATGAATGTTGTAGCAACGCCTCATCATATGTGTTGAATTAACTAAGTCTACTATGATGATGAAAGCAATAATATCATAGCCTAAATAGAGAAGAGGAAAATCAAACAATCTGTGATTAAGACTAGGCCTACATGGGGAGGCAAGTCAAAAAATCAATTTATCCCCTGGGGATAGGTAGCCAGCCATGTGACATATTTAATATTTCAACAAACAGAGGCTTTTGAACATCTACTGTATAATTATCAGGCAAACTCAAAATGATAATGATTACAGTAATGATCATGCATACATAAGTAACACCACCATTGACGGTTTTCATATCATCTTTGAGTAGTTTAATTCAGTTTGTTCATAGCCAAATCTCTCAGCAAGACTGTTTGCTGCAGCATTTCAAGAGCATCCATTCAGCCATTTGCTCTAAACATACTATTCATCACACATAAGCCGACTAGAGCTGGACATGCAGTTTACCCATACATAAAGAAGCAGATTTGATCCAATCACTGATTTAGGCAAATGATGTTACTATGCGAAGTAACTAAGTGTAATAAGTTCCTCAACACAGTGTGACAACCCCATACGCCGTGTGGAGCTTGTAAATGAACTGCATGATGAAAAAGACTGGCCAGTAGATGTGCCTTTATAGAATTGGAAGTCAAAGCATCTCATATTCCCTACATCCAATTGCCATATATCCACAACGGAAGTCACGTTTACAGGAAGTATAAACATTCTGTAATGAGGAAAGGTCATGGTCCAAGTCACACCCAGTGCCTTATTTTATAGGCCTCATCCATCATTGTTCTCTACCAAAAGAAAATTAACGAATCATAAAACGCCAAGTTGATTCATTTTTAGCCTTGTTATCAAAAGAGGGCTATTTGGCAACAAGCTACAAAGCTGTGAAAAACTAATTATAGGCTTTGTCATTAGAATTTGAAAGGCAAACATGAATTAATTAGGCTGAATTGTCTCTTCACGAACAGTGGCCACCTACTGCAGTATCCAGTCGCCCACAACCACACGTGAGTAGCAAAGATTATTGAAATGAGATGAGGAAGCAATTTGTACTGGAGTCATAGTGCAGTGGTAAAACACCAGATTTGTACTGGAGTCATAGTGCAGTGGTAAAACACCAGATTTGTACTGGAGTCATAGTGCAGTGGTAAAACACCAGATTTGTACTGGAGTCAGAGTGCAGTGGTAAAACACCAGATTTGTAACATATTATGAGCCTACTTCGGCACAGGATCAAACCAACCTTGCCATTTCACTTAAGACAAAACGTACAAGTAATTAAGCCCTATCCCAGAGTTTATGCACCAAGCTACTTGTCATGGGGAACAAGAGCTGTTTATAAAAAGAGACAGAAAAGTAAGACAGCAATTAGACCAAGCCAACCAGAATGTGGCCAGTCAAAACAGCACGGCAAAAGCCACAGAATTTACACAGAGGCAAGAATCTTTAAAATTAGTTTTTATTTTGTTACTTCCTTTTGCTATTTGCGTAAAATATATATGTATAGTAGATACATTTGCATTTCTCTATGCTAACTGTATGTGTCCATGAAAAAAGCTAAAATACTGATCTACACTTATGATATTACATACTGTTTGAAAAAATATATGCAAGTAAGAATTTTACAGCTATTCATTGTACATTTCAAGGAGGTAGAATACTTGCGATATTAAGATTCTCCCATTTCTAAACAAAGAAAAGCATTTCACTGCCTGGAATGTACAGAGTTTTAAAATAATATGAAAAATCATAAAAAGGTTTCCTTGCCATCATTGACAGAGCTTTCTGTCTTATTTTATTTTTTTAAACAACTTAGATATTCAACAGTTGAATAAGATGGATGTTTTATAAACCTTCCAAATATATGGATGCAAGCACCTTAGTAAGGTCCAACATGCAGTTTACTTTGGAAAGGCATAGGTCAGATTCATTTGTATAAAACCAGCTTTGATAGAAAGCTGCATTGTACACCCAATGACATCCAGCATAAGATTGTATAATCTTTCAAAGGAGGTGTTTTGGGGGGACAGTTGTGATTCTCAATTATGTAGGATATTAACCTCTACTGAACACCTTTAACTTAGTATAATCGGAGGATAATGGGAGAAACAGGAAAACGATTTCAGTCTTCTTTTGACAAACACACCAAACATAAACATTTGAATTAGCAATGACGCTGGTTAAAAATCTGTTGCCATTGTGCTTTCATTATAATAAAACTCTGTAACATAATTGGCTCTACAGTAGTGTGCAAAAAAAATAGGCTGCCACAAATCAAGTCCATAATCTAACAAGCATGTCTTTGCGGTTCGGGTAACACTTTGAAAAAACCTGCTCATTAAAAACAGAAACATGTTCCCTTCCAAGAGCATTATTGCAGTGACGTCTTGTGTCTATGGAGGGGGTTGAAATGAGTGAGGAGCTGTTTCGTGTTGTGTGTACTGTCAAATTCTAAGACAAAATCTCTCTCAACAGTAGTACTGAATATTATTGGTGTAGTTTACCACACATATTTGACAAACCAAGTCCTTAAGCGGGTTAATGTACAGGGATGTAGTGGTCGAAAAAAAGGTGGCTAAACAACAGACACCAGAGGAAATGTAAATGCTGACGTTAAAATCGGCAAATTTTCGTAAAAGGTGGATAAACGCTATTCACAATTTAAAAAGACATGTAACAGCGTTAACTGTACATGTGTTTATCTGTGACTACTGTATATCCCTGCTAATGGTAGTAGTATAATTAATTGTATGGAGGAGGTAACAGATGAGAGTATTTAAGTATCTATTTGTTAAATTTGGGTCCACCAAATCACACAAATCTATTCACCCTTTAATGCTATGGGTAGAGGATGACTTTACACACAAGACTGAGACGACAACCCCCCCCCCCACATACTGTACACAGACACACACACAAGCACTTTTCCCCTGAGCCTGCATGCAGCAAATACTTCACTGATAAGAAACAAGGCTCTACATCACCTCGCTGTGAACCCCTCATGTTTTGATCTAGATATGTTGTTAGTGTAGTACACAAGACAGAAATAGAAAAAGAATCATAAATAATAAATCAGAACATGTTCTTACACCCAAATAAAACTCGTAAATATAAACATGTATGTTTACAGGCAATACAATCATGTCATGTGTCATGTGTCATGTATAGATAAAGTAGTATAAAATCATTTTAATCTAAAAAATATCCTCTCTTTCAGTACAAGTAATACAGTATGTGTGTACATACTATTAATATATAGCACATATAAAAGGAAATATGCAATGCCTGAAATCAGAGCTGCCTATGTGGCCACATCTCAGCTTTAAGGACATTGAGCACTAACAAGGTTACAGCCTGGCCCGCACCCCAACAAGAGCATGAGCATAGCAGGCCATAACAAAATAAAGGCTGGGTAAACAATGCCCCTTTGTTAGCATATACAAACAGTGACTTCAGTTTTAAGGTGAATTGAGGCCTGAAGCTGACAGAAGCAGCACACAGCTCACAAGCTGCCCTCAAAAAATCCCAGGAGCCCTTGGGAGCTTGTGGATGTGGATGCAATTGTACACACACATACACTCAGCGCCTTCTGGTTTATTTGTTTCCCTTTTAACACATGGGAGACAGTAGGAGAGACTGAAGAATGGGTGGGTGTTTGAGTGGGGAAGGTGCTGAGAGGAAAGGAGGATGATAGGAGTCAGAGGGCGAAGGAAAGGTGTCCGGTCTTGGTCAACGTAGCACCGCCACTTTAGTACTGAGCATATTCAGATTGAAGGGACTGCAAGAGAGGGAGACAGAGACACAAACATGATGTTGAGCATAATGGTCGTGTATCACACACAACCTCTAAAGCAAATAGAAAACCAAATTGCTGTACATAATTGTTGTCAAAGTGTTGATGGCATCAAAAGATAATGAAGTCAAGGGGAAAGCCCTATCCTCTGCATGAAATGCTGTGGTGGGTTTAACATGTTAAATAATCTATTCAGATAGAGATGTTGTCAGATTCAGATCTGAGAGATGTTGCACGTAACAAAAATGTCAAATCGTTTTACATTGTAAATACTACATTTCACCTCAGAAACTAACACAAATATTGATGGAAGGTTATAGAGGGGGCTTTATAGGGGTTGGGATGCAGGGTGAGCCAAGGGGGTAGGGTATGAGATAGAGTGCAAAGTGGAGACACATTCATACCATACAACCATCAGTCTCAACAGTGCCACTTCTTATCACTCATTCACACGGTTCTTGTTGTCAGTTTTAGGCTCCGAGGTAACAAAATCAGAAAATTGTGCAGCGGGGCGAACACTTTTGAATCAAAAACAGACACTTCCTGTTACTGCACTAGATACTGAGCAGCAGAATAAAGTTGCATGCACTAGTGGGAGAACTAGGCCTTTACTCAAATGTCAGGCGCTGGTCTGGGCATATGAAGGGCCTAAAGGAGGATTACTCTATATCCTCTCAGGGAATTTGCGTTATAATGAAACTGTCATTACAGGGGGGCAGGAGCTGGCACAGGGCCAACACTAAGAGACACTTTTTAGGCAAAGGAGACGTCCAAAAATCTTTCACTTTACTCGAACTCCCAAGATGCGGGTAACATTCTGTAGAGCCAAACTCCTGTACAGCAAAAAAGCTAAATAAGGGAAATACAGTAAACATAATAATATATTATTAGAAACATACAAACATACACTTTATTAGGTACACCTGTTCAACTGCTCGTTAACGCAAATTAAATCAGCCAATCGCATGGCAGCAACTCAATGCATTTAGGCATGGAGACATGGTCAAGACGACCTGCTGAAGTTCAAACTGAGCATCAGAATGGGGAAGAAAGGTGATTTAAGTGACTTTGAACATGGCATGGTTGTTGGTGCCAGACGGGCTGGTCTGAGGATTTCAGAAACTGCTGATCTACTGGGATTTTCACGCACAACCGTCTCTAGGGTTTACAGAGAATGGTCCGAAAAAGAGAAAATATCCAGTGAGCGGCAGTTCTCTGGGCGAAAATGCCTTGTTGATGCCAGAGGACAGAGGAGAATGGCCAGACTGGTTCGAGATGATAGAAAGGCAACAGTAACTCAAATAACCACTCGTTACAACCAAGGTATGCAGAAGACCATCTCTGAACGCACAACACGTCGAACCTTGAAACACCACACCGGGTGCCACTCCTGTCAGCTAAGATAAGGAAACTGAGGCTACAATTCGCACGGGCTCACCAAAATTGGACAATAGAAGATTGGAAAAACGTTGCCTGGTTTGATGAGTCTCGATTTCTGCTGCGACATTCAGATGGTAGGGTCAGAATTTGGCGTTAACAACATGAAAGCATCCATCTAACTGCAGCATGTGAATATGTGTTAGTCTTCAGGTTATTAGTGTCTGCGGCCTCAGTGTCCTTATGTTAAAGTTAAAGTTAGACAGCCAGAGACCAGAATGACACAGATACTCATCCATCATCCAATGAGCAATCACATGTGGGTAAGCCCCTACTGCATCAGCCAAAAGGGCTTAAGTGGCCAATGAGCCTATGTTAACCCACAATCCATCTGTTCCCTCAAATTAGTTTCCTGTTAATGTTTTGTTCATTTGCTTTACTTACTCAATTTAAGTAGGCACGGATCTACTCTAAAGAGGTGAGAAGTTAAAAGGCGGCAGAGCTGAGTGAATCCACAAAATGCCATTTGAGAGGCACTTCATCACACTAATTAGGATTCTTCCTAAATGTGCTAGTAATTATTTCGATATGAGCAAACAAAGGCAGACTATTCAGTGTGGAATGGCCTGATACAGTAGCTATGGTTAGTGCCTATAGCCATTTAGAATGGATCCAGTCAGGCCATTTCACCCATTCAGACAGGAGTTGAGAAGTTCAGTGGAGCCACCAGAGATTGAAACACACAATTTAGAAAAATCAAAACAAGAGGGCAGGCATGATTTTGAGCAGTGCGAGTACTGTAAGAGAAGAGAAAGAGTTTGGAGGGATGCAATACAGAAATATGCTGCTGTTGTGTTGTTTGAAAGGGGGCGGAGGGCACACTTACTGGGATAGAGCGGCTGAGATAGCGGCCAGAGGGTCCACTCAGCCCAGAGTAGCTTCCCTGGGGTCTGTAGGGGCCAAACTCCTCGGGCCCCAGCCTCCCAGCATGGTGGGGGGCCGTGGGGCCACCGTGGCTGAAGGCTGCACTTTTGCTGGGGCCTGCCACACCACCAGGGGGCGTGGGGGAGCAGTTATACTGATTGTTGTTGTTGACCTCGTGGTGGTAATTGCGCGTGCCGTTAGAGTAGACCCCGTGACCCAGGGCCGTCCGGGCTGATGGGGGGATGGTGGTGGAGGAGGGAGGAGAGGAGGAAGGTGAAGAAGGGGCGTACGGCGGCTTCCTTTTGCTGCTATTGTCTTCATTGTCGGCTGCGTATAAGTTGCCTAAGGAGCTGGCTAACCTGGAGTTGATGGAGGAGCTGAGATGGGGATTGGGTGGGGGGGAGGGGATGTCTTAAACACAGGCACACACAATGTACAGGACACAGCCCAAACAACAAGGTAACAGTCACTGCCTTCTTTGTAATAGGGTTCTTCATGAAGTGGATCTTATGGAGTGGGTTTTGGGGTCCAAAAGGGTTATTTAACACCTCAAGCTAACCCCACTGTCCCTTATATAAAACAGGCCTAATAGATGGTCCTGTGACCCATATACCTTTTACAGCATCTAAAAATCCAGTACATACAGTGCCTAATCTACACAGTGCATAATTGATTCCTTTGCAAATCAGAGACCCTATAAAAACAAAGATATTAATTCCAAAATTACATGAACTATTATCCTTGCATTAAGATGGACTCAATTCAACTTACTGTGTGATTTGTTGATGACATTTTGCATATTAGCTCATTTTAAGTGTTAAGGGTCTGAATATTTATGTACATGAGGTATTTCTGTATTTCAATTTTAATAAATGTACTGAAATTTCAAAAACCTGTTTTCGCTGTGGAAAAAGTGAAGGGGTCTGAATATGTTCTGAAAGCACTGTAAACCAAAATAAGTCACTCTCAAGAGATATATTGCATAATCTCGCCCATCACAGTCCCTATTACAAAATAATCCATGGCAGTTTGGGCAGCTCACTGCCTACAGTGTATCGGTTGAAATCTCTATAAAAATCGGTCTGGTAAACCACACCGTATATATTCCCTACCCTGTCTAATGTCTCCCTTGCCACTCACTCTCAGAGAATAGGGTAGTCACAGACAGGTAAAAACACCACCAGGGGACTGAGACAGCCAAGAAAGACAAGACAGGAGAAGAGAGAGAGAAAGAGGGTTAGCAGAGTTATATAAATATAACCTACAGGAGGCAAGAGAAGAGATAAGCATGTAATAACAATGGGAGAGAGCTATGCTGTATGAAACGAAAGGAAATACAGAGAAGGGGGGGGGGGGAGGGAGAGAGAGAGAGAGAGAGAGAGAGAGAGAGAGAGAGAGAGAGAGAGAGAGAGAGAGGGAGGGAGAGAGAGAGGGAGGGGGAGAGAGGGAGAGAGAGGGAGGGAGAGAGAGAGAGAGAGAGAGAGAGGGAGAGAGAGGGAGGGAGAGGGTAATAAGTGAGTTTGAGGTCAGGCTCACCTCTTGAGGTTAGAGGCTGAGGACGAGGAACTACGGCTGATTCTTTTGGCTGCGGCGGAAGCAGAGGATGATAGGACTTTGGAGGACTTGAGGGGGGAGATGGAGCCCTGGGTACCTACCCCGAGGTTCATCCTGCTGGGGAGAAAGAAAGAAAAAACTCATCTTCCTGACTCACAGGTTTGATACATATGTGAGAGCTTCCAAACACACTGAAATAAATCATGTCTTTCCTCTGTCATTAACATATTAAACGCAGAATAATTTATTAACCTACATTTCTATTGTTAAAGCAATAGCAAGCAAACAATAGCAAAGGACAGACTTGATAGGTGGCTCTAGTCTGTTCTTGGCCAAGAAGGTAAACTCCTTTATTTGAGCAACTAGTTGGTGGGAAAGGTCTTAAAAAGCACAATAATTTAAGCTTTGGTATGCTGGTTCAATGGGAGCTATAGCGAAGACAGAAAAGAAAAGGATAGGAATCTCTCAGAATCTTTTCATAAAATAAATGTTCTGTATCCTTCTTGCTCATGGTTTTCCAGGGGACGTCTGGGGCAAAAGGGCCGTATTTTCTTTCAGGAGTGTAGAGCACTTACAGTGCTGGCTCAGTCCCTTCCATTTACACATGCACACGCACACACACCTCTGAGTGGATGAAAGGACGAGGGTGTGAGGGAGTGGGAGGAGAGCTCCGTCCTAGAGCCCTCTTCTCTCACTGCTCTTCTCTTCTCAGAGATATTAATTAAAGGCTACACTCTCACACAAAGGAGGGAGTTCAATTTCCATCCCCTCTTCATGCACTAAAAAAAAAGACCCTTCTCCGGCTTCAAGCCAAGAATACCCCACTGCCTCTATACCTTATCTCAGTTGAGCCATCGGCAATTCACGGCCCTGATGGCAGCTGCAATGTTAGCAGTATTGTTGGTTGTTATGGCCGAGAGTTTATTCACATCCAAGTGCATCAATGTTGTCCGCTGTGTGGTTTTCTGGAAAAAAGTTAGTCTGTAGGGATTTTGACTGCAGTTTCCAGTTGGGTGTGACAAAGTGGACGGTTAACGACATGTATGGCGTCATGTCAGCGAATACCTGTTTGAACCCGACAGCAGCACTTGATACAGACAGATATCCCATCCGTGCAGCTGTTAATGGGTGTTTCAGTTTGAGGTGCAGTGTAGAGTGTAGATTAGTTCCCATCTCTGACCGTCATCTTTTTCATGCAAATCTTGCCAATAACCCAGTCCAAATCTGCAGGCTCTCCTTTATCATCAGGTCAGAACCTGAAATGCTGCATTTCTTTTTTAGGGACCAAGTCATTAAGCGCTAGTCATCATTTTTTTTTTATTAGGTGGAAGAGGTCACATGCAGCACGCTAAGTGTTTCACTTGTAATTCTTTATCCCTGGCCACGCTGGCAGCAGCGCTGTTACACATTGTGAATTGACAAACACTGCTTAATTTGGCAGTTTGATAGATAGCGGAGCAGAACTTTTATGCTGGTATTGAAAAGCGTACCGTGGGCATTTTCAAATCCTGCGGGATACCATATTGCCGTTTGACCGCCCAACCCTAACCCAGCATACTACATAATAATGGAAAGGAAAAAGGACAATAAGAAATATGGTAAAACTTGGGGTACCTAAAAGGTTGGGACGGTGACCTGGTGTGCATTTTCATGTCTTCAAGTCTGAAAAGGGGATATTAATACAATGAGTACAATATATGAGTGTTCACATTGAAGGCCAGAATGTTAAAAGCGGAATTTTACTCCAAAATCATTTTGGGATCAGCCCACCATTTTGCGCAACAGAGCCTCAAAAATATCCTAATAGCAAGCTTAGATTTACTTCCTGGAATAGTATCATGATGATGCATTTGGACACAAAACTCAAAGCTCTTACCTTAGGGCGCCTGTCGTGGCAGACCTGGGCTGGCGCCGGCCCTTTAAGGCACGCAGTTTATCTCCTTGGGTCATGCACAAACCATTCTCCCCATAGTCATTCTGTGGAGAGAGCACAGTCCCATAAGACTGCTGTGACATAGCATTCACTACTCTGACACTCATATTATAAAGCATGATGTAACCAACCAAATAGTTTCCTTAATAAATCAAAGGCACACACATTTCTATTGTCTGTCAAGTTATATGACATTTGTTTGATAATTAAGTCTACAAGGAATATTTTGCAAGTATATTTCTCATCAGTCCACCCTTTATATCGTCCCGAAATATAATATTTTTTTGTTTTTGCATAAACCTCAGATATCCTAATGACAAGAAAGAAAGAAAGAAAAGAAAATAGGCCACACTGTTTCATTACCTCATTACCAGTTTAAAAACATTCTCTAGAAACACTGGAACATAATTGAAACAGACCCCCACCTCAGAGAGGTTTTCAAAGCTCCCAAGTACCCTACAAAAGACGCCAGAATTTAAGGTCTATTCTGACACATCTGACCCCACTCCACCAAAACCCTGGAGATTCCAAGCAGCAACTATAGATGCGACAGTTGCGCACAATGCAGCTTTACACATAAGTATGCTTTTTTCCATCATTCATGCACAGGAAAAAAGTACAATATCAAAAGGCATTATTACATGCAAATCCACACGTGATTTACATGCTCAAATGCCTGTGTGCCCTAGCTCACCTTGGATGACCACCAGAGCTCTTCATCATGCACAGAAGAAAACATTGCAGCGCTATAAGAAATAAGGACCTGCCCAGTTGCGGCCCACTTTGCAAAGGTGGGACATGACACCTCGGCCCTGAGGTACATAAGCATCAACAAGTGATGACTTTTGCTTTGTGACATGGTGCATTATCATGCTGGAGGTAGCCATTAGGAGATGGGTAAAATTATGGCCATGAAGGGATGCGCATGGTCAGCAACAATACTCAAATAGGCTGTGGCATTCAAGCAATGATTGATTGGTATTAATGGGCCCAAAGTGTGCCAAGAAAACATTCCCCACACCATTACACCACCATGAGAAGGTGTACAGGAGTTCCTAATAGTATATTAGGAACAATATGTTCCTAATAGTGCTCAGTGAGTGTAGATGTCTCAGTACAATGTGCATATTTGGGAACCTGTATATGACAACATCAAGTCGCTGACTTCAACTGCCTGTCTGCAGTGCACCCTTAACCCAATGGAGAAAGCCCACCTACGCACAGACGTGCACACACACACACACACACACACACACACACACACACACACACACACACACACACACACACACACGATGCAGTGACTCAGCCTCTGTTTAGTCATTACCATGCTACTGTTCTACACTGCATCACCATCCCCATGTGAGGGAAAGGAAGCTGGGCACCGAGAGCTGAACATTCCAGAGAGAACACTAGGATGGTGTTACATAAAGATGAAAGGTAAGGGAAGATCAGACCATAGCATTGTGTAGAAAGGACAGCTAAGATGACATTTTCCTTGCACAAAACAGCCTGTGCAGTGAGCAACGTTGATGCTAATAATGATAATCAACATCATTTGTTCAGCACTTTTCATAAATTGTAGCCCAAAGTGTTTTACAAATAGGCACTAAAAATAAGTTGGCCAAAATAAAAGTAAGATTTGAAATAAACAAGACAGTATTCTACATTTGACTATCTTGTATCCTCTGCAACATATTTTTTGCTGTTTACTTTAATTTTGGTTTAAAAATCGTAAAAGAAAAATCTAAACATAATAAATTGCAAGTAGGGTATATGAGCTTTACATTCTTTTTACATTAGCAAAATATCCCCCTTAGCATAAACTAATATTTAAAATAGTTAGGATATCAAGGGAAGGAAGGCTTGACGGCAACTTATGCATAATTTTTCTCAAATTACCACCATGGGTTACATGTAGTTCCGCTGCATGCCTATGCTCAGATTACTTATGGACCTATTGCCAATGGTCACATTTTTCCAGAGGCAGTGGAAAATATAACCCTGAAAATATGTTCATTGAAAATGTCATTATTATGACTAAATGTTCTGTATGAAATATTTTGGTTTCCATTTGATGTTTGATGTTGGTTAAAAAAAAGGGTGAGAAACCGTGTTCTAGACTTAAGCTCAGCAGGTTAACTGTCATGGTTCAAACCCAGTCAGTCACATAAGCAGTACTTTTGGACTTTTTGTGACCCTCACCTCTTGAAGGCGGTCGCTGCTGTGGGACCTGCAGATGCCAGTGTTGGCAGGGCTGAGGGAAAGGTCGTCCATGCTGGTGATGAGGTGAGACACCCCCCTCTCCTCGAGCTGCCTCTGCTTCTGCTGGGAGCGTTGCACATCGCCCTGCATCCACATTGCTCCCTGCCTCCTGAGAGGGAGAAAGGGGGGAGGAGAGGGGGGCAGGAAAAAGCCAGAAAGAAGGAGAGAGGTTGCATTAGGACACACTGGCCTCCTGTGTGGCCTTAAATAAGTAAGACCGTTGTCAACGTGGTCTGACGGGTGAGAAACCAATACTTTCTGAGAGGAGTGTACACTCACACGCTACGGCCATATCATGCCCTCGGGTGGAAACTATGCCAGGAGATAAGGGCACCTTCTCCAGCTCTGGCTGGTTAATGGGGGAACATATTTTAGTGGGAACCCTTTAATCTTTACCCGTTTCCCACAAGACCCTGGAACTCAGCTCCGGACAGATCAGGACAAAGTCTGTTAAGTTTCAGAGATGACGGACTGGGAGCATGACCTGAGCACTGTGTTCAGACACACACACACACAGCTCTGGTCAGCAAAGTAAAAGAGTGCAGACACCAGGACACACATTTTACTGAACTGGTAAACAGAAAACGCAAAACAAGATACAGATTCTCTCAAGCCAAAAACCCCAATGATTTGGGACTTTTTAGTGTTTCAAAAGGTCAAACGTAAACTGGTGCATAACACATTTGTATGTTTAGTTCTTTAGTATGATTTCAGTCAGAATGCTTTTGGAACAGTCTCATAATGATTATAATTTATTACAATGTGAGCATGACTCATAAAAAGGCTGAACTATTCAAAGGTTTTACATTTCATTCTGTTTTAACCTACCCAGCGACAACTGATGATTACTATACAATTACCTCTCTGGCTAACTGTGGCACATTTACATTGATGTGAAATCAACATTTCTATTTTCTCAACTGATTTTTAAAAAAAAAAAAAATGAACACTGTCCCTGTCAAATATAGCATGTATGAATAAATGAATGAATACTATATGACTCTGGGTGGTGGTATGCCTTGTTACAAACTGTAAATTATTGCACAATAGCTACCACTGAGCACTTATGAGCTGACAAACTTTCCTATTTAGGTCTTATCTAGATCCACTAGGTGGCACTTGAGCCCTGGCCCAGGAATAGCCTAAGTATGGATATGAGGTAATTTTGAATGCATTTGCAGAGTATTTTGGGTCATGTCTTGCCCAATGGTTTGTGAACTGGTATGACGTTCTTTGAGCTCAAATACGTAGAAGTCCATTCTTGCGATAGCCAAGAGTCAGCTTGCTATTCAACCCTACAGTGTATACAAACAAGATGTGTAGTTGAGGGAAGCTGATCTTAGACCAGCTCTGGGGTACTTACTCCTCTAGGAAGTGCTGCTGGGGTCCAATGACCGAGCCCGGTCGGCAGATCCTGATCCAGGCAATGGTCTCCGCTGCTGTAAAGCGGTAGTGCTTCATCAGGTAACATCCAATCAGGGTGCCTGTGCGACCCAGGCCCGCTAATGAGATACGGAGGAAAGGAAGAAGGAGAGGGAGTCAGAAATAGCAAAAAAGCGAGAAACCTTGACAGGGGTTTATTCAGGTGTGTTTCGTCATCCTTTGTGCAGGCATAAGAGGGCTGTCAATGTCTAGTATTGATTCTAGGCTTTGCATTTACCTTTGGAGTCTGCTATTGATGTCAAAAGCCAAAAGAAGAAAAACTGTAAACACAGTATGTCATCACAGTAAATGCATAAATAAGACCTTAAAGTACAAAGACTTCATCACATCAGACAGAAGTACTATCACTCCGACACTAGAGAACTTTTCCTTTTTGCTAGAGAACTGTGACATCACCATGACAGTAGCACATCTGAAAGGTGGGCTTATATTGAACAACACTGCCCCCTCCTGGCAAACCTACCAGGCACCATTTGGTTCCAGTGTATCATCATAGCATCATAACACAATCTCCTGAACCTGTGGCAGCAGCACTGTAAAGTGCTATCCCTATTTCTATGCTCCAGGAAGCGGACTCACCCTTGCAGTGGACAGCCACGGCGCCCTCGGTGCTCTCACAGATGTGCAGGAAGCGGCGGGTGATGGCGTCGTTGGGAGTGCTGCCGTCCACGAAGAACAAATCGTAGTGGTCGAAGCCGGCGTCCGTGAATCGCTTGGCGTCGTAGATCTTCTTGTTGAGCCGCACCACAGTGGTCACGTTGTGCTTCCTGAAGTAAGGGAAGTAGGCCTCGGGGGCGTGCAGTGGGTAACCTTGAGGTTCAGAAGGCAAAAGATAGATTTGGAAAACACATGATGAACTGATTTAGGTAGATTACATTATTACATATAGACAACATAACTGACCGAACATAAAAAACAGGTGAGCTCCTGTCTATAATGGGGGTTCTGTGGTATTGTAAACAGCATTGGTACATTTCATCATTGTGCAAATGTATGATATATTATGAAGCAGGATCAGAGTAGCCAGCAGTTATGAGTACCCTAAAATGAACACAGTGTTAAAAGAAAATAGTTAATCCAAAATGATTCTCACCATTTTCTATCTTACTCTTAGGGTGAGGTCCACTAAAGGCCAGGAACTTCCCTGGGACGATCCAGTTGAAGTCTCCATTTTCAACTCGCTAACAGAGAGGAAACACAGCATGTCAAATAGGAGCCCAGTGTAAAAGCTGAGCATGTGGACATAAAGCATCAACAAGAACAACCACTCAAAGAGTGTTCTTCGTTACTATAGTTGTTGTTTTTGTGACTATGTGGCCACACACTTTTTGTAGATATTGTCCTTTCCATTGTCAGCAGCATTTGCAAAGTCAGGTTACTCACATAGAGAGTCATCATTACACTAAAATGCACATCAGCCCAGTCAAGTGCAGCATTGGGTACCATCTTTGACTGTGATTCTGAATAGGGGCTGCTGTTTACAAACAAGCACGGTTGCTCAAACTGATTAGTGAACACTCTTTGCTTCTTGAATCCCAGGTCAACGTGACATCATTACCTCATAGTGCTCATACTCGTCCACGTCAAAGGTTTCAAAGTCAAAGAATCCATGCTGCAGGGCCTGCAACAGAGAAAAGGGCAGAGTTGGTTTAATTTGCATGTTCATTCCATAAACCATAACTTTGTGGGAACTTTACAAGTGTTAGAGATAACACACACACTGATGAAGGGAAATATATTATGAATAGATCAAAGATAAGGGGTCTCACAAGACATTGCTTTATCATCAGCACTTTCATAATGTGCTGCATCTATAAGGTACTAAGAATATGTTTGATCGACGTGATTCAAGTCAAGTGTTGGTTCAGCATCCAGACAAAGTTGTCAGGGTCACGGTGAGGCGACAACTCATGCGTAGTCCTTCTCCCACTTCACCTACACCCTATAGTGGTTCTTTTGTCTAAGGCCTGTGACATTTGTGGCAGTGGTGTTACATCAGTAGGAAGGCTCTGATTAAAATGGTATGGGTGTGGAGTCAGGCTTTTACTGTGACTGATGGCCAAACACTGCTAAACTATCATGGGTGTGAGCGAGGTGCTATTCAACTCTGGCCGCGCTGTCCACTTGTTTTCTTACATCCCACTTCTGGTTTCCTGTCTAAACAGATTAAAAACCAAGAATGACCACTGAGACCCTTTGACCTTTAAAGAGTAGTTGAATTGCCCTACGGTATCTATTCTCAGGTCTGGTACATAAGGTCTGGTACATAAGGTCCAGGGTTTTCTGTGAAACTGTCATATTGTGTCACTGCCCAGTGTGACATTCTGAGTCTTGAAGAAACCACCACATCCAGCTCTCCAGCCCATGGACATATTAGTTAATCAGCATGTCTGTTGTCACACAAGGCTATCACTTAACCGTTGTCCAACAGTTCCTTTTAGTAGATCAGGGGACTTGAGTTACCTTCATATACAGTAAATCCTAATCTAGTTTATAAAAGGAGTTCCAAAAACTGATGACAGATGTTTGACTGATAGATCCAAGTGAGACAAGTCTGAATAATAGATGTTCATGTGACTTTTTGACAACTTTCATTCATGTATGATGCTGTCCTAAAATGAACACTGTACAGTTGACAATGATATATTGTGAATATGTCACAGCTAAGGGGTGTTTTAAGCCGATGGGAAGACTCGGCGTCTTGTGTCATATTGCTTTAGTGTCCCCTATGAAGGCAGTCAGTTACCAGTTGATTTAGAAACCAGTAGTCCTATGCCATGAATCTATTAATTAAAATCACAACTTGCAGTGGGAGCTCACATGAAGCAGGACAAAGATGAACAAAAACATTGACACAAGAGCTTCAGAGATGATAGACTGGGAGCATGACCTGGACACGTGCACACACACACACACACACGTGCACACACACACACACACACGTACACACACACACACACACACACGTGCACACACACACACACACAGGTGTGGCTGACAGCTTCTTTATATCACCACCTCCCTCAGGTCTTTGGTGATGACAGCTGTCTCAGAGCTTTCTCCCACAGGTTGCTGTTACGCAACTGTTCAGTTCTCCTGGGCAGCTTTAATCGAGTTAACCCTCTTGCACACACATTCGTAATAGGACAAAGGTATTAAGAGGAAAAAGAAAAGACCATCACCACTGAAATTGGTAATTGTTCACATTGTGCTTCACACTTTACCAATGGCCTTTTATTCCAAAACAGCCCATAATTTTTCATATGTAAGTGTCAAATGCCAAATGTTGACAGTGTTATGGCTTCTTATCAACTGTCACTACTTGTTACAACATGCCTTGTCATTTTAATGGCCGTTTTATGGAAGGACACTAAGCGTTCAGCTATGTTTGAAAAAGCTTGTAGTTGCCTTACCTGTTTCCTTCCTCTTGTACTTGTACAATGTTGCTTTTATTACCAACTATTCTATTATGGAACCCGACTCACCAAGGACCTTCCAACTCATAGTGGCCTTCCAACACGTATGTGTGTGTGGCAAGTGATTAATTCATTAATTATACTGGCATGCTAAATGGGGGCATTGGGTCCCTCCATCAGTGCAGATGCTAAACAGTAAATCATGGAGCAGATTGCTGTGATTAGAGCAAGAAATAGCCTAGTAATTAAGGCAACAGACTGAGCCAATATGATACACTTACTCAAGCTTGCTTACAATCACAAGGCAACAAAAAGGTGGGGGGAAAGGGTGCTCAAGAGAGGCCTGTCGGTCAGTATGTGTGAAAACAAATCATTAGCACAAATCTGTAGCTTATCTTTAAAAAAAAAAAGATTGATAAAAGGAGAGAGGCAATAGTGTGTGTGTACATGTGTACACAGTGCTCAGGTTATGCACCCAATCATTCATCTCTGAAGCAAGGACAAAGGAAAAAGCGAGGCTGAAGGAATGTGCTGAGGAATACCAAGACATTCCTGTCTGAGGGCCGTCTGACCAGTCTTTCCAGAGAAGCATGGCTAGGTATCTGTTGTAGCAATGCCAATAAGATGCCTGTAATTTGAAGTTCAGATTTTTTCTGGGTTCCACAAGGTTGATCTCCAAGACTGACCTGACACTGGATTTGTCAGCCATGACAATTAGAGGGACACACACTAGCACACACAATCCCAAGCCACGATCTGTGTGTGTGTGTGTGTGTGTGTGTGTGTGTGTGTGTGTGTGTGTTTGCCTTTGTCTCTGTACTTCCCTTACTTGCTGACAACAATGCCCCACCTACTGTTCCACGTGAGGACAAGCCACTTGTTGCACCTGCATGGTTACATAACTGCACCATACAGAAACAAAAGAACAACCCCACTAAGACTCCACTACATAAGGACCCCCACAGACCATCAGCACATGTCCTCTGTCTGGGGTTACAGTCCTAGTGCAGAGTAATGATGCTACATAGACACAGAGGGTTAGTTGAAAAGATTGCAGTCCATGGATGACCAATTCAATCAAATCCACACACAGTATTCAGGCAATAGCATATTTTCCTATAGTCAAAGTAAAAGGTCATGGTCTCTCATGAAGGGCTGAAATATAGTTATTTTCAAGCAAATTGGCTGGCCCAACATTTGTTTTGGTACGAGGTTGAGAGCTGGGGCCGGGGAACTGTAACCACTCTCAGTCCATGATATTGAGATGGTGTTTTTAAATATATATTTCAGGTTACTTATGTACTGTATCTGCAGTTGCTGTGTGATACTGAGTATTTACATTTGGTTTACCAAGTAATTATAGGGTAACTAAATGATAGGTTGGCAGTATAATAATCAGTATACACCTTCTCTGGGGGAGGACAAAACAAACTGGAGTGCAATTAACTAACATTAGGAAATTAGAACAAACTCACCTTTCGGATTCCTTGTAAGGAATCAAGAATCGTTAGGTTGTATGCACAATTTCCAAAAGAGGCATCCCTGTAAAACATAGCAATAAAGGAGAGATTAGTGACTAAAAAGGTTACACACACACACACACACACACACTATTTCAGGTGCGCATTACATTGAAGTTAATGCATTTCCCGCATTCTGAAAGTTTCTATACGCTTCGTGCACGTTGCTAATGTTTAACAACGGGCCACACATGAGCCCTATTCCCACAGGGATTCTATTCCCACAGAGAAAATGCTGAAAAGATTTCCCAGTATTTTTTGTCTGACCCCTGTTTACACAGGCCTTGATTTACCCGGGTCGCCTGTTTATACACATCAGAGCAATGCAGGTAAAGCAGGACAGGACGGTTGGGAAACATGGGGAGGGGTGCACAGGACATAGTGGAATTCAATGCAATTTCAAATGAGCATACTGGCATTTCACCTCTGCCGCATTTATACAGACCCCAGATCTGCTTTTTACCGGGACCATGACTAGTTCTGCCACAGGTAAAAGTTTAAGCGGCATGCCCTAGCCCAGGTCAGTTTACAAAAGACAACAATCACGGTAAATTACCAGGACATGCCTCTGTGTAAACGGGCTGGATTTAACTGTCAATTGGTGGTGAAAATGAAAAGCGTTCTCCACGTTGTTGGGGATGTTGAAGGGAGACGTTCCTTATAAAAATTGGTTTAGGAAAGGAGATCTGAGAAGTTGGGGAGATCAATAGCACTTATTTGGGGAGGGATATACAGGAAATATTTTATCAAATCAAAACATCTTCAGCTCCTTTGGCACTCTTTGTGCAGGTAGAAAAGAAGTACACAAACACACACTCACACTCACACCTCCGCAGCCCTCTCAGATTGCAAATTATGGTGCATGTACAGTACTTAATTTCTTATTTTGTATGCATATTTATGCTGAAGGAAGGAAAGCAAATAGGTCAAATTCAGCTATGTTCCCGTTCTCCTGTGTTTTTAAGTTGGAGTGTAGCTGCAGGCTGTGTTGGCTCTGCTGCTGGAATATGAGCATGAATGGGAGAGGTTCAGCCTTTAGTACAGTAGGGAACGAAGCAGTATCAGAGGCACAAAGAGTTCAGTTACTCTGACACCATTGGCAACACATGACAGACATGCAAACAAATATACACAGATAATGTAGGTATGCACACACATTGTGTGCTAGTATTGTGAACTGTAGAGGCAAAAAAGTAAGGTGGCGTAATGGATACAGTTGGTTTGTATATTCTTCCCATGACATTTTAACTCAGGGAGCTTAGCCAGTGCATGCACAAACGCTTAGATGCTTGCACTCCAGAGACAGTCGGACCTCAAAAAAAAGGTATTGTTCACACAATTTAACCAATTGGTGTTTTCTCCAAGCTCATACCGAGCACTTTGTGTTCAACTGTATGCCTGTGGTGGAAAGACACACAGACATGATGACAAGCCAGGCATTAGGTCTGAGGGGTAAAGGGAAAGAGGCCAAACCACAACAAAGCATGGGCCTATCTGGTATCACTAGGAAAACCGTGTTTGACAGCCATTGGCAGAGAAGTCAACCACAATGGGAGCAACTTCATATCTGTCACAGACAGATAAGGCAAGTGTGTCCTGGAGCGGATGCATGTGGTTAATAACATGAATTGTATTTTAGAGTAAACTATCCCTTTAATGGGTGACGCAAGGATGTGGAATTGCAATGTATAAACCAAATGAGAATGTTTTATTAGTAGTATTCCTTTGAAGAATAACTCTATAGAGCTTAATATTTTGTGTGTGTGTGTGTGTGTGTGTGTGTGTGTGTGTGTGTGTTACCCTCAAGAGACTGGGGGGAGGAAGCGAGTTTCTTTCTGACGGCTCATTAGTTCTGCTGTACTCAAGGCCACCTCTAATCAAACCCCGGGGGATCATACCACAGGAGTGCATAATGCCCTCCTCGTAGGAGTGCTACCACTTCTCTTTTACATGACAAATATCTCAGCCCACTCTTATGCAAGACTCCTTTGTAATTAGTTAGTAAAATCAGAATCTTGAGCATCAACAATGTTGTACTATAAAAGCTGTGATCACAGTCACACCATAGAATATTGGGGAGGGATATACAGGGAAACAGATTCTTAGTAGGGGGTCTGACTGATAATGTAAGACTAAAGCCGGGCAGACGCTATACGATTTCAGCCACAAATTCTTCATTTCGTTCTCACAACGAAATGTACATATTGGCTGGAAACGCAGGTCATCTGTGGTGGACTCGACGCACTTGACGCACAGTGTGGGTCAAGTGATCATGTCCGATTTGAATTCTGACATGTCCAAATGTTTGGGTGGTGGCTCCCTTCTACTCGTGCAGTGAGAGGTACTACAGGGCAATATAAGAAAGTCAACCAATGGGAATCCAAGATGCATAATGCACCGACCTGACAACCTACTACCCCTGCAACCCCCCCCCCCCCCCCCACCCGGACAATTGCACTATTACTCCCCTCCCCTGCTCTTACTCAATACCACTGCTCTTCTGTACATACCTGTCCATACTGTTCATAATGCACATATCTTTATATTTTCTTTAATACTACTGCACATACTGTACATACCTGTTTATACGGCATTCCATATTTATATTTATTCTGCTATCTACCTCATGTTACTGTTAATACATATATACTGCTAGACTGCATTACCCATACAGCTCATATGCTGCTACACTGTTCATACTGTAACTATTTATTCTGCTATAATGCTACTGCTACTCATATACTGCTATACTGCACTGCTTATATTATACTGCACTACTTACTGATCATATATTGCACTACCTGTAAATACTGTTCATTGCACTTTCTGCTATTTTGCACTTCTGGTTAGACGCTAACTGCATTTCGTTGTCTCTGTACTTGTACTCTGCACAATGACAATAAAGTTGAATCTAATCTAATCTAATCTAATCTAATCTAATCTAATAAATAATGGTAATGCAAGTTGTGTTTGGTAATATAGCCGACTTATAGTATAGGCTACTTCAAATAATAGCTACATAATACATTCTAATTCTCGGTTTGGAACCATGAAATGGCAGGACCAAAGGCGCCTTTTAGATAAGCAAGTAATGGGACAGTGAAGCGAATCGGTCCCTTAAAGGAGAACATTTGAGAGGGTCTTTGTGTGTGTACCTCACATGCCTGATATTACATTATTTGTATGTGTGCATGGCATGTGCGTAAGCATGTTGAAAGAGAGAGTGTGTGTGTGTGTGTGTGTGTGTGTGTGTGTGTGTGTGTGTGCGCATGTCACTCCAGAAATCCAAACTACTGTAACACCCAAACTTCAGTCAGCGGGTACACATACACAGTCATTTTAGTCAATTTCTTTTGGAGGTGAGGATCAGATGAAAGAGAGCGAAGCAGCTGCATCCCTGCCCCATCTCCTTCTCTTACACAGCAAGTCTCTAAGTTCTCTAACACTGGAGGGAATCACTGGGGAAAAAATTAACAGTCAAGGTCAAAGTCCCCATTAAAAATAGAAGGTCTAAAAGTGTTCCAGCAGATAAAACTACTCTCTCCAGCTTTGTTGCAAATGCTCATGCGGTTTAAGACATTTTGTTCAGTAAAGTAGAGTGGGTATATCTGTTAAAAGGTGCAAGATGGCAAACATGTATTTGATGCAGTGCATTGCAAAAGTATTAAGAAAAAGTATCATGTATCAAAAGCAACTATCAACAAATTGCTGGAACAAGAATTAGGAGCTAGTGTCACGATACCAACATTTTGACTTCAATACCGATACCAGTTTAAGTATCATAAGTGAAAGTAAAACAATATCCTATTAAATACAGTAACAGGAAATGGAACTTAAAATTCATCAGCCTACTGTCTCTTTCACACCATAGCCAAGAAGTTTGTTAACCATTCAGAGTCAAGGATGACACGGGAAGGGAAATGATGTTCTCCTGTCCTGGATAGCCTATTTTTCTATCCAGTCCCAATGTTGCTACAACCTAAAATACTGACTCCTGTCTCATGAAAATCCTTCACTTCATTCTGTACTTCATAGGGTGCGTTGTTATAGCAAGTCACGCCTATTCATGTAAATGAAAATTTGTCTCACGCTTAATCTCCCGCTATTTCTTGCTGCCTGTCTCATGTATGAAACACTGCTCATTTTACAGATAAGAACTAATGTTTTAATGTTGTCATAGAGCGATATATATATATATATATAAAACACATATGTTTAAATTCAGCTATGAATTAAACTGTTGGTCGGACACAACCTGCACATGTTACGAGGAGAGGAGCAAAACCGCTATTGAAGGTATGGCACAAATCCATAACACTGCATGGATTTTATAAGATGATATTCCACTCTGCTTAAAGGAAATTCAGCATCAGGCACTGATGATAAAAGAAGGTTCTAAATAATTCTGGTATAGAACCGTTTTTCAAAACAGGGTATTGTGATACTTTTGTAGAATCGGTACATTGTGCAAAACTAATGCATACTGGCTTAAAAAAAAAAAAAGAAGAAACTAAGAGCAAACAATGGTGCACACATTGTGGATGAATGGCAGCAGCGGTCATACCAATAAATTGTGTAAAACTATAGGCATGCCATTTGTACACACACGCTTTTTTTGTTTGGTTTCTTGTTAGAATCATGTGCTTGCAGTACCATGAGTTACCACTGGGGACATTCAATGAAGATAAAGAGCTTAATGAGGGAGTGAGAAGAGAACAGTAGCTCCCCTCTTTGCTTTTCTCCTCTTCTTCTTTCTCCACCATTGCAACATATTACATAAGTCCATGCCATTTGCTGTCTGCCCATCCAAGTTGCCCCAATCGTGGGGGTAAACAGACAAAAGCCCTATTGTCCCCCCCCATGTTTCCTGGAGAAGGCCATCTTTGTAGGGCACACCAGGCCCTTATCAACCCTAGGGCGAGGGAGAGCCAATGAATGAGGCATCGCCACAGAGAGGGCACTATAGACAACAGTGCTACTGTAGCATTCCAGCTCCAATTATGATCTCTAGACAACCTGGGAGATGATCCAAAGCTTCTTATACAGTATGCTGGTAAAGTGGAAAGTCACTGGAGACACCAAAACAAACGTTCAGCGCTACAAAACTGATGATAGAAGGTTAGAAGATTTAAAAAAAAGTTAATCAGCTATATAGCGAGTGGTCACGTTAGCAACTTACTTGTACTAGCACGTCTCGAATATCAAATACAAATATTTTATCATGCTCAACAATCTAGCTTAAACTGCTATATTTACAGTCTCCTATGAAGCTTTCTACACAAGCTTGCTACGTTTGTCTCCAGACAGACATAGCAACGCCCCCTCAGTTTGAATTTTTGTTAAAGATGCTCATCTAAAGTTGCTGCTTGCCGATCAGTGAGCCAATGACTGAATGAAAGCAGGTTAGAGTGAATAAACCCATGCCTATCCATACTTTTTTGTTTATCAACTGAGTACCAAAGGTGGGGAGAATACTACTGAAGCAGCATAAAACTAATTGAAACGTGCTCTCTTCATTGTCTAAAAACAGATGGTGTTGTTCCTACGCAACACTCTGAGACTGTCAACCTGTCTCGTAGGACGTGGAACCAATCTTCAAATCGGAAGATTAGAGGTCTTCCACGATAAAATAGATCCATTTGACAGATCAGTGCAGACGGAGTCGCGCTATCTAACATGAGACAATGCTCTCTCTTTGTAAAGGGGCATAGTAGCCTGCTCTCCACTGGAAAGTGGACAGCTGTGTATGGCTACAAACACAGGTTATTGTGACCAAGCTCAAATAGTTGTGCCCACTCAGAAGACTTCAGATGCCCCCTTAGTGACTTTCCCCTGGTACTGGGTCTGTTGCTGAATGATACTGTTCAAGTTCACTCTCCAAACACAGGACAGGTTGAGACAAACCCAAAGGGTCGATAAGTCACAACTCAAGCAAACAATGAATACATCTTGAACATGGCCCTATACCCATATTGCAGGTGTATATTCAGTAAACTTGGCAGAGATTTAGAAGGTAAATATCCTGCTCATAGCAAATAACAACCATGAAACACACCTAACTACAATCCTAAAATAAACCTAATCTTCATTTCTGTTGTTTTTACTAAATACTAAAAGGACAAGTCTAAGAGGACTAATTTCAAGTCACCAGGTACATGATCTTCTGACAGGATCAATGCGCCCTTGATGATCTCATTAGGAACTCTGCAACATATCTAGGGGTATGGTGATCGTGGTGGGGAAGAATTCATCGCCTCCTTGCGGAGTGTGCTCCGTACGCAAACTAATCTGGCCTGAGGGTGCGATACCACAGCTTGGATGGCCAGGGAATCATAAAACCGAATCAGAGAAAAGGGAAATTAAATGGATTTTATAGGGACCAGTTACCTGAAAGGGAGATATGACGCGTTGGATCCTGAGATCAGAGCCCTGTAGGCCTCCTCTGGAGTCTTCTTCAGGTAGATCACCTGTGAAGGCATCAAAGAATAATGTAAACGAAAAAAAATTCTTCAATAAACATATAGATAAGGGGTCTCAAATATGCAGCCCAGGGACTAAATGCAGCCAGTGTCTTGCCCTCTTGTGGTCCCCAGACTGATCTTCAATGTTCCTAAATTATCTTTCCACTGATAATGAAATATAGAAATGTTTCTATGCAAGACTAGACTTTTAGTTGCAAAAAGTGCTAGCACTACACTAAGCGGGGCAGATAGTACAGGCTTTTTTTACTAATTCCTGACAAAACAGAATTTAACATTTTTTTAAAATAAAAATAATTGTGTTTGGATTTTCTTTTCTTTTAAATGTTCCCCTTCTGCTATCCATGTGCAAAACTAACAACCACCACATTGGTCAGGCTTAAATGCTACACGGGTAGCCACATACATCTCATATGAAATGTAAACAATACTTTAAATGGCCCCCCCATGAGGCTGACAAGACTGATGCCTGCAATTTTCCTGGTAAAGATGGTACAAAGGATTCGGACATGTGAAGTAGAAATAATAGATACGTATATAATTAATTAAATCATAATTTTAATTCCTAATTTCATTAGGGAAGATTTGCCTCTGGGGGTGCTCTTCAGCCAAATAATGTGTGGTTTAATAAGGCAAGAAATGGACTGATATTGTATTATAGGAGTACGAGTCAACACTGAAACAGGCTAAATTAGCAACTAAACAACCATGTGGTTTGCTTTTTACCCCAATGAAAGGGACACACTCTGCACAGGTGTAAATGCATAGACAAATCTGGGCTAGAGTGCCAGTTTTAAATGGGTGATGGGATGTCTTGACTAGAGACTTGAAATGAGAGCAGGCTGCGTGTCTGTGGGTCTGGTGACATGGAGCACTAAAGGCCAAGGCCAAACATGAGAAACAGTGCATGAAGCTTGCATCTCCTCAGCAAAGAGAACAGAGCTTTGTTACTCCTGCTTCAGCTCATGAAATATTTACCGGCCAGACAATTAGATCCTGCTGAAACCATATTAAATTCTGCTGCTGGCTTGCTGGAGTGGGTGGTGTGTGTGTGTGTGTGTCTGTGTGTGTGTGTGTGTGTGTGTATGTGGTCCTACATGACCCATAATACAAAATGTAGAATCACAGAGCCCAGCTGTTCATCCAACACAAGTAATCCTCTTCAGTGGAAACCAGGGCATTGGTATTAAAACAGAATCGCAACCATCTGTAATGAGAGCAGGGGCTCAACATAGCACACATCATAACATCATTGGATCAATAGAGATGCACTTATGGTGCGTTCGGCAGCTGTAGGAAACTATCCCTCCTCCAAGTGGGAAGCTGGGACCAGTATGATGATACCTGAGGTTGCGAGTTGTGACGCATCCACTGTAACCTTTCACCTTCTCACCAGAAAACAGAAGCTGATTACGACAGTAAATTCTAAAAATGTTAACAGTATTCATTTATTCTCCCTGTACAATTTCAACATGTTTAATTGTTAACAATCACACGTGTATGTATAATGTATGTTTGTAGTTTGTTAACCTTCATTATGTATTGCAAATTAAATCTAATTGGTTGAAGAGTTGTGCCCACTTCAAAAGCACTCAAATGCATTAATGTCGGAGTTATGACTTCACCAACTGGGAAAAACAAGTTCCCTACCATTAGACAGACACAGACACAATCGACTTACGGCAAACAAGAGACAAGAGAGCGTGTTGAAGACTTGTACTAGCACTTGTAAGGGATTGTGTGATTGAGTTTTATTTTCCAAAAAGCATTTGAATAATGTTTACTTATTATGGCGTAATTGTGGAAAGTGTGTTCTGTTTTGGTGTCATTAAATGAGAAGTGTATTTTGGGCATTGATCAGGGTTCAGGCTAAATCAAGCAAAGTGATTGTGTATGAAACCCTTGAGAGATTGTCTACGAATCTTTTAAGATTTTAAGAGGCACTTGGCAACAGATAAGTCATTATTGATAATTTATTGTAAAGGCAATTGTGTGTATGTTAACAATTTGTTAGTAAGTACATTTGAGTACAAGTACAATTGATAAGAAATATATTAGCCAGCAACCCATAATTTGAATGATGCATGTTTATCAAGTTTAACGTTAGTCAACATTCTACCAAACTACGCTATACTGGACATGTGACATCAGAATATCATCAGAACTGTCAAGCCATTCAGCTATGTGAGCTTGATCAAAGGTTGAAGGTGAAGTGGTTATTTATAAAAACATAGGCTGAGTAGGGTTTATTATAGCACACAATCATTGTGCCCGTATCATCCAGAAGGACAAATACTAGAGCCAAATCCAGATTATAATCCAGATTGTCACTCTTCTGTGACACCATTTTAAAATCACCTCAATGGGATACAAGGTGGGTGTTGTCTAGGCTGCAAATAAAGAGTGTTGAAGACAAAGGGCATTCAACCAAACCCAATATTTGAATGCACTTTTGCACTTCTCCAATCCTGTCACATTATGACAGGACCTCTATATATGATCATTACTATATCACAATCTTTCCAAAGGTTACTTGAGTCGACCGTTCTGTTTAACAGAGGATTCAGTTGAATGGTAAACCTACTACTTCTGCTTCACTAATGTGCATTTCAAACCTAATCCTAATCCTTTAAATAGGATCATACATGAAGCCAGCTGATACAAGTCCACACATTTCTCCTGAAAATCTACCTTTTCCAGTTTGTTTGGAGCATGGCTACGGCATTTTCTTAAATTATATCATGACCTCTGCAGAACAGTCTCTTTGTGGTGTTGGTTATCTGTGATAGGGGGAAGACACTGAGTCACATTGCCTGTGATAATTCCATCTCATGTCGCTCACATAAGGCATGGCCCATCACAGTCCCTCATTTCACTGCCCTGTGGAACACGACAGCTGGTACAGGGTAGGAGGAATCATCATATCATTATTACAATGTCTGAGATCTAGGGAACAAGCCAAATTGCCATGGTCTGGGGGATGTCTGTTCAGTACACTTTTGAACTAGCCTATATGTCATAACAGCATCATAATGTCATAAACATGACACTTCACTTGACATTCAGTGACATAAGATGCCACGACATCTTCTGAAATGTGCCGTCTCATTTTGACACTGTTCTATTTCTATAGGAAGAATGTAATCTCCAGAGGATACCGTCACATTACAGGGAAGTTGGTATCTGGGATTGAAAAACAACTGTTCTCTATGGCAGCAAGGAAGGCAATTGAATGGAACCAGTGGAGCAGGAGCTGTCGACATTTAAAGGGCTGGAGGGAGGGGTCACTATGGCAGGCCAACAGGTGCAACCAGCAGTCTGATCCTTCCCATCCATTCTTGATTCTGAAGGAGCTTGTCAAAAAGAGACAGACCTGGCACTGCATGCTAAAATTGTAGAGGTTTGCTACCTTTACAAGAATCAGCACTGACTGAAATAGGCATTAGAAAATGCCTGAGTAAGCAAAACAGCATGAACAAAATAAAAAACAACAGACTAGAGGAAAAATGCAATCGGACCATCCGAGTACATTGATATTGATGCAAAATTAGTTTTTGGGCAAGGCACTGAGCCCAAAACATAATCCTTCCCTTGCACAAAACTTCCAAGCCTTCACATTCCAAGCAGCAAGGGGAGAGAGATCATAGGAGAGATAAGGATACTTACCGCATAGGCACCGATTAAGACAGCAGCATTAGCCCTTTTCCGCTGGTCAAAGCTGGTGTAGTGGACAATTCTCTTTCTGGTCAGTGTGAAGGACTGCAGACAAAATAAACATACCATAAATGCAATGAAGACATACAAAGATAAGATAAACAGCAACAATCAATCAAAAGCTTGTCAAATTGAGTAGTTCATTTTATACTTGAAATCAACAAAATACTGAATGTTTCCACTGTTAATATCAAATTAATCACAATAAGTTTGGTTAAAAAAATATGTCTTTTTTGCAAACTGACTTTCACCACAGACAGTTCTTATTTTTTCGACATCAAAAGCTAACTGAAGCTCTCTGTGAGCCTCTGTTTGTGAAGAACTGACATGTCTTTGAATTTGGTGCAGCTGTAGAGCAGTGTCAGAGCTGGGACAAACTCCCTTAAATTGGAGTCAAGCCCTTACAAATGTTGAGTCCATACTCTCTGAAACAAGCAACAGGATCAAGTCCAATCAAGTCCAAGCTGGCTACTGGCATAAAAGAGAATGGGTCTCTGCAATCAATTACTTTGTTCAGAACAACAAAACCTGTGTTGGTTTGGACTGCCAGAGGGGACCAAGGGTCAAACTGTCAGTGTTTTGCAAAGATGTGGTGGTTGAGGAGATTTTTTAGTCTGACTATAACTAAAGGGAGAAGATGCTGGTTCTTCAGGCGGTTAATAGGCACCAAGGTGTCACTTACCAAGTCAACACAATGAGGTTCTACCATGACCTAAGGCTGTTTAGACTGCAGGCCTAAACACTGCCACATTGGACTGAATACATATTGCACAATAATGACTTCAAGTCAGGTAAAAAAAAAAAAAGAAAAGAGCTATAAAACATCAGAAATACATGCCGAATAAAATGTAGCCTAAGCTGTGAGTTGACCATCTTCTGGTACAAGTCAACTTTGTACATGAAGAAAGTTAACTCTGATTTGACTCATCTTGCCCATCTCAGAGTAGAATTATTTTGTTAGCCTAATTGTGCTCAGAGATCAATGCAACGTGTCTGTTTTGGAGGTAATAGACCTGAATGCACATTTGGCACTCTCCTGGCTTCCATGTGCAGATGTCAACAGATGCTGCAGCAGCTGCTCTCTTCAGACGCAAGCAGCTGGTCCCAACACCTCTGCTGGGGATGCAGACAGAGGAGCCCGTTGGCAAGGCAGGTGGGCTGGTGTGTGTGTGTATATATATATATATATATATATATATATATATATATATATATATATATATATATATATATATATATATAAATAATATATGGAGCTGTCAGTGTTCTCACTGAGAATCACTGCCTGAGAGGCCAAAGCACTCAGGAAGCAGCAGGCAGACCAGGACGACACAGACAGACACTCACAGTTGCACAAGCACACAGTGCTGCTAGACAAATCAGCAAAATTACTGACAAATCAGAAGCGCCGTATTTGAGTTTCTCTCCCCACTAAGGTATGGAAATGAAACTGCACAGGTTTGTGAAGATGAATTCAACCTCTCCCTGAGTGGACATACCAGCAGCTTTCAGTGGATGGGGGAGGAATATTTCACCATACAGAGAGATACAGTAACTACATAATTTTTCAATACCATTTAGGCCTGGGTCTGAGAGTAATAGTGTAGGCCTACCTCAAAAACAAAGTACATACACTCATTGTCCAGTAGAGCTCTGAGATATTTTCAGTGGTGATGGAGGGGTGTAAATTAAAGACTTGCCAAATATCATTCAGCAGGTTAAGCCAGACCAATCTGGGGCCAGACACATGCATGAGTAGTGAGGGGAGGGGGGTTTGGGGATTGGGGTAGATGAGAGGGCAGCACGATTCAAACTGACACTCTCAATCGCAGATCAAGTCCAACAAAAAACACTGAGATTGAGATTGTCAAAGCTTCACTCAGTTCAATTCACAAAGACAAAAACATTATTCAGATGGCAATTTCAGCATTTCTCAATCATAGTGAGAGCAATCTCTCTTCTCCCCTTATTTCTTTTTTTTTTTGCGATATTCAGCTCGTCATGCAGATCCAAACCAGTGAGATTCAAAGGAATTCTGTTGCTAAGGCAACACGCAGTACACAACACAAACATGGCAACCTGGCAAGCATGTTGAGGTAGGTGGGTGGGTGGGGGGGGCAGTAAAAACATCATACTTGCTTGAAACTTTACCTTCAACATTCCCAAACATGTACACATGATAGATATACATCTTATCTGCTTCAAAACAACAAAAGACAAAAAAAAAGAGAGACAGAAGCTCTATTAATGACACCCCCTCTTTCTTAAGGGTTACATCCCTAAAGGAGCAGAAGCACACAAGCAGGCAAAAGAGGACATTTTATTGCTGTGTGCGCCTTGGACTTGGGAGCTCCACAGTGTAACTTTAGGATCTTAGGTCCAAGGTTGTCCTGTTAGGCCCTTGTTTGAAAGAGCAATTGAAATCTAAAGTAGAATAGAAGTTTCTCTCCATCACCAATGTTTTATTGTTTGGGTAAAACATTGGCAGCATAACCAATATTATGGGTAGACTGTTCACATTGCATTTTACATGCAACCCATATGCGATGTGTGAGGGGGGATCAATCGGCCGTCTGGCAGGCACGCTGCAAAACCTAGTGGCCACTCTTGGTACCTTTATAATTTTCACAAGCAATTCCAATGGTGGGGTCGGTATTGTTGCTGGCCAAATGAGGTCATTTGCAACATGCAGTTTTACCGGTGTCCGTCTCAAGCGTGAAGTAACTCCAGACCGCAGACATGGTTGTTATTGTTGTCACAGCACTCGTGTCCTCTCAGCTGTGCAGCCGTCAGTCTACGTGTTTGGAAACTTTTTATGACAGTTTGCGTCATGGCATCGGATCGGTTAATAGCATTCCCTATCTCAGATTCCCGATCCAGAATTTTAGGCCAATATTGGCCTGATACCAATGCTCAGTATGGGATCGGTGCATCCCTATCTTTAAGTTAGCTTATTGACTTTCAAGTTTGGACTGAAAGACAAAATAAATGACAAATGGTTACCAGAACCAAACGCTAGTTAATCTGCAAGAAAAAAAAAGAAAAAAAAAAGGAAACTGTACGGATATGTGTAACACAACGCTTATATTAGCTATTTGGGGAGAAAAAAACTGATGGGAAAAATGTATGGGGATTTTCTGCTTGAACTGGAAGTAGTTGTAGGAAGTTGACAGAACCTCTCTCTCTCCTGCCTGTGTCCATGCCCTGATTCTCTTCTACTGCTACCATCATGACCTTGACTACATGCACACTGATCTAATCACATCCTGCTACCCAAGCTCAAAATCGCCAAGAAACAACAGCTTCCCCTGACCGAATGCTCATGGATGTTTCCAGTCCAGGGCCCTCACCTCAGGGTTGCACATCTTTTTTCTTTTTTGTAATCAATTAATCATCAAGCCTTTGCCACGGCCTTGGACCTAGAACTCCCAAGTTCAGAGTAAAAAAGGAAAACTGCCCAAATACAATGTGCTTGAAGAAATGGTTGAACGAATCAAAGCAGAGGACAGCTATACTGTCACCAATGGTTTCCTTGTGTCTTTCATAAGAAGATTAAGGAATAGCCAAAGTGGTGGGTGATGAGGTGGGATAGGATGTAAGGACTTGTTATAACATATTTTCATACAATTGCTGATAAACTAATTGTGATGCATCTAGGCTATAGAAACCTTATAGGTTTAGGAAGGCTTTCAACTGTTATAAAGAATCCAAACCTTTTACATCAGCAATCAGAATACTAAGAATGAAAAACAACAAGCTTTTCTTCTCACAACTCTTGTTACCTATTACCCATAGGTAGGGCCGTCGCAGTTTGGAATTCATTTGAGCCACGGTGTGAGTGTCTGTGGTGCCACGAGTGGATTGCAATAGCTGTTACCTCTTCCGGAGTGGATTTCTCCAAATCAGTGTTCAGTAATACTCCGACTGGCTCTTCCTCACTCATTATTGGGAGTTGAGACAGATATTGGACATATTTAGAAAGCTGAGATCAGCGTTTCAACAGTCACCATAACTCAAAATATGTTTAGGGGTACAAGCGATTGAAAATCATGGACTAAGTCACAAATAATAAAACGCAACAATGGCGGTTGTTGGTTGTTTGCTCGACCCCCTTGGGTGGCTTGACACAACCGCATTGGTGCAACGGCGCAGTTACCGTGAGAGCCCTACCCATAGGGATAATCATTGTTGGTTTATTTGTACCAAACACAAGAAGCAAAATGTAATCTTTCTTTGGGGAAACTTTAGACACTAAACTTGTCTTGCTGAATTGACCAAAATCAAGACATGTTTGATTATGCGATTGTGTTCATTTGCATTTTGGGTGAACTATCCCTTTAAGTGTTCAACAAAAGGCCAGACCATTGTGTTGCACATATGAACTACTGGGAAATAGGGAGCATCACAGGTCAGCTTATTGTGGCATCTCAGGCGACTCTGTAGCAGGAAAGTGCTAACTCAACTTTGGGACAGGTGAGTCAGTGGCTAAAAACAGAGAGCTGGTTAAGCCAAATGCCAAAGCCCTGATTTACATGACAAGAGGACTTCTGTCTATTCATTCCAGAGTAAACCTTCAAGTTCCAAATTAGACCTTCAAGTTTCAAGCCACAGCAGATGGCATTCTCTGGTACACTCAATTTCCCTGGAGGCCAATTAATTCCACATCATACTTTGTGATATCCACAAATTAACCACACAGATTAAACTTGGTAATCGTAGACAAATATCCAAATTCCACAGACATTGCTGCTGTTGTCAAGTGTGGGAGGTAAAAAACCATGTGTGTCTTTGTTATTCCAGATGCATACTGTACATTCTTTCTGAGGGTGGAGGAGAGAGGCAGGTTACCTACCTTCAGCTTTTTGTTGAGTTTACAGCAGTATCTGTACAACATGGCTAGGTTGAGGGGTCCAAAATCGGCATAAAAGCTGAAATGTAATTGGAAAAAACAACAAAATGTCTAACATGCAATAACATTGAGAGATCAAACCATACATGCTCATTGTAGATGAAGAGAGATTGACATAACTAACTGGAGAACATCATTTTTATTTTTAAATCAGTATTGCCCCAGTAGTTTGAGCCACAGATGTAATAATCACATTATAAACTCAGCAGCGATACCCAAATGTTTGCAAATTGCCTTATGTAAGTCATCGGTAAACCTCAAATCGGAACAATAAAAAGTGTTCATTAAAAGTTGTTACATAATATCAAGTTCTTCAGCAACATGAACACTTGTTGCCGCTGTCCAGTGGAGCGATAAACAAAAGCACTGAAGCGATGGATGTTGAGATGCGGGAGGGAGAACAAACTTACTTTTCATACACAAATTCGTCATCCGTGCAGAAGTAATGTGTGTTTGCAGTGCTTTTTGGCTTGCTCCTGAGGGTGGCGAAATACAGTCGTTCTGAGAAAACAGAGATATAAAGAAATTAGCAATTTTACTGACATAAAATGGTATGCCGTTACACAACTCGCTTCCAAAGACTTACTGTGTACACGTTTCGAAACATATTTGGAGAATAAAACAACTTTAATTTAACACATTTTGGACGCAAACTTCAAATCAAATTTGTTTATTACGCAAATTGAGATTTCTTTCATTCTCGAATGCACAATGTCACACAGACAGGACAGCTGTAACGGCTCGCGGGATGTAATACACCACCGCCCCATATAGCTAACTTAGCTTCTCACTCTGGAAGGGGATGAAGTACTTATACGGCGAATTTAAGGGGATATAATAGTTCAATTTCACTTACCTTTGATCAACTCAGAGGCTCCTATCAATTCAATGTCGTCTGCCATTTTAAATAAAGTTGAAAGGATAGCAGAATGTTTAAGGCTGTCTAGAGTCATCGGCGATGCAGTGACAGAAGTTTAAAACTGGAGAAAAGCTAGCTAGTATTTGCTAACGTTATCTTGACAAAAACTTGACGTTAGCCAGCTATCAAGTTGGCAAGCAAACAGTAGCTACAGTAAGGGTGTATAAGTTAGTTAGCTAGCTAGCAGAAGCTACCCTTAGTTTCTAGCCACGCACTAGGCTGAAATCTGCTGCCAAAATAATAAATGAGACGTCATTTTGCCATTTCGACTCGAAATCTAAGCCAAGTAAAAATGTAGATATGCATCAAGAAATAATTGCATTCCTGGTGATTTCATTTAGAGGTTTGTTAACGACGACAGAGGAAAATCTTCGCGCATTTGAGCTCATCTGAATTCCTGGTTCAACATTTCACTTATTTCCGATCCAGACTCTGCACAAATCTTTCCTTGGCTTGCCATGATTACGGAGGCTACAAGCAAACATCTTAAAGGGACATCACATGGCAACTAGAAACCCAATCACCACACAAAGGCACGTTGCTAGGACATAGTCGCTTTTAACCAATCAGTGATCAAAACACGGTGTCTAATATTAACAAAGGAGGGAAAAGAACAATGGTAAATGCTCGATTTATGGTTAGGGGGAGGAACATTCCGTGGGTTAGCGTACTGGACGTTAAAAGTTAGGTTAATGGTAGAGGTAAAGGTTACGGTTTAGAGTAGGGTCCTCCCAAGGATCTCACTGAGCATCGACGAAAGAACTATGGAAAGAAAATATTTGGCACAGAAGCATTTGAAAGTCACTTTCCAAAGTTACATCTATGAATTTGAGAGTGGTTACATTTTTCCAGCCCCATCCCTCAGCTGTTTCCCCCCAAAAGTGGCAGAGTGACCACTTTGTTGTTTGAATCCCAGATTGCCCCCTTGAAAAAAACACTGTATTGAAAACATATAATATAGTTGAGTTTTTATTCTCACATACTGGAATGACAACTGAAAAAATAAATAGGCCAATAAAGAGGAAATAAACAATAATTTCTCAGATTATGTCTGACTCTTTCTTGAAAGTAAATTGTAATATTAACATCTGTTTAATGGCATACAGGGTCTTGTAAAATGTAAACAATGGGGAAAATGCATTATGCAAATATGACTAGATTTCTATTACTTTCTATGATCTGTTGTGCTCAATCAAAATGTCTATGAGTATGTCAACAAAAACATAAACAATACAATACAGTAATAAGTCCTTATTATTTTGGTTGTAAAGATGTTGTTATTTGTAACTCATAAAGGTATTTAGGAGTCATAATCCTAATCAAGGGTGTAGGCTATTGTCAGTGATAAGGGACAGATGAAAGATGTTTGGCCTACTCCTTGTAGACAGGTGTTATTCCAAAAACCCCGAAGGTAGCAAAAGTTAAATAAATAAATAAATAAAAAGCTGTCGAAAATCAACTATGATATTGAGTCCAGTCTCTGCATACACCATACCTGCTAGCTCCTTTATTGAAAATACTGTCTTTCCAATACTTAAATGTACTGTGTACTGTGTCATATACTGTGTCAAGGAGCATACCCCTCTCCCCTCAAAGCATTTGCAGATTTATTTTCATAAAATAGTCCCATTATGCAAAAACAAAAACAAAAAAATCATAAATACATAAATCAAACTGTTAAACTACCTATTGTAACCTTGTAAAGGAAAGGCTTGTGCCTCTGGCTGCAGTTAAGGAGAGAGTGGCCTTCAGCTGACCCACCTTACCTGCTATGAGAGAGATCCAGACCCGCTGGGGTGATGCTGCAGGCTGGGTCCATTCACTGTTCTCCTGGGCCCTCCAGGACGCAATGTCTGACATGCCTTCATTGGGGTGCAGCAAATCAAGAGGTTTGAGCCAGCCAGGACCTTAGCAATAACTTCGATGAAACACTGCACCCCTTCCAAACCTCCTGGGGAGACTATAGTTTAGTCAATGCATCACAAACAACAAAGAGAGGTTGTAAGAGCTGTACCTTGATGAGCGTGTCAGTGGAACACAGTGCTAGGGACAGTCAGCTCAGGTAACCACCTCAGGTTACTGCAACGTGACCGAACCTCACATGACGGTCCTGTTCCTGTTACACTGCAGCCAAGGTGTGAATTTCAAGCTTCCTTGAGTTACCTTTCCAATTTATCAGCCACTAACATGCTATTTCCTCTCCATCGCTCTCCCCCGGAAATATTGTTAATCTTTCATCCACTTGTATTGTAGTGTATCATTTGACACGTCCTGTGTGAATGGTGCAGTTGTTTTCATTTGGTACAGTATAAATTAGGCACTGCTGAAGATGACCTGATACTTTCGAAGTCTGACATCACGGAAAAGAATAAGGACAAGCTTACCTGTAAACCAATGGGTAAATAGCACTGTACTTAATAGGGAGGGCAATTCAGACAAAGAACATTTTGTACATGCATTTTCTTCTCTTTGGGCATTATAAGACACAAATGTCTCTTTGCAGTGCCTTTTGTGATATCATATTTCCAACTTCTCTATTTACACATGTAATGTGTATTGCATTCGTGTCAGTGGCTTCAAAGTTAAAAAGTTGGAACTGTGGATTACAGTATCCCCTATTGGCCACCACAGCAATAAGATCTTTGATTCCCAGGCTTGTGAGCAACACTTTCCAGTCTATCCTGCCATTTCTGTCACCAAAGGGCTCGAATAACATACATGTTTTTTTTTTACACACTACGTACTGTACAAATGATACACGTTTTCTGTTTGTGTTACTACACTTTGAATGTTTTATACTCTTTTGATTTATTAAAATCTAAAATCAATAGTTGTTAAATTAGATTTGCAAATCCTTGAGATGGATATACCCGTTTGCTGCATGCACAATTTTATAAACTATGTACATACGTACTACACTGTATGTAACTACCATTTAAATTCATTTAAACCATCATATGAATTGAAAACGATCAAGAACCTCAACAGACACCATGACACTTCACGTTTTCAGCAGAAAACCTTTAACACGAATCAAATAACATTTTCGTTACAGTGTATGGCAATACCCTGAGTAACGTACACAAGCTGAGAGGTTAACAATAGTTAATGTAGCTTTTACATGAGGATCATGGGTCCATTTACAAAAAATAAGAATCTAACCATCCAGTGACATCACAGTAGTGTATTTCCTATGAGTCCTTCAGTCATTCCAGTGCTGCCTCTATACACGGCTGCATGTGGAGACCTAAGTAAAGGGTGAGCTGGTGTGACGATTAGTAACTAGATATTATGGTTGGTGGCGCCTGCTCCTTGACACTCGATTATGTGGGTGTCATTGTTGGAGTTCTCGTCATCTGCCTTGGTCACTGTAAACTTAGCCTGGGGAAAAAAAAAATTATAATGTTAGCTGTAAATCACAATCATTGTCATTTCATTTTTTCCACATACAGAAGCTTGCGAAAGCTCATCCTTGATGGAAAGAAGCATTACACTCTCTTTTTGACCAACCTGAGTGAGCTGCTCTGCAATATGGATGGCGGTTTGGGTGTGTAGGGTGACTGGGCCGGTGCGGATTCGGGAGGTACCATTTGCCATGGCCATGAAGATGATTAACTGGAAAAGAGAAAACAAGAGGGAGGAGGTTTTTGTGTCTCAAAACTATGTGGCTACTGGTGGCTACAGGTATGGGCATGTATCCTGACCAACAACCCTGGGCTCTGATGACAGCTCTTGGCACACCTGGGTGCTGTCATGGCAGTGCCACAAAAAAGATTGAGGAAATGTTGTCAAATATAGACCAATATTACTGTAGGATTGTTGAATCAACAGCCTGTTAATCAACCACGGCACTGATGCATCAACTAGAGGTCCCATGCTCCATGTGCTGTCGCCTTGACTTTAATTTAGGAGTGAGTTTACCAATTCAATTACACAATAGCCTAGCAAATGGAGAACAGCATCGTAAGGAAGAACATTACTGAATTGTTAATACAATAGAGTATGAAAGTCCAGCTACTGTCCAGCATAAACCTTGGCACTTTTGGATACAGGCGGCAGAAGTTACAATTGCTACTAAGGAAGTAGGAACATTGGCTGTAAATATGTGGAGTGTGTTTTTGGCTCAAGATGATCGGTTTGCCACAGACATTTTTTTACATTTATGGCATTTAGCAGAAGCCTTTATCCAAAGCGACTTCGAAGAAATACATTTGTTTAAGTAAGTGAATCATCTATCCATCAGTAATCATAAGAAAAAGTAATCTATGCTAGGACCAGGGGCTAACCCTATTAGCAGTCACAATGCTAGAAGTAGAAGGAATTATTATTATTTTATTTTTTTTCAGAAATAATAAACATCATACTCATTTCGTATTAAGGATTCAAAGTTACGGACTGACGGGGGAGTGTGCATGTGTGCTTAATTACCTGGTCTTGAAGAAACTCATCAACACAACCATTGTGCCTGATGTTTCTCAGCAGCATCTCCGCGGCCTCCCAGCCTATTTTGTCTGCATACACACCTGTGGCACAGAGTGGGATAACAACATTTGAGAGCTGTTGTCTGGAGGCAAAACTTCCCTCACCATATCTAGACAAAATATGTTTTAGGATGCTGCCCACTAGTGGCACAGAACTGTACACATCATATACTAAGCTCCTAGCAAAATAGCAGTGGATTTCTCACCTTTCTTGCCAAGGGATGACCCTGCAAATATGCAGCCGGTGGAAGACTCTGCAATGATTCTAGAGGAAGGTGGAGAGACACCATGTCAAATTTGCTGGATGAGGACAGCTTACAAATCACTAGTCAAGTCAAGTTGGTACTATGAATGAATACATAAAGAAGACTGTTGTTGTCTCTTATCAACCAAACTTAGGTAACAGAGATAATTACACTAGTGAAACATCACCTGTGTATTGGCCATCTAGGAGCAATTATTCGATTATAAACCCTCAGTGATGCCATGATGTTTTACCTTCACTGGAATAAATTCCACTACCATTGACAGAATTTAACCATATTGGAGTGATCCACCCCAGCACTAACCTCGTTGATAACAAGGAAATCCTTTGCAGAAAGTAGCTACAAAGAACCCATTTAAAATGAGTGCCGCCTAGCCACACATCAAACCAATCAATCAAATAGCTTGCTTGGGCGGGGCTCCAAAAAACTGAATTCCTTCAGGTTTTCTACCATTTTCTTCAATGTTGCAAGCTAGCATAGGCAACAATCATCTGCAAAATAGTCCTACCCGGTCGGAAAAGACGACACACACAATAAGCAACCTACGGGCGTGAGAACGTGATTTGGAGGTATGGCTTTTAAAAAAATAATAATAATTATGTAGAAGGACCTTGCAACAAAGTGAAATGCAAATACACATCTTACAAGATGACATGGTCTTCAGGTAAAGAAAGGTAATTGGAAAAAATAATACAAGGGAATATCAGGTATATGCCAAGGAGGTGAATAAGCTCACATGATGCCATTGGCATTGCCACAGGCCATGTCCTTCTCCTGCAGTGATGAGATGTTAATGTAGAGATCCTTTATCTCTCTTCTGATGGTTCGCACAGCAGTCGTTGACATGTCCTTAGCAAGCTAAGGAAGAGAGGTTTTTTTTTTTTTTTTTTTTTTTTTTACTTCATTCTGTAATGTACTTTAATCACCCACATATACATAAAAAGTGTCACACTTGGGCAAAAGCATTTGCTTAATGGCGTATGTTATCAAGAAGTGAAATGTCTTGCTGGTTTATATCTCCCCACTACTCATGGCAACTGATATAAACATCTCTTGCTGTTCCGATTGTGGCTTAGCGGTAACGCTCCCAACAATGTACATATGCAATACCCGAAGGTCTCGTTTTGTTGGTGGTTCTGCATGCAGAGCCAACTCTAAACCAGAGTCAGGTACTCTACCTTGTAGGGAAGCACCCCAGCAACAAAAGCTCTCCCATATATCTTGGTGATGGTGCCTCGCTCAGTGATGTTGATGGGATTCAGCTCCTTCACTGGGTTTACCTTCACCATCACCTCTCCACCACCTTTGGGATAGTATCCCCTGCTCAACACAAATATAAGGTTAACACATATTGTACATTTCTAATATTTACATGTATTGTAAGTTCATCTATTGAGATGTTCTCAGGGCCTGGTATTGTGTCAGATTAACATGAAGAGATGCTCACCTCATTCTCAAGTCACATTCAAAATGTACACCAAATTTCTCCATTATGGGCTTGAATACCTAGAGAATATTTGGTTAGTATTAGTTCAGAGCAATTTCAATACCAACACAGAAATACATTGACTCACAAACGTCATCAGTGGCAGAGACCGAGTGTGGCATGAACGGGTAGTAAACTAATTTGCTCAGGTTTAATTTAGCTGCCTGAACTGACTCTGAAAAGCAGAATAGGGGCTGATGTATTTGGACTTCAGGTTTGCCAAAGCTGTACATATTCAAAGAATGCAGAACACCCCCAAAATTAGGTTACCCATACCTTCATGGTGTAGTCAATCTGTGGGGCCATCTCTGCATTGGTGCCCCCCTTCAGACAGAGCTCTGAGGGGCCATCAGCAAACAGGGCACAGGGTAGAGACACCTGCAGCAGCAGCCCAACACTCCTAGAGCAAAGAAACATAATGATGGTTAGAAAAGATCCTCAAGATGTTTCCATACTAAATGCAGACAGACACACACCACTATGATCAAGAATACTGAACCAACTAGATGTTGTTTTAATAAAATACCATGAATTACCTTGTGAGACACAGCAGAATGTTTTAGCAGCTAGCTTACAAGGTTAAAGCATTGAGGGTTGAATGGGCAAATTACCACTAGAATACTCGTTCAAACCCACTTGTATTACTAATTTGATATGCTAATATTCACTCCCAATTCAAGGTAGAGAATCTTTTGATTATCATCACAATTTCTGCCAGCTTTAAAGAACAACAGCATTACCTCTGTCCCATTGACAGAAACATATTTTTTATGCAGTCAAGTACAAGGGAACTGTCTGAGTGACTAACCCTGCTGTATGGGGATCAGCAGTGTGATTCCCAGCCTTGATTTTTCCTGGGGTCAGCGTGGCTTCTGTGGATCCAACTGTGGCTCCCTCTAGACTTCCACCACAAATGTCCCTCACTAGCTCCAAACCTGACAGATGCTGTGGTCTGGTGAAAGAGAAGGAGGTTGTGACAATACAAATGGAAAAATGTCTTCTATCATTACATGCAGTTGAATCCATTGTTTCTTTCCACAGAATCATAGGATCACAGGAATATATAAGAAATGTATTATGATATCTGTTGTTCTTTCAATGACAAAACCTATAGCAGTGTATTAATGATAGCTTGATGTAAAACTGTTAAGCAATTCGATTTGGCTATACACTTTGTTGTGTCCAGAATAGCACAGTCGGTCAAATAAACTTCTGAGTGGTTTAGCTAGTCTCTGATGAGAACAAGTGGACTAACCGCTACATATAAACCAACAAAGGATTCCATGAAAAATGTATGAGGGCTGGCTATCTTGATGGGAAACAAAACTAAACTCAGAGGTTACAGATCATAGCGGCTGAAAAGCAGTAGGCCTAATCAAAACTGTTATCATTTGTTGATCAGGAATACATTTAAGATGCATATCAGTTTAGAAACGCTTCCTTTGCTTTGTTATGATTCTGAACTACTGGTAGGGGGGGAGCAGTCGATCCGCCTAAGATAGGCTGTGCTAACTATAAGAAACCGTCTTCTATTAGTCGGATGACATGTACCCTTGTTTTTTTTGTTTGTTTGTTTTTTAAATGTATTAATCTAATAGAATTGTTAAAAGAATCTATGAAGTTACCTTAATCCCGGTGTGCTTCTACCAGCACGGATTTTGTTTATTCTGATGGATGCGCCATAGATGCAACTTAGTGCGGCGGATACTCTCAATATTTGCCCACCCTGAAAAAGATAACAAAATACAATAAAAATAGGAACTACATGTTCGAAATTTACTGGCAAATTCTTATAAGAACGGAATAAAACTGTAGATTTTTTACTGTACTCACACCCTCCATTATACTTCCGTCAATATCCAATGCTGTTGCGGCCATTTTCGAAAAAGAAAGAAGAAAAAACTATTTAAACTTAGGCTATCTATGACCTGACCACTGTAAGAAATGTTGTGGCCTATCACGATCCTTTTTTATGTTGCGAGAACACGCGTGATAGTATGTTCAGAGAAGCAAGTCAGGCCCTATGTTGTTCGCCGGCCGGGTTTTGAGTCAAACAATACTACCAATCAACCGCGGCGCGAACTTCCCAAGATCAGTGCGCATATACTATACACGCCGTGTGCACATAGACTGCGCAATGCGGTGGAGGTCAAGCGGAAGTCCATTTCAATGGGAAGCGGTGCGCACGTTGCTTTCCGGGTGCTTAGCTGTGCGTTAAAAGGCTGTCCGGTGAAAGCCAGTTAGAAAATATTTTGTGATATTATAAGCTAACTGTCAACAACACAACAACACTGGTTAGCCTAACAACAATGTTAGCTTTTATTCAAACCGTATACTTTTAGATGCAGCCAATCAATTGTTTGAATGACGATGTGCATTGCACCCCAAACCACCCAGCACGAGCCCCCACTAACCACATAATGCTAGCAGGGGGGAAACAGTCATTTTGTCGCAGTCTATGTGCACGTAGCGTGTCATTGGTGCGCACGCAGTTCCCAACAGTGACTGCAGTGCGGGGCTAAATAATTAATTAATAAGTAATTGTTTCATATCAATTAGGCCAGGCCAGAAACTCTGTAATACTTATTTGGTGTGTATAGTAGGCATATTAAACATTTTTCAGAGAGGATACGCATGTTCAAACCAGCATGACCCCTCGTCACTTCTTATGGCAATAAGGGCGTGTTCAAAAAGTAGAAAACTACTGCCCCAAAATCTAAACGGTGGTGAATTGAACGAAATAAATAAAGAAGTGGCGAATTGCCAAGGCTCCAAGTACGGTCCCGCGATACTTCATACTTGCTGTCGACCGACCACTCTGAGATGTTGGCCAGAAATTGTACATAGGCCTAGTTGAGATATGCCTTTAAACATCAAATAACCGCACGAAATGTTTCTTTACACTTTAGTGATACGAAAAACCAAAATTAAAAGTTGCTAATCTTTATCATTTTGGTGTGCGTGGAGTTTTTGTCCTGCCGTCCCATTGGCGACCAATTACGTTTTAAACCAAGTGAGCATTGGTGACTACCACTGGCACCAGCTAAACAGTGGCAGAGCAGCACGTTCTTTGTACTTGTAGTGGGAGCTCTTTTCTATCAATTTATTTGTAACTCTGGTATGGTGAAATAAATTACTGAAAGGTGTTTGGGGTGGAAGAGGGGGGTGTTGTGACCAGGAGATCAATCGGCCGTCTGGTGGGCACGCCGCAAAACCTAGTGGCCACTCGTGGTACCGTTGTATTTTTCACTTGTAGTTCTGCCCAAACAGACAATTCCCATTGCAATTCCATTGGTGGAGTCGGTATTGTTCCTGGTCAAAAGAGGTCGATTCCAGGGTGACTTTGATGTTCTACAATTACTTAAAATATACAAATTAAACTCTCTACCCACTTCACTGAACTACACCTGGCTCATCCTATCTATCTGTCTATCTATCTGTCTATCTATCTATCTATCTATCTATCTATCTATCTATCTATCTATCTATCTATCTATCTATCTATCTATCTATCTAACATTCTATCTATGACCTTCAAACATACTATATATCCAGTCAACCAACCTATCTCACTTTCTTTCAACTAACCAACAAATCTATCAATCGAGACATCTTTAAACCTTTTCCACTAGCAAAATAAGACTTTGCAAGCCCACAAACAATTGGAAATACACATAATATAATATATTATACAACTAATATTGCAAAGGTATTAAATTCAGACAAACACTGCAGTAGTAGACTACACATAATATGACTTCCATAATATGCATCCAACCGACCTGGAGACAAGACGTAAGCATACAGACTCAGGTATTGAACTGAAAGTGTTATACTTCTTGGTTTGTCAACATAGAACTATAGACCTACAAATTATAACATAGAACTTTTTTTATGCTAAGTAGAACCCTTTCAGGTCAGGTAGATACATTTTTGGTACTAGGCTTACCTGCAACCCTTTTTCCAAGATTCTCCTTGGTGACACAATAGTTAGAGAGTATGCTATTATTAGAATGAACAAGCGACAACTAATGTATCCGCTGTTCACTCAATCAATCAATCAATGTAATTTATTTGTATAGCACTTTTTACAAAGACAAATGTCGCAAAAGTGCTTCACAACAAAAACAGTACTAAACAATATAAACAATAAATACAAAACAAACAATATGATCTAACACCAAACCATAAGACCCCCAAAAAGTTGAGGGGAGAAAAATATAGGGCACAGTGGCACGGAAAAACTCCCTGGGAGGAAGAAACCTTGAGTGGAAGCAGACTCCAGGGGGGTCCTATCTTCCTCTGGCTGATCAGGTGCTAAACAGTAAACTAATTTGGAATGTGAAATGTGGTGTGGTGCAAGAGTTCAGGGTCTATAGCGAAGGGCAGCTTTCTGGTGGCACACGGGTGGGGTGGCAAGGACCAGGATATAGGGGTCTAGTTTTGAGGGGTCCAGATCCCCTCGGACAGATAAGCACAAAGAGGACAACACAAGTGTAGAGGCTGTTGCACCTGGTCACCCCAAGGGATGAGGAGAGCATGGAACACCAACCACTAGACCAATGCCAACCCTTTGGCATTCCTGCATTGGGTGGGGAGGTGCACCTGCCCACTATGAATGACTTATTATGACGATGCTACTTTCTTTGGCTTGATCTGGGATTTTTAGCTGTGGTATAAGCATAGAGTATAGAGGAAACTCTACACTGTCTATGGTTAGGTTGAACAGAGATTATTCAAGTGAAATATGCTTTTATTTGGCTTGACTGCAGTTCGCAAACTCTCCTCTTCGAAAACGTTCCACATGGGGCGCATATGCGACTGATCTCTGATTGGGTATTCAAAGGGGCGTGCATTTTCGTCACATCCGAACTCCAGAGGTAGTGAACATGGCGGCAGTTACCAGATGCACATTCACATCAATGAGACGCTTGGTAGGTTTGATTGACTTCTTCTAAATATCTCTCCCATGTGAACGATTTCTAGAACAGAGTATAATGCACGAAAACGATCCACGTAGGAAAGCTAAAATTTGGTAGCTATATATCCTGAAACTGGCAAGTCAGTTACCAAACTAGCTAGCTAGCCGAATCGTTAGCTAGATAGTCTAGTCCTAGTCTCATGGACCGGTGTGAAACACTTGGAAAACAAAAAGTTCTGGCGTCCACATAAATTATGTTTTTATCTACGTTTACAAATCGTTTACATACAGTTATTTTAGTTCTACACATTGTAAAGGTTCAATGATGATGGAACAATGTCGTCAGGGATTAGTGCGACCTGATTAATTTGTTTAGTTAGTAACCCAGTAGGTTGGGTAGCTTGACATTTTGCCAAAAGATAATGAGAGTCTGTTTTTCTTCTCACTTTTTGCAACAAACGATTATTTACTTTCACATTTGAAGTTGTGAAGCAGGATACTTTGTATGTGCCCCAGCTGTTGACGCTGATGACAATTGAACTTGAGTGACAATGTCATGTCGGTTACGCGGTGTCTTTGCCAATCAGCTAACGTAACGTCTGAATTCGTTTTGACAAAATTGGTAGCACAATACTTTTCCATAATTGCTGATATAATGTGATGATGCCGCTTTATCTACATTATTCAATTTTAGTGAAATGATGTAGCCTAAACTTACATTATGGGGGATTTTGCCTCTGGTGTTGCACTTGTTCTTTCTTGCGGAAAATTGAAATTAAGTCAAAAATACTCACCAGAACAAGTCATGTTTGATCCGTTTGTTTCTGTGGCGGTGGTGTATTCCAAGTGCCTGTGCCGTGTCAGTATGTGTTCACTTGTCAGATAGTGTTCCCCCTCCTATTAATTATGATTTTGTATCTAAGTCAACTTAATTGATGCCTAACGTTAATGCCACCATTGCACACTGCATTGCAAGTGTTTTCATGCATTTTAAATAATATTTTAACATTCATTATTTAATTCAGAACAGGAATTGATGTTATCGCAATTTGTAATTTTAACACCAACATTAATCACAATGTTTGTCTTAATTGCAAAAGTAGAGTAATAGAACATTGATATTCATGGTGTCATCTATAACCGTAATAAATGAAACTGCATTGGAGGACCAAGTGTCATAAGTGTAAGCCACTATCATTGTTATTTTACAATGATTTTCATTAGATTACTCTTAAAAACACTTTCTGTCAGATCAGGAAAACTACCCGACACAGGAACACTATCTGACATGATACATCAAACATCTGACTTCATTTCAACTTTCCATAATAACAACACAACAAACAAGTAGGATATCTTGAAGCAGGTTTTTGTTCAGCAATAGAATGTTTACTTTTTAAAAACCTTTTTTTCAGCATTACTTTTTAAAAACTTGATTTGAAGCTAGCACTTATTTACAAAATATCTAATGACAACATAAACAGATAGTCTAGGTGCTTATTTAGTTGGTTGTGATGGGGCATAAAGAGTGGTTGTACTCTCTGAGGCTTGATATTCCTTGATATTTATCATAATCAAGAAGTGTAGTTGACTGACAGTGCATTTAAGCCATAGGCTATGTAAAGGCAAAAAAAAGTTATAAGGATTTCAAAAGTTGGACTTGCTGAAACAAACCACGATATGAATGCGATTTATTTTAATGTAATTGCAGCTTTCACATCAATGCAAGCGTTGCTGCTCCAGGGTCCAAACTGCCTGGCCAGAATCTACCTTCCAAGCCCATTCTTTCATCATCCCTCAACTGTGTAGCACAAGATTTTTCCGCACCAACTATGGTATGTTTACGCATTCATAACTCATTAGGTAGTTGATTGACTGATTAGTCTTAAAGGCATTGCTTTTTAAACGTGCATATACTTTAATTGAGTATCCGTCATCTTTACAGTCACATCTGGACCAATTATGCCATTCAAACTCTCCGATATTGGGGAGGGCATCATGGAGGTGACAGTGAAAGAATGGTATGTTTGCAAATATTACATAGTGCATATGGTCAATATTTGTCTCACTTACTCTATGTGCCTACTCTGTAAGTCTGCAAACTTTGTGTTGAATGTCTGTAGAGCAGCCAAATGGGGGTGGGCAGTTGAAATGTAAAGTAAATGTGAAGAGCATGAGAGAACTAGACACCACTCCATTGAAGTTAGGATAGCTGTTTTCTCTGGGCAACACAGCATTTGCAGAAAGTGTGTGGGGGAGCTGCCACTGGAGGGCATTGAGAGGGCACAGAGAGCATGGCATGATGGCAACGTAGAGCTGCTCAGCTACAGAGCTGCTCTAAGAGAGATTTTGTTTGATTTCACTCTTGGGTTTTATTTTGCATGTTTCCTACAAAGATATACACTTCATGGCCAGTTAGAAAATGTCATCTGCATCTTAAACACAAGTTTGCATTCTTCCACATTTTGACTTCTGTTTTCATGTCGAATATGCTTTTAACAATGATGTCATTGGCGATCAAAGATAGTTACTCTATCATGACTAAATATCAGTTTCATTTGCTCTGAAATGTTTCCATAGTGGCGGAGCAAAGTCAACAAGGTGGCACAGCGCCCCTCTTACGTTCTTTGGGGAGAACCCTGTGATAAGGAGTTTCTGTCTATTGTATTATAATAGGTATGTGAAGGAGGGGGATAAGGTGTCCCAATTTGACAGTATCTGTGAGGTGCAGAGTGACAAGGCATCTGTCACCATTACAAGTCGCTACGACGGTGTCATCCGCAAACTGTACTACGACGTTGATGCCACAGCCTTAGTTGGCACACCGCTGGTGGACATTGAGACTGAGGCTGGTCCAGGTTGGTGTGCTCCTTTCCAAAAAAAAATTCCTCTGGACATCTTTCACCACTCACTCACCATTGGGCAAGACATGACCCAAAACACTGCAAATGCATCCAAAGAGTTCGGAGACTCACAGGGCTGATGCAGTTATTGCATGCAATGGATATGGGACCAAATACAAACCTATAGAGTACTTGAATATACTTTCAGTTAATTTGTCCAAATAATTATGACTTCAACAAATGGGGGTACTACATACATAGGCCTAGCGTTTTTTTTTCTAAATGGTAAAAACATATTGATGTCAGAAAAAAAACCATTTACACAGGTCAAGTGATTGAGAATTTGATGTGGCGCACTTTCTCTCAGATGTGGCCCCTGAGGAAGATGTTGTGGAGACACCGGCAATGTCACACGATGAGCACACCCACCAGGAAATCAAAGGACTTAAGACTCAGGCTACACCAGCAGTTCGCCGCTTGGCCATGGAGAACAATGTAAGTTATCAACAAAAGACATGTGTACACCCACACATGCACACAGTCTGCTTGGTACATAGCAAATGCCAGAGATCTAAGCATGCACTTACTGCATTATATTCAAGTTTTCAAGATGATTATACACACAAGTATAATCCTTGCTATGAAATGGAGACTAGACTACTTGTTTGTCCAGTTTTACTGGTATTTGTGTGAATTTTAGGAATTTATATTCCGCTTGCAATAAGGTTTTGAGGAAGAGCATGTGTCCGAATCCTAACTTGAAATCCTCACGCATAAGTGGGTCAAATCTCTTATTGGCCATAATGCGAGATTTACGTCAAAGTCTGTTAGAGAATCATGTGAACATTGAACTACCTCAGGGACTAGCAAGACTAACAGAGTGACTTTTGTCAGAGCAAGCTCAAACATTGTCAATAATGCTCAGAACTGCGAGAACATCACAGAATAACTCTTAATAAAGATATGCACCTAAAATTATCTGGTCCGATTAACAGCATGGGGGAACAATACTAAAAGAAACAACAACTGAAGATGGCTGCAGTACAGACCTGGCGGAGCTTCACCAGAGAAGATACCTAGGGTCTGGTGGGGTCAATGGGTCGCAGACTTCAGGCAGTTTTTGCATGCAAAGGATTTGCGACCAGATATTAAACAAGTGCTTAATTTTGACATCATATGAATCTGTCCCGGTATTTTTGGTGCCCTGAAATAGAGGGACTTTTTGAGAAAGTGTTGTAATTTCTAGAAGGTGAAACCAATATGTACACAAATACCCTAAAATAAAAGCTGAAAATCTATACTTTAACATCATATTAATTGTCTAAAAACAAATGAAAAATGGTGTCAAAATAGTGAAACATCCCTTTGATTACCATATCCCCATTCCTCTCTAGATCAAGCTGAGTGAAGTAGTTGGAACCGGGAAAGACGGACGGATCCTTAAAGAGGACATTCTCAACTTCCTGGCTAAACAGACAGGGGCCATCTTGCCCCCTACCCCATTCCATGAGATCCGCCCCCCCCCTCCAGTAGCAGCAGCCCCCTCACCTGCTGCCAAGCCAATGGGGAAGGTGCCTCCGCCAAGTGCCACACGCCCTGTCATGCCCAGGCCCGTCTTCACTGGCAAGGACGTCACTGAGCCCCTGAAAGGTTAGGTCAGCCTCTCAGGTTTATGGGAACTAACCATCTATATGCTTTATAGGATACATTTCTAAAAAGTAGCGCTAGCATTGGACAGCCCTACCATGATTCATACATTGTTTATTCTACATTTTAAAATGAAGATAAATGACAGATTAATCTCTTCAAATTATATGGAGCGACAAGTATATTGTAAGGTTGATGTGGAGTTCTGATTATCACATATTTTAGAAAGGATCGTCATCTGTTACTCAACGTGATTAATTACCATTGAACACAAAACGGTTTGAATTAACAGCAGAAAACGACTACAAAAACCTTTGAGCAGGGCGGAGCTTAAGCTTGTGCTCCCTATGTTTAAGAAAGTAAGGTCTATCATGGAATGTCCTTTCTTGTCTGTAGGCTTGTCTATGGTTACAGGGATGGTTACGTTTCCCCAGCCTTACTATTCAGCTTACCAACATCTGGATCTTGCTGTTTCATTTAGCACAAGGCTTAAAGCTCAGTGCCAAAATCGTGTGCTTAAAGCTGTATGTTTTCAAGTAACCATGGCTAGTTACAGGTGCAAAAAATAATGCAACTTAGCTGTATCAATTTTTCGTTGTTATACTGAGATGTCTGTAATTGCCATGAGCTTTGGAATTGTATTGAAATATACAGTATATCATGTTTCTATATGACCAGGTTTTCACAAAGCTATGATGAAGATCATGACTGCAGCCTTGAAGATCCCCCATTTTGGGTACTGTGACGAGGTGGACCTGACACGGCTGGTGCAGCTGCGCAAGGAGCTGAAAGGCGTGTCCGAGGACCGTGGGGTCAAGCTCAGCTACATGCCCTTCTTCATTAAGGTGCCCTTTGACCCCTGCTATGAAATGAAGTTGTGGGGTTACATTTTGGGCAATTTTTAAAATAATTTAAGCTGTGTATTAATTGGAGAATACTGATTAATATCACAACATTTAGTCTTGTGGATGAATGGTGCAGCAACTTGTATCTGCATGATTTGAAGTCCCCCATCATACACAGTTGTCTTCTTTATGGATGTTGAAATAATATTTCCAGTATTGTAATGGGAGTATCGCACCCACATTTTACATTTTCCCGGCTTATTTGCACTGTTAAAATACTAGATTTCATAAGCTTAATTTAAATGTCAATAAATGGTCAGCTTGTTGTCTTGATGATAATATTCTCCCATCTGAGTAGGCTGCTTCCCTTGGACTCCTCCATTTCCCCATTCTTAATGCCTCATTGGATGAGTCCTGTCAGAATATCACCTACAAGGTAAGGCTCTCAAGCATCGCGCACATATGGAAGGGAATTGTAAAGAGTGCTGGGGAGAAACGATTTTTGGGCCTACTTTCTCAACAGGCCTGCTTGTCAACAAGAATATTAAAATGGGGAAAATGAGAGCATTTTAACAGCTTACTCGTAATATTGTCATAATGAAAGTACTGTATTGACAATAGTCTGAGTAATAATCAATGAATGAACTGCCAGTTTTGTGGACCTCTGTGTAGATTTGAGGTACACTATTGAAGTTGAATTTCTAATGTATTACCTCAATGTTTTTGCCTAGTGTTGACTGTATAGTTATTATTCTTAGTCATTCAAGATAGACTCTGGGACTCTGAGATTATTTCTGACTATTTAGGGGACCCCTATTGACTCAAGAGCACCCCCAGTGGCAAAACCCAAGCTGGATCTAACTCTTCTTGCGTTTTTCTCCTTTTCCCACCCGTTGTGTCCTGCCACAGGCATCCCACAACATTGGCTTGGCCATGGACACGAGCCAGGGCCTGTTGGTACCCAATGTGAAAAATGTTCAAGTGCTGAGTGTCTTTGACATTGCTGTAGAGCTCAACCGCCTGCAGTCCCTTGGGGCCACAGGCCAGCTAGGCACGTCCGACCTCACGGGAGGCACCTTCACCCTCTCCAATATTGGCTCGGTGAGCAGAAGGGGTGGTAATACTGTAACAAATCACAACTGATGTGTTGTCCACAGAATTTAGAGTGTAGGAAAATATGCATTGTTTTAGAAAATGAGGAAAAAAAAATGTTATTGCATTTTATTGAGTACCACCATTGAGTCAACCCCCGGCGCTATGAAATATTCAATCTGATAAAGAAAACCATTAAGATTTCAAACTGATACAATTATTGGAAAAGCTTTGTAAGTACATTTATGGCCAGTTTCACAGACAAGGCTTAAGGCTAGTCCTGGACTAGTTCACACTTTCAATGGCAAATTGCCACCGAGGATGCTTTTTAGTCTAGGGCTAGGCTTAAGCCTTGTCTGTGAAACCGGCCCATTATATCGGCCCAAAATGTCGTGAATCGGCTCTCTTCAACCCCCAATAATTGTTATTAGCATCAGCCCTGAAAAAGCCTTCTCTGTCGATCTCTAGTTTTCTGACAAAGCACTCAAGGGTCCCAGGACAACCTTGGCTATACGGTCAGCTTTTCAAAATGTCCAACTGCCAGCATTTTAAACACTGCCTAAAGTAAATCTATTAATAACAATTCCGTGATACGTAGTCTCTACCTTTGCTAATAGGGATACAATGTAAAGACAGCAGTTTTGCCTGGAGTGTTAAGCAAAACAAAATGTGGTATGTGAAAGCAAATAAGCTAAGCTTATTAGGAGGCTTTGTAAACACATGAGCCATGAAAATGAATTACATATTTGTTATTTTCTTATTTGTCTGTATGGAATTAGATTGGAGGCACATATGCAAAGCCAGTGATCATGCCTCCTGAGGTGGCCATTGGAGCCCTTGGGAAGATTCAGGTTTGTGAATCATAAATTATGCTACAAATCAGCTACGTTGTACAATTTCAATGCATTTATGCCTCTTCTTGATCATCCAAGATTCAACTACATTTATTCAATATAGAATCATGCATTTTTGTCATACATACATCACATGGCCAATATGAATTATACTTTGCCACATTTGATTTTAGAGGGATGCACACCTGCTCTTCCAACATGCACCATAGGATGTATTATAAAGCATATTTCAACCCCGGTCAATTTGTCAGTTGTTCAATTCTCAAATGTTTCAAGATGAATCCATTGTCCACACAACCTGTTGCATAGATTTCACTTTATGCATAAAATAATTGGCAAAATGTTGAATTTTGTGGCAAAATATGCCTTTCATGACTATATGATGGCAATGATGAGTGGCGCAGGGGTACAGACCTCAGCTGATAATGGGAGCTGAGTGTTGGTTCTAGTTCTCAGGTCAGTGAGCATGTGGCCAGCTGACTGGGAAGTGCCAACATGACACAGACGCCTAACTGAGCTGTCCTCATGGCATAAAAATGAATGTTCTCTGACACCTGTAACATTGTTTATTAGGTGGTTATAGTCTGTGTTTTGAATGCCCAAAATAATTTGTTAATTGTCACCTAATATGTTCATGCCCCTTCTAGATCCTCCCAAGATTTAACTCGAGGGATGAGGTGGTGAAAGCTCACCTCATGAATGTCAGCTGGTCAGCGGACCACAGGATTATTGATGGAGCCACCATGTCTCGCTTCTCCAACCTGTGGAGGTCTTACCTGGAGAACCCTGCTGCCATGGTTCTGGATCTAAAATGAGCCTGCTGTGCTTCCGTTGGATGCAAGCCCAGCTATGCAAATTTAGCCACCATGATTATGTGAAGATGGTACTCGCTGACTCTGGGTAGTCATATTGACTGTGTGTTACTTTTCCCCCTACTGCTCCTGCTCCTCTTCCTTTCCAAACCTTCCTCATACCATGGATGCACATGCCACGGAACCAAGTTACCTTCTTAGACAAGTATCTAGTGGTTGTATCTGTTGTTTTTTTTCTTTGTGTGTGGCCTTAGTTTGTGTTTGGCCTCTTTTTGTTGCCTTACTGACAGGATGGTTATGAGCAGTAGTGCTGTTTCCAGAGGACCTAAATGTTGGGAGAAGAGAGCCTTTGTAATCTTACCTGTTCTATATCTGAAGAAAAACTGACCCCACATGTCCCCTCAGCAACACTAAAAAAGCTCTCTTTCCAATACCAATATTACGAGTGAAGACAGGTGAATTTGTGATTCCCTTGTTAAGGCATCATCACACATGCTGTGGTCATATTAGCTATTATGATAATAATGTCTGTTGTCAACAGCGAGTGGACAAAAAGCTCATATGATGGTTACCCAGTTAAACTGTGATTGATAAACTTGTATGATACAAGGGTGCTGCTTTTCTAGAATGTTCTAACTGCTTTTCTTGTCGTCTGATAATGTATTTTGTCTTTAAAGGAAAATATAGTTATGGTTGGAACACCTAGTGTACTATGTATTTGTATTTTCAGAATGTGTGCTGTGGGCTTCCAATATTTTGGGAAGATTATAGTTGCAGGAACTGGTGAAATATCAGCAGTGTTCCGGCTCATCAACAACCACTGTTCTGTCTGATATTGAGTATGGATCTTGGAAAACAAGTTTTAATAAATTCAAGGTGTAAATATATTTGTCTCTGAAATATTGCTTTTTTGTTGTCTTACCTCATCATAACCCAAGAGGTTGTTTTACATATGTGTAAAGAGAACAAGTCTTTATAACAACTTAAAAACAGAACGCATACTGTAGCTTTGAAATGTGTTTAAAACTATAATTTCTGTTTGTCCTTGTATCAAGACCTGTCAATGACCCCATCTCTCAACTTTAAACCAAAAGTGGAGGGCCAGCCATTTGGCTGAAAAACAAATAAGGCATTGCACCTTTAACTGGCTTTTGAAGGTACAGTTAGGTTCATATATATTTGGACAATTTTTGTTATTTTAGCTGTTTACCAAAATATATTCACGTTACAGTTATATAATGAATATGGGCTTAAAGTGCAGACTCTCAGCTTTAATTTGAGGGTATTCACATCCAAATTGGAGGAGGGTTTAGGAATTACAGCTCTTTAATATGTAGCCCCCTCTTTTTCAAGGGACCAAAAGTAATTGGACAATTGACTCAAAAGCAGTTTCATGGACAGGTGTGGGCTATTCCTTTGTTATTTCTTTATCAATTAAGCAGGTAAAAGGTCTGAATTGATTCCAAGTGTGGCATTTGCATTTGGAAGCTGTTGCTGTGAACGCACAACATACGGTCAAAGGAGCTCTCAATGCAAGTGAAACAGGCCATCCTTACGCTTCAAAAACACAAAAATCCATCAGAGAGATAGCAGCAACATTAGGAGTGGCCAAATCAGTTTGATACATTCTGAGAGAAGAAGAACGCACTGGTGAGCTCGGCAACACAAAAAGGCCTGAATGTGAAGACTAAAGGCAGAAAGACCCACAAACACACAAGAACTGAAGACAGCTGCAGTAAAGGCCTGGCAAAGCATCACAAAGGAGAAAACCCAGCATTTGATGATGTCCATGGGTTCCAGACTTCAAGCATTGCCTGCAAAGGATTCTCGACAAAGTATTAAAAATGAACATTTTATTTATGATTATGTTAATTTGTCCAATTACATTTGAGCCCCTGAAAATAGGGGACTGTGTATAAAAATGGTTGCAATTCCTAAACATTTTATACAATATTTTTGTTCAACCCCTTGAATTAAAGCTGAAAGTCTGCACTTCAATTGCATCTCGATTGTTTCATTTCAAATCCATTGTGGTGGCATATAGAGCCAAAATTATGAAAATTGTGTCACTGTCCAAATATTTCCGGACCTAACTGTATGTGTCAGTCAGGGGAGACAAATGTCCATGAGCCAACTTTAGCATGTGACTGCCACTATTCTCAGGGTTCTACCCTTGCTAAAATTAGACCCAGTCTCTCGGGTCATGTTTTTTGAAGGGACACAGCTGACAAAGGAAGAACGTGTGTTGCTACTGAGTGACACGATTTTCAAAGCTGAGGGAGATATTCACATGAGGACATGTCTGAGGAATTTATTACATGGGTTTGAACTCGAGGGAACACACAAGTTTTTTTTTTTTCATGAGAACTGGAGCTGACCAATTGAGCTGAGATGGGTAAGTGCTTGCTTTCTAAAAGGAACAGGACCATTTCTTACAAAACCGCTACTGAGTGGTTGCATTTCTCTAGCCCTGTCACTCACTTTTATAGTAAATCAAGTGGCAGGACTTCCCTTCAGTTTAAACACAAATTAAAGATTGTACCTTCAACTTCTGCATGTTGAAATATGTGCATTTAAGATTACCCTACCTAATCTGGCCCTGTCTTCCCCTGTATTTTCAATGCAAATTAGCAGTGACTGGTGAGCCTTTCTTTTTCTGAGATTGGGAGCTGTACACAGTTAATGCAGGCTCACCATGACGGGTGTGACAGTGTGTTGTGGTTCAGTGAACTCCATCAAGGCCCTTTGGGAGACTAGAATTAAGAAAAGCAAAGAAGATCTCCAGAAGCAGAAAACACACAAAGCTGCTGTAGGTAGGTGAGTGATATTTCTCTTTTTAGAATCTGTACCCGTCTGCCTCTAAGCATTACAGTAGTTCTCAATAGCAGATCATCAGGTGAATGTTATTTCATCGTTAAAACTCAACCACCAAGACTTTTCAGAGCGGAAATGTCCAGGTTTAGTTAATTGGAAACAAACATATTTCATAAATATTTTCTCGCAGGGAGGGGACCAATGTTTTTGTACTCAATATTCTGAATTTGGCACTATCTTAGGCAGCCAACAGGCCAAATTAATGAACAGTGAAGGAGTCCAAAACCACTGAGAAAAGTTGGTCTGTGTCTAACAATAGAGTTCCACTCCTCTGCCCTAGGTTGGCACATGGCTGGGAAGATAGGATTGTACTGGCCAAACTGAAAGAGAAGGTGGTGACCGAAGAAGGCCGTGTCATTTTAAGGATAGAGAAAGAGGAGTGGAAGGTACCTTTGCACATTATTCTCAAATTTTCATGAAAATAGCTACCTACTGTACCAGTGGAAAAAACATACTATAGGACCTATAACCTGTTGGTAACTTGTTGTTTTCTTCTTCATATTGCTAACACCTGTGGACTTCTATTCTTTGACAGACTTTACCTCCAGTCTTGGTTCATCTTCCTCAACTCCAAGAGTGGCAGCTTCACAGGGTTGGACTGGAGAAAATTCCACGTTTCATTGCCAGTTTTGAGAATCTGATTGTTCTTGACCTGTCCCGCAATGCCATCACAGATATCCCAAAGGAGATTGGTCAGTAAAACAGATAATTTTAAAGTCAAAATCTTTGATAAGATTTTGTTACTATATTTGTACTCTGTACTGAAAGCTAGGGTCCACTCTCAAAATGAACTGTACATTTCAAATCATATCTCTAATTTCTTAGTGCACAGAGAACTCGTTTATGAGAACATCTCATAAATGAAAGCAGATGAACAAAGATGAAACCTCAATACTAGATGCTCTCTGTGGTTTTTGATGGTCACTTCTTAATATTGCCCAAGACAAAGTGCACTGAATTGTAGTTACATCTATCTCTGTCATAGTCTTATTTCAAACCCTCACTAAATTCTGGATGAGCTCTAGAATTTTCATTCTTTCACTTTTTTTCACTCACGACTTTCACTTAATTAGTCCAGTTGAAAAGTGCAATTTAGTCTAAGATTAGGCTTAACCTTTGTCTGGGAAACGTAAATCTTTATGTTCGGCTGTGCAGCTGTCAAATCATGAAATGTGTCTTTATCAGGTAAACTGACTAGGCTAAGGGAGTTGCTGGTCAGCTACAACAGAGTGTGCAGTGTTCCAGAGGAGTTGGGATGTTGCCAGAATCTAGAGAAATTGGAGTTGGCAATGAACAGGGACCTTGATGAGTTGCCTACAGAAGTACGTAATATTGCAGGAGCATTGGTTTAATGTCACATCAGTGGAACCTTCCTGGTGCATGATGTTGTCTGTGTATTTCTGTGCTGTTGTCCTCAGATTAGCAACCTGAAGAAGCTCTACCACTTGGATCTCTCCATGAACCAGTTCACCACTATACCTGACAGTGTGGTGAGCCTCCCTGCACTGGAGTGGTTGGACATGGGCGGGAATAGGCTGCAGGAATTACCAGAAGACATTCACAGGTACAGTACACACTTATGGAGTTAACATACCAACACACTGTATCTAGCCACTGCATTTATGGCAAGCACTGATAACATATGTGTGCTACACTTGCTTTACCCAGAATGGAAAAAGTACATACACTGTGGCTGCAGAGGAACGAGTTGGAGTACCTGCCTGAAAATATCAGCCGCATGCGTAGCCTAGACACGCTGGTGCTTAGTAACAACAAGCTACGTGACATTCCCGCACTGATGGAAGACATGACCAATCTCAGGTGAGTGCCTGATTAGTGAAGTGTGATCTGAGGCAGGGGAGACAGCCCTCCAGCCTGAACATGCATGAGTCTCCATCTCTGGACAATAGAAATTTCTTGATGCATTGGACTGGCCATTCTTCTCCCCTATGGCTCAAAGGCAGATTGTATGCAGTTCTAAAAACTAAAAGGCTGTAAAAGTCTTTAATAACCCAGTGTCACCCCAATGGACAGTGATTATTACGCACTTCTGACAACCACTTTTGAATGACTGGCCGTAAAAGTTTTTTTAAAATGTGAGACATTTATTTTTCTCTCTCAATCAAACACCCCTCACTGAAAAGATTCCTACATCCAGAAAACTGTTCCCTTTGTCAAAAAATCTATTCTATTCTAAATCAAGTGATATCTTTGTAATAGGAATATCTATATGCAAGGCATTTTATATGGTTTGTATCTACTCATCGGAAACTAGTGGACATCCAATTAAGCCTCTGATTCTAACACTAATTACTGAAAATGTACAAATAACTAAAATATGCATTTAAAATGGTATGGGTTGATTGACAACATCCTAGGTAAGTGGATCATGCAACTTTCTATTTTGAGTGAACTAACAAAATGCAACTGTGTTAGCAAACAGTATAGACAAGTCATGAGATTTTATTGACAGAAAACCTTTTCCTTATCAAAAACAATTCTCCCTCTGATTTTATTCATGACATTTGTAGGTTTGTGAATTTTCGAGACAATCCTCTAATATACGAGGTGGAGCTTCCAACCCCAAAGAAATCTGATGAGGAAGAGGACGACAGGGAGATGTTTGGACGAGAGTTCATGCGCACCTACATCCAGGAGGCCCGGAAAAGAGTTCATGCTGTGCTCAACATGCATCGCGTATATCGTTAGTAGCAACATTAATATACTGCACTTTAACCATACAAAAAGTTTCTGTGACATATCTACTCCATTTACACTGTCCTTTGAACTATCTATTTCAGAGCCTCAGTCAAATTGCATATCCGAACTAAATGTGACCCTTGAGGCTGTGGCTGAGACTGCACCATCACTGTGACTGCGCAGCCGTCAATGTTGGTTTCTCTGTCTGTTCCTGTCCCCTGCCTGCTGCCGACAGCATCTCATCCTCTTGGATGGTCTTGTCATGCGCATCCTCTCGACCGTCCCTCTCATGTTCTGTCTGTGAACTGAATCTTTCCTAGCCTTGGGGTCAATTCCATTTCAATCTTTGGCGATAAAATGAATTAATTTCAGTAGCTTTCACCCCTGGTTTGTTTGGAACATAAGAGTTAGAAACTGTATATAAATCCTAGAGGGGACACTCCTAAATAAAGTGCATGTCCTCTCTGCACTTGCAGTCTTGAGGTCTTCAATACTTGTTGGGTGCAGGGTGTCCCATTAAATTTTTAGCAAGTGTATGAGGGTGCAACAGCGCACTTTGTTGAGCTCATTTTGCGCCATTTCTGTAATGACTATAACTTGGAAACACTCATTCTAAAGAGCATCCCCTACTTGCAAGCAATGGTTAGCCCCCAAACCCCTGCACGATCACTCCGCTCTTCCACCTTGGCTGCCCGCCTGGCACCGCCACCTCTACGTGGATGCAGCGGCCGCGCCACCACAGTCAGGACTGCAGAGTCACTACCGATCTTGAAATGGGTCAGGGCACTAGTCTCAATTTTTAAATAGGCTAGTCAATTTTCTTTTGCGTTATAAATGGGCAATATTGGTGATATACCGCCACCTGCCATGTTGGAGTGTTCGCTCAGGAGTTAAAGACCTGAGGCGGATCGGTTGCAACAACAAAATATCAAATTTGTGGGTGGATTTTGGGCATCCTCTAAATCCGTAGGTCGGATTGTTGTCCAAAACAAGTGTGAAATCATGAATGATTATTGAGAGCTCTGAAGTGGGTGGTACCTGAAATGGTGTTTCGGTTGGACAGACTGAGTTCATGCCAATTTATTGATATAATAAGCCTAATATTCAAGTATATGTTAATATCCAAATTAGGTGTTTTTAGACCATCATTCTGTTACATAATGACTCAACCACAGAATTATAAGAACATTTTATTATGATGTTGACGTGTCCCTTACGTCAAGAAAATAGGTGAAATAGGACATAAAATGTAATTCCTGGATGGCCACAAGAACTGACAAAAAAACAACAACATTGTTCTAAATGCTGCAGTGTTTTCAAATGTCAAAGTGTTATCAATTCTTTAAAAATAATCATTTAAAATCACCATATTCATCATGTACAATAAAATAAAAAAAATTAAAAAAAAGTCTCCAATACTGGTATCCTTTAATCTCTGGGAATATTCACAGTTAAAGCAAATAAACGCCTAGGCCTTTAAATTAAGTTTCATGGTAATTGTGAAGACTGCCTTAAATTCAATTGATTTCCGAAACTGGATTAAACATGAAATGCAATTGACCCCAAAAAAGCTTTGTCTGCATTTCCGCCCAGAGCATGCTGTCCTGTGTTGCTAGTCTTGTGTTTTCTGTAACTGCAAACAGATTTTTATTTTGCTGGCAAACCAATAGACTATGTATTAAAGAAATAGCAATGTCATTTCAAAATGTTCCTTTTTTGTGTAATACTCAAGTTGTTCTCCCAGGTATTTTGAATTTCTTTTGATCAAGTAGAGGAGGGAAGTGCAGTTAGCAACACATTTTCTAGGGACACATCCGTGCTGGTGTAGTAGCGCAGACTGGAGTCGTACCCCTTTTGCTGCAGGAAATGAACCCTGCCCTGGTCAATCAGCATCTTGCAGAGGCGTCCTATGTATTCACGGTCCTCAGCAGACAACATCCTAAGGGTACAAAAATGTTCTTGTCAGAGACAGTGATGTGACCATTAAAAACAGTATGTGCAGTAAAATGTAAAAGTCAAAATGATTAACTAATCCTGTTAAGGTCTATGCAACTCTATCCCAATATACTCACCCAGACAAGCTGTCTAGTTCCGCCTCCTCTGTTGACTCGTGCTCCTCTTCCTCAAACCTTTGGTCATTTGGATTTTGTAGCGGTGAGCGTCTCATGCCGCAGGTTGCCCAACTTGACATGCGCTGGAAGGCTGCAAACTCTGAGGCGCCTAACCCTCTCTCCCTGAAGAACTCTTTGCCCACGTAGTGCCTCCAGTCGCAGCGGTGGTGGCAGCACAAGGCAATGGCCAGTCCAGACACCCTGAGCTCTGGTTCAAGCTCGGCTCCTGTGGACTCTTCTGGTGGTTGCTGGAGTTTTGACCGTTTGCTGGGAGGCTGGTTTTCAGCCTCATTGAGGACCTTCTCTGATCTCTCCAGCAGACATCTGAGAGCGAGGTCTACACATTACAGCGTGTAGGGAGTGAATCAAAGGTACATTGACCAGGACAAAACAACTAAATTCCCAAAATAACAAAATTAAACTTTTTTTTATTTATTATTTGACAGAGAATATCAGTAGAGAGGTGAGCTTGCAAGTAGGAATTTCATTGTACTGTCTCACACTCCCCTGTATCCCAGTTCACATGACAATAAAACTGTCTTACCTGTTGCTGCTCCACACAGGTGCTTACCAACTCCAACCACTGGAAGCTTCTTTTCTTTGAAGAGAGGAACTTTACCTAAGAGCAGAAACAAAAATTACAAGGAACTAAATTGAAATAAAATGGTACATCAATGAAGACTATGTTTTTGTTATAAAAAAATTAAAAAGTAACACCATTTTTGCCTATCCAACAAGTGTCCTTCTGTCCTCAGGAGCAGCGTGTCTGCATGTTTTTATTGTAACCTGGACTCTCTCTGAGACATGGTTAAATGAATCCTCCCCTCTCACCATCTCCAGTTACAATATGTTTGGTGGAGGATGGTGAAATTACAGTTGATTGCAAAAGTATTCACCCCTGCACAATTCTCACATTTGTTTGCATCAAAAAAGCATACTTTTTTCCTCACTGACCTCCACAGTTTACTGGACAAGCAACTTCACAATGAATGCCCTCGTCTTTGTAGGATCACTTACTCAAATCAAGGTGTTGAATATCCACTTGCAGTCTTTCAAAATTGGTATCAGCATTTTGGTGTTTGCCGTCTACCTGAATAGAACAATAACCATCATATTTCTTAGGAAGTGGTGACCACTACCCCCAAATCTAATATTACCCCCATTTGGCCTAATAGGGGTGCTATAACAGGTGTTTGAAATTGCCAACTTTGGAAGGCCATATCTCCAACACGCTATGACCTTATTTGAATCACGTAAATGCTGATAAAGAAAGACGGTCTACCCCATCATATAAAACTTTAAATTTTTTAGGAGGGCGTTTTTATGGGGTTTTGATAGCGATAGGAAAGGGAAGAGAAAGAGACGTGACAACATAGCATGAGCCGGGATTCGAACCCATGCAGTCACAATATTATGTGTTAATATTACATATAATTAATTCTATGTAAATCCACCACAAGGTGGGGCTATAACTCACACATATTGATATCTATGCCACAGCTCATCAACCATAGGATAGTTGGGTGGGGTTGCTTAAACAAAGACAGTGATTTTTCCATTTAAAAAATGTCAACCTCTGGTTTTAACCTCATTACTCACCTTGCAATGAGGCTTAGACACTGTTAATGCTTGGAGATTTAATTATCTTTATAATTTATACAGACATGCAGATGGTGTCATACCTTAAACCGCGTGCTCGATCTTTCCACAAGCAAAAAATGGATATCATCATATGCCTTCAAGGCGACATGGATCCAGTGGGACAGCTTGCCTTTTCCTGCTCCAAACTCAACAAAACACCTGTTTGGGCCAAGCAGGTGCAAGGCTTCCATGTTTCCTAAAAGGGACGCCTTTTTAAAGCAGGAAACCAACAAAGGAATCTCAATAAATATAGATTGATGTAAATATAAATAATGTGTGAATAAATTAGTGGACTGCAATTTAGTACCTGTTGCTTTAGGTGTTTGAATGCAGAGTCCCCATTCTTTGGATCATTCAACGCTTCATGGAGAGTGGGGTGAGATTGAATGCTTTCTTCATGTTTATATTTTAACCCTGCAGAAGCAGTGTCTTCCAATTAAAATCACTGTTCAATTTACTATGGGAAGCATTTTAGTGAGTAATGTTTCATAAATAAATACTAATTACAATTATTAGTTGAATGAGGTGTGGAATAGAACAAACGGATCAAATGAGTTTCCTGCAAGCTAAGATAATCTCTCATCCACTGTAAGAAAAGGGTAAGACTATCCTAGCATTAAAACTAAAAACGCACCACTGTTTGAGAACCACGACTTGAAAATGTGGTCATGCTGCTTACCTTTGACTGCTGTTTTCAGTTTTTTAATGAGCAAGTCCATATCTGCTGTGCTCCGATCCACTAAGGGTACCTACATAAAGATGATCATGTCATTGTACTGTAGGTTTATCTTTCACAGGTAATGCCAGCGTATTTCTCTCTTAACCACTCGTTTCTCATGTTTTGGAAAAGGAAACATATTTTTTTTGGTATATTTATGTAATGGAGTGATTCAGACAGCTTATTGTTCCACACAATAATACAGTGACAAAGAGTTGATAGTGAAAACACACATGCAATGATTGTGTCTTTAATATTACCTCGTATTTTGAAGTTTCCTCAACAATGGCTGGTCCAGCATTAATATCTTGCACATAATACACCTACATTTTCAGGAGAAGAGAACAAACAATATTTTTCCAATCTATTTAGGCTTTTTTTTCACAGCAATTGAATTTTATATCCAGACTTGTGTGTGTTGGGAGGTAATCAAGCATTTACTCTTCAACTTACAGGTTTTGGCTTCTCTCTTGAGTTGCACTTCTTCAGATGTTTCGCTAAACAATCTTCGAATACAGTGCTGCATGCAGAGACAACAACAGTTTGCGAGCTAACTTTGGTAAAAATGTAGATTAATAAACAAATTATATGGTTAAATACAAACATACTGATTGATGTAAAACCATCTTTTAAACTTTAAATCAGCTTATTGCGGGACCCTGCCACAAAATTGGAAAGGGAAGATGATCTAAGAAAATAGTCACAAACTAGTCTGTCTATCAGTTGCAAATCAAATACCATAAACAGCAAAAAAATAATGGTATAATAGTATTGTATAAAAGGTGGGGACACTTATTGGTTCTACCACAGAACCGATATACAGGGTTCTACTTAAAGGGATAGTTCAGCCTATTTTCATGATTAGGTGTAAATTCATCTTCCCCCGAGTTGTCCTCATTAGAGAAAGCATCCTTTCTAACCTGTTCTCTACTATGCTACTGGTAACTCAGACTCACAGTTAGCAGCGCCCTCTGATGCAATTGTCTACGAAAGCAATAAGGACCTTAATAAGCAATAAGGCCTAGCTCAATTTGATCTGTGGCTGTGTTATTGTTCATTCGGCCACTCATTTTTAAATCTATTTGTTTAACTCACTGTTTTGGATCCAAGGGACATGGTATTCTTCTTTTCTCACCCTCTGTTTCCTGAAACAAAAATATACAAGTTGATAAATCTGAAATTTCCACTCTACTTAAGATGGCAAGATTTTTCTTCTTCTTCTGCATTGGCAGTTAGAAAACCAACTGAAAAGTAGGGCTAGGCAATATAGCATAAATTTATATTTCTTGCATTTTCAGACTATGAAGCTTAAAATACAGTTCAAAACAGTCTGCATTTACAATGTACCATGTCATCACTTCTACAAGAGGCTAAGCATATAATTTGTTTTAATAAAACAGACCAATAGATTCCAGAATTGTTGCCTGTGATATAATGATGTGCAAAAGCAACTGTGACGGGCAGGGTTGAAAGCCTCGGTCTCCAATAGCTGCAACTGCAACTCAAGGCTTCTCTCTTGAGTTGAAAACACAACACTGCACTATCGCTGAGTAAAAACCTGCATCAAGATATTGTTTGTTGTTCTTTAGTTTAAATGATCTCCAAATACTTGCCAGTAGTTATGTTGTATCCGTTTTTCCCTGTGGCGGTGGTGTATACCTGGTGACGGCTCATTTCAAGCACACACTTTTCCCCTCAAGTCGCATATCAAAGTATATATCAAAGAGTCTTGTGCAAGACAGTCTGTCAGTCTTCTAACACCATGTGATGTCGAAGTCTCATTTTGATCAGAGTAAATGGTGTGCTTGACATGAGTCGGCATCTGGAAAAACACCACCGGTGTAGAAAAAACATATAAAACATTTCTTCTGGTGAGGACTTTGACTTAATTTTAACTTTCCGCAGAAAATAACATCACAACAAACATAGGATATCTTGAATCAGGTTTTTATTCAGAAATAGAGTGTGGCGGTGTGTTTTTCTGTATTTTATTTTGATACTTGAGACTGTAGCCTGCGTCCAAGCGTCTACAATTAAGCCAAGAGGACATCCTCAAGGTGCGACAATTAGGGGTACCTCATCATGAGAGCGTGATTCTAAATCACCGTTACACAAGCAAACAAAGTTTTTTTTCTTTCATAAACGTTTATTTTCCATAAACGAGAAGTTCAATGTGTCATTTTAGGGTGTAACTTCGCTGGGGGTCCTATTATAACCTCATACACCTATGCTAACCCAAAATACACTACCTACAGGCAGTACCCAAAGCAACAATAGCCGATTACCAATACAGCTAAACCAAAATACCAAACAACCCCGGCATTATCCCCAACTCTGCTACCCTAAATAAATTCCCCCAAATTACAGTAGGCCTACCTCAATCCCCAGATAACACACAACCCAAAATGTTCAGAGATTATCTAAAGAGGCTTTGATAATACACATTTCTGCACAATTTGGCAGTTTCACATGCTTCAGAAAGAGGTCGACTCCACATAACCACGTCATGACAATTACCATAGCTTTGTGTTAATATCAAAGCCTTCATACCGCGTTAGCTGCATGCTCTCCACAAAATCGTTTTCCACTTCCAACTATCATTTTGCAGTATCGTTTTTTCTTTTCCACGTAAAAGGCACATCTTCCCGGGAGGGGTGCTAATACGCCGTCCGCCATGGGGGCTTCCATGTTTCATAAAATGTTGCATGCTGGGAAGACTGATAACGAAAGTTCCGACGCAGTTTTCCAACCAATGCTTGTATCGAAATAACAATACCACGTGATTGATGACGTTCGAAGCTTCGTTTGGTCACGTGCTTTTTCAAACCTTGTGTGATTTTGCCTTGATTTTACATTACTTTCTTCTACGCCAAAGTGCTTGGAAATGCGAACCTCTTACTGGACACTTTAATGTCAATTTAGGTATTAAAGTTTTCAGGTTGTAGCACATGGACGGCAGCTCATCATGTAGTGTCGGGGATTTGTATTTCGCAACTGGCGTTGGCTGAAGATTGAGTCCTGGTGATGTTTGCCATATATTTTTTATTTGCCATACATTTTTATTTGACATGTTTTATATAACATGTTTTACCCCATGAACCATCAGAGTTAATGAAAGAAGGATTTATTACAAACTGTGTCCCTTGGCGTAGTAATTTTTATAAACCACAATCTTCCCATTGTTGTTGAAATAATTGTGTTATTTAGTATAGCTTATGAAACTGTTTTGTCTTCAGCATTCTAAGTAATACCAGTTATGCAGAAAAAACAACAACCTGGAATCAAAAGATGAAGAAGGTTGTGGGACGCGAACCTCAGATTCTAACTACATTTAAACCAGCAAACCTCACCTCACCGACTCCGCCATAATGATTTGGTAGATGTGGTGGAGAAAAAAAGTCCATATAAACAGGAAACACGGTGATATGTATTCCTGATCAGCAGGTATCACACACTGTGTTAAGACCTCCAAGTATGATTCAGACAGCCTCGGTTTCCCAAAATGAAAATTCCAAAGTAATAAATAAAAAACTGATAAACCTGTATTTGTTCATAATTTATTAAAAAGTAACTGTCTAAACATTAACAACTGACATTCGTATAAACTGTGTGTTTTAAAAACTTGTTTTAAGGTCAAATAAATGCAGCCAATGCAAATCACTGTATATGAAATATATATTGATGTATAGCGCAAAAACTGTTCTAGACGCTGCGGTGAATGTATTGTTCACATGTTTTAAAACCCGCATTTTATACAAATGTCACTTAAATATCAACAAATATGAATCATTGTTAAAGTTTAGACAGTTAATTTTCATAATCATGAATAAATACAGTTTACTACCGGTTTGTATTACTTTGGACCTCTATTTTGAAAGAAATCTGAAATTCCGTCACCCGGAAGTACTTCGTTAATGTGTCGAAAAGACGTCGATCAACAACGGTCATTCGCGGGAGAGAAGCGCCAAACTTGAAACTCAGAATAGTCCTTTATGATAAAGCAAAGACGATTGAAAAAACTGAGCTAACGGACAATTTTATATTTTAATACCACATCCTTTGGAGTATGAAACAATGATGCCAGAAACGCTTTTCAACAAATGGTTGCAAGTTCACGTGAAAAGCAAAGATTGCGATGATAGGTAACTTGCGCTAGCTACAGACAAGTACCTAGCTAGCTATTGATTTGACAGTGACAGTTACAGGAAATATTGCCCATTTGTCAAGTTTAGTTTGAAAAGTATGCTAGTTTGCTTGCCCCCGTGTTGTCATTTTATTTGGTCAGACTTAGAGTAACTGTATACGCTAGCTAATTAGCTAACGTATACCTCCTTCCTTACAATTAGTAATTACATAGGCTCCATACAGCTGCCGCCCTCCTTATTTACAATTAGTAATTACATAGGCTACATACACCTGCATACACCTGCCGCCCGGTGTATCGAGGCCATAATACTTTATAAACATTTCAACTGAATGTAACTTTTTTCAATTCAACAAAAAATTAACAGCCACCTTCCTAAGTTAGTTCGCTTTTCTTCTTTTATTTGGATGTAGCGGAGGTCATTTGGAATCATGCCCTAGTGATTAGGTAGTCAGATAGCATCCTCCACTATACAGTCTATGGTCCATGGACAGATAGATTCGACACTCTCGAGTCATGACATGTATCCAAAAAATGGCCCCACCAAGTCACAGAAATAAACGCACTTTTCAACTACTGGAGGGGTATGCTACTAAGCGAGGTAAGGGAGTTAGCGAGTTTAGCTCCAACTCGTGTTTTGGTCAAAGTTAGCTCGCTTACTCCCTTTAATTGCTATACTTTGCAAGATACATTTGGCAAGCATTTGGGACCCCATGAACCATCAGAGTTAATGAAAGAAGGATTTATTACAAACTGTGTCCCTTGGCGTAGTACTTTTTATTTCGATACACATTCCACTGTAGACAATTGAGGGCGATGACAGCAGAGCTAGCTCGAGTTCTGAGCCAAGGTGGGACTTCCACTTCTGCTCCCGTATCCCTAAATGAGTACCGAAGCACCCCAGGAGGCAGACCTCTTAACACTAATCAAGGCATATGCTCGCAAGTTGGGTTTGAAAAGAAAGTACTTTTTCATGCAGTTGAAGGATGTTGCATCGTCTAAGGCTGTATTCTATGTATGCGATAAATAAACTTTGATTTCAAGGATCAGCAGGGTGCGGAGGCTTATAATAGATTGGAAACCTTACACAATTAGCTAAGTTTCTTCAAATAAAGTCTTCACAAGGGGCCAGTAAATCACTGTTAAACAATAAGAAGTCTGACCAATTGTTACAATGCACCATTGGCCGTCTTCCTTTGACGTTACCAAGATAAATGTAATTCAACAACATGCACAAGACATTGTGGCATTTAGGCTTAGCTAAGTGTAGCCAGAATAGTTTTAATCTCAAATGCTCAGATTTCTCACTTTTTGAATGGCACTTTCTAACTTTCTCTCTGTAACACACATTACAGAAAAGCAAATATTAGAGTCAGAATTGAGCTTCAATTGACAACAAATCCAGTCCACAAAAGGGTAAGTGTCCAGTTAACGTACCTACAATACTTACCAGCTACATTTTGATAAATTTCCCTCCTTCAAATATGTACCTATTTCTGTGTATTCCAAATGTCCCTCCTGCCCTTGATATAGTAGCAAACATGGCACAACTGCAGTAATGTTGCTCAACCCTGTGCCTGGACTGCTGGGAGGCTTAAAGAGTTTAAGAAGCTGTAAATCGTCAGCAGCAAGACCAAAATAAATCAAATTTTTATTGGGTATTGGGGTTAAAAGTAGTCTTCGGGTTTCAGATACCAACAGCGGGGTTTCCTTTTCTAAGACAATGATTTGTGTGTATCATAGGATCTTGTGGTACAACTAACGGATGATGCAGATCCATATTTTCTGTACAACCTTTCCATATCAGAGGAGGACTTCCAAAGGTAGCTATTACATTGTAATATGCCATGTCAGCAGTCATTTTATAGAAGAGAAAGTACATTCTTGAATGCATCAGTGTCTTGCAACAAAGCTCTTAATTTCCTTTAAGTAGACGCTCAATATAAGCCCCTTTTAACTAAAATGTAATTCCAGGGCTGATTATAACACATTACTTTCATGTAACATTTGTATCCATTTGCAAATCCTTTGTTTCTTTTTGTCATCAGTTTGAAAGTTCAACAGGGGCTGTTGGTAGATTTCGCATCTTTTCCTCAGAAGTTTATTGACTTGCTCAACCTGTGCATCTCGGAACAAGACAATGATAGTCCAAGGTGAGGTGATTTCTGCTCTTTGAACCTCTACACTGACTGAAAAACGATGCCTAGAATAGTCTCAAAAGTGAAGCACTGCCATGTTGCTACCACACAAAGTAGAGTGATGAAAAATATGTTTCAATAGTTCTGTCAGCATTTAGAGGATACAGCAGCCTATCTTACAGTTTAGCATGTACTTCCTTGTGAGCTAAAGAAACATTCTGTGATTTGACCTTTGCAATTTGTCTATTGATTTGTAACATGAGATGAAACTCATTTCTAAATTACAATAGTAGCATTCTTGGTCAACCAGTGTATGATGTTAGGATCCTGTGAGGGACTGTTTGTTATGGCTCAATTTGGTGATGGCTCAATTCTGAACACTGCTTTTCATATCAATGCGTATCGACCCATCTCTCGCAAGATCTATTGTAAATCAATAAAGACTCCTTAATATAATATACAAAACATATGATATCGTTGAGATAGCAGGCTGCTGACTGTGGCTAAATAACAAAGATACACACTTTAAACAAAGTGATAGAATATGGGCCATCACTTCAATGTACATTATGCTGTAGCCATACTGTCCCAACATACTGTATTGCCTGAAGCAACTACTGTAGCCTACTCCTGGAGTGGCACCATACGCAGCACTATGAAATTGGATGTGTTCACAAATGCACATTGGATGCTGTTCTGAAGTGAAATTCACTCTTGTCGAAAAAACAATTGCTGTGTTGCCAACGTGCCATGCTACTGCATTACTGCTGTAACAACATGACACACAGGAGTACTGTATTTGGCATCTGTGCTTACATTTTCACAGATTTTTGCTCCAGTTGTCATCTCCGTCCCCAATATTAGACCACAGCTCTGCCAACTTCAATGTTGTAGAGGCCAACGTATTCAAACACCTCACGCACCTGTCTCTAAAACTCCTTCATGGCACTGACATCGAGATCAAAAAGTACCTTGCAGTTTGTCTCTCCTGCGCTAAGGTAAGTTAATGTCACTGAGCACCCAAATAAACACTAGTTACTGCAGTAGTTTTCATCAGGCCAGACATGATACAGAATAATGACATCAAAGTCTTGTATGTACACAACCCCCCCCCCCCCACTCCCCCTTTTTGCCAAATTGTAGGAGGAGAAGCAGTTGTTGGAACAGAAACTGAAGAAGACTGAAGATGATCTCTCCAGGCAGCTTAGCTACACACAACAGGTGCAGTAGATCACATTATTAATTCATTCTTATTTGAAAGTTCTTGATATTCAGGGTTCTCTTTCTGTCAGGCCAAAAGCAATGCTTTTGTCAATTGTGATGGATTTGTTCATTTTGATGGACTGGAACCAGTGCAATTGTGAAATCCTTCTTTACCACCAAAGTTATATTTATCAACCTGATTGAGTCTGCATTGGAGGGGTAGTGCTTAAGGAAGTGTGCTCTTGAAAATCAGATTTTCAGAACTTCTCTGTTTTTGAGAAGTGTTTCACGGTGGAGATTACATCACATTATGTTGTCCATTTGAAAAGTAGGTCTACAGTCGAAGTAAGATGTTAAATTAAGCCTATTCTGATCTGTTAATTCATTATTATTTTTAACTTCATAAATTCCAAACAACTGTCAGCTAAATCTTGCAAGGACATTTGCACATGCAAGTATGTTTATGAGATTTTTATATCATTTAAAATTTGTTTTGTGTTACAAAAAGGGGTTTACATACTTTTTAGCACTGAACATTTTGCAAGGATTGGTGCTGTCATGGTTGGTTTATATCTAAAGATAACTTAATTGTTCTGTTACTTCCTTGTGTCTAACAGACTCTGTCAGAGAAGAGCAGAGAGCTTGACAAACTGCGATCAGAGTGGACCAGTCAGTCGATCTCTCTGTCCAGCCGACACACTCAGGACCTCAGTGCTGAGAGGGAGAATGCTTTGGAGGTATATAATAATTCTAATAAACTAAAACTTCATTTGTATAGCACATCTCATGTAAGAGTGTTCTATGTGCTGCACAATAGAAATAAGACTGGGGGCCTCACTGTGGAGGGCCATATAGAGCCTGTAGAATTTCATAACTTAAAGACACCTACTAACTAGAGGTGTGTCACAGACACTCCTTTTTATGATCTCTGTGCCATTTACGCCCTATAGACCCAAACCAAGCTTCAGCAGCAGAACGAACAGCTTCGGAGGGAACTGGAGAGCGCCCATACGAGGAGTACCCAGCAGCTTCAGAGCAGACTGACAGAGCTAGAGGCCTCCAACAGGGACCTGACTGAGAACAGATACAAGAGCGAGATAACCATCCGGGATCAGAAATCCAAACTAGGGGGTTTGGAGGAGGTGAGAGAAACCGCAAGGAGGTTTGGGTAGTTGTTTAAACGACACAAGTCCTGTTACACTGAGAACTCTGGTAAGCTGGGGCTTCTCTTAATGTGTGTGTGTGTGTGTGTGTGTGTGTGTGTGTGTGTGTGTGTGTGTGTGTGTGTGTAGGAGTCTCAACGAGCAAAGCAGCAGGTATTGTCTCTGAGGAGGGAAAACAGCACACTGGACACTGAGTGCCATGAGAAGGAGCGGCTGGTCAACCAGCTCCAGACGCGGGTGGCCGTCATGGAACAGGAGATCAAAGACAAGAACCAGCTAGTGCTCCGCACCAAAGACGTTCTTGAAGCCACACAACAACAGAAGGTAGACAGTGCACATGCAAAACACCAACCAACAAACTGACATACCCAAATTTGACACATGCATGTTTTCCATCACGGTTTTGTCACAAACAGCTGGCCACTTCTTTTACCCTCTCTTCATAATTTGACGCCAAGTAGTCATCAAGACTATGTCCTTATTTAAACAAAATAGAAAAACATTTAAAAAAACGAACAAGAACATGAAAGTAGCACATTTTAGCATGCAACAGTTGTGACAATGTTCTCCTGGAATGTTTGTGCGTGTGTTTGTTTAGAACTCAGTTGAGGGAAATGCTGAAGGCAAACAACTCCAAATAGGAAAATTAGAGGCAACAGTGAAATCGCTGTCTGAAGAACTCATTAAGGTCAGTGGTTTGAATCTCTAATCGTGGCTTCTTTATTTTGAACAAATAAGTGAGATGGTTGTAATAGTTTAGACTTTAGGCTGCAGAGGTCATTTCACAGGGTCCAAGATTGCAAAAAAAAAAAAAAGAGCTTATTTAAATAACATACGTGGGTCATGTCCTAACTGCTTGAGTAACCAGGATACTATAAGAATAATGAAGTGCATGTTGCTTGTTGGTCAATGAACATCTGAACCAGTATTGTCTTCATGCTGATCACATCCACTTTGAAAAACAGCAATAAGCGGCGGTGAAGCAACCTACCTTGTGTGCTGTGTTATCCTAGGCCAATACCATCATTAAAAAGCTGCAGGGGGATCTGCGAGGCCTGGTGGGGAAGATCAAGGTGAAGAACACTGTGACCGTGTCTCAGGAGAAATTGCTTCAGGAGACCTCGGAGAAGCTGCACAAGACCCAGAGGGACCTACAGGACACTCAGCAGCAGCTCAAGTACAGAGATGAGGAGGTGTGTGTGCTTGAGAATGCCATTCTACAGAAAATATATAAACCTGAGGGTTTATAAATTAAAGTTAAAGTAGTGTTTGATTAATAAAGCACAGGGATGTTGTAGATAGATTTGATGGAGACAGTCATTTTGTCGTGCTTGTGTGTGGGAAGCAAACCTTTTACCACTATCTTACTATTTACATGTTTACATGTGGCTGAGAGCGGGGGGCATTGATCACCATTCACATATAGAAGATCAGAGATCATTGTATCAACCACATGTAAATAGTAAGATAGTGGTAAAAGTTTTGCTGTCATTTGAGTTCATGTTTTTCCCATTGAAGTTAAAAAGAACCACAGATAACAAATGAAGGAGGACGCTGGAGTGGGAAGTTTCCCTGAGCTATATTTGTATCACACACTGTCTAGTCCATACACAGGAGCCCTGAAACATGCACTTGACTACTGGTCGCAGTAAGGAAAGGATTAACTGACAATTTATTGGAATTGGATTTATTTTTTATTGTGATTTCCTGCTTCATAGGTGTCAAAATTGAAGGATCAGTTAGAGTCAACGATTCAGAAACTAGACGAAAGCAGAGAGGTGTTAAAAACAAACGAGAATGGTATGGAAGGTCATTTTAATTTAAAAAAAATTATTAGCTTTTTTAGTATCAAATAATATTGTTCTACCCTTGTTATCTCATTATCTCCCCCCTTGTTGGCTCATGATCTCCCACAGTTATAACATGGCTGAATAAACAGCTTAATGAGAATCAATTGTCCAGGAAGACAGAGACTCTTGGAACATTTGAGACTCCTCCAGCTGTCTCGGCCACAGCAGGACTAAGGAAGGGCTGTTCCACTCTCAACATGGTGAGTACTTGCCCCTGATCCAATAGTCTTGGCTAAATAATAGGTTTGGTTAGGTTTGCTTCTGACTAACAATGAGGCTGCTTGTTGTCAAATTGTAATGATTTTCTCTTCATCAAATGTCAATGAGCTGTGAACTGTTAGAACATAATAATGTCCTAACAATCATGTGAGCTCAAGTGGTGGTGTGTTTCTTTTGTGTGTTTTACTCTCTTTAGCTTGACAGCCGAGTGTTCCCCCCCTCAGGCGGACAGGGCTACCCCATCACCTCCACTCTCAACTCCAAGCTCTCCTCCCTTCCTCTGTCCAGCTGCTCCGTCTTCTCATTGCACAACCAGGGCCTTGGACCTAAGGCAGGCTCTCCCCCTCTCCCTCCCCTACTCTACATTTCTTTTTTTGCATCTGAAAGCAGAGATTCAGATTGACCCCTCCCATGTGTCTTTCATAGTTTTACTGGCTGAAAGAAGTGAAATAATAGAGCACTGTTTACTCCACCATATTGCGTCGGACAAAGTGCTTTGAAAACTGCCATTTTAAACAAAACTGCAATTTCTACCATGACTCACCTGGTGAGCTGTGCTTTCTCTTGCATAGTGCAATATTTGTCTCAACCAAATGCATCGGCAGTAAAACACATACTTTATACAAATGGTATCAGCACATACAATTCTGTTTCTGGTCGATGTCCTATGTGGAGATCCTAGGATGCATTGGTGCTTGGTTAGACTGGATCTTCAGTTGAATGAAGCCCTTCCATGCTTGCCATCACAAATGTCAAGCGTCAAAAAGTGGTGGTCTGGGACACACGGCTGCAAAATTCAGCTCAGTATTGCTCATAGATTGAGTACTTGTGTGGCATTTGTTACTTACATTTTATAAATCAGATTATTCTGACCTCCCAGTTGATTTGGAATTTTGAAGTAGTTCACCATTGATTTTATTTACTTGGGCTGAACTGTAGGTCCAGTTTAACCCCATGAGTGCCAAGCCTGGCATGCCCCCTGTGGATGTGAGGGATGGTAGCCCCACTGCACAGCATCCCGCTCAGCCCTCCAACAAAGAGAAGTAAGTCCAAGTTTCTTTCTTTTTTCTCCCATCATAATTTTATTCTACAGCTAGCACTCTACTTTGTTAATCTCACATATCTGTTTTTCATAAACCTGTGGAACCAGCCAGAATTTCTCAACTGCCCACATGCTCAGGTGTGAAATGTCTAAACTGCAGTCTATACCTATGTAGCCTCGCTATTCCTAACAAACCTGACTAGAATTCAGGTGAGAACAGCGGGCAGTGTATCTGTGCAGTCTCTAGTTGGACAATGAATTACAATTCTGACTGCACAGCTTTAAAACATGGCGGTGACAACATTACAGCTATTGAAATCCTCAATAAAACGTCCTATGAATTCAATTTGAAGAATCACCACATAACACAACTATCAACTGAACATATATGTGCAATCAATAGAACTCTCAAATACCATAATGATTTATATCCTACCACAGTCTACAAATCGTGGCATATAGGGCTTTTGCTGATTCAGGGCCATGTGTCGAGAACATTCATGATTGGCCATGAAAAGTGCCTCCCACAATGAAGGCACTTGCTGCTTCATGCAGTCTGTGAGAAGAGGCTCCACAGTGCCTCGCTCTAAAGACTGTGAAAGGAAGTGATTGCGCAAAACGAAATGTGGTATATTAAGCAACATGTATACGCTGTTACAGTAGCGGTGAATCAGTCCTTTTCGGTTCTTATTTAGGGCTGCACATCTGCAGTTGAGCATGATCCCCTTGCTGAGTGCTTGATGGTTTTGTTTTTTTATCAATTCACCTCTTAACCAACCATGTTGTTATTGTCAAATACAGTGTCTTCTTAATTACCAACATGGCTAAATAAAGCCCAGAGTTTGATCCTTCCTCAGATTGACATTGACATAAATATTCCATAATACTCCGTGTTTGCACCGTCATTGGACATTTCATGTTAATTGGTGTAAATTGACAATGAAAAAAGTAAGTATTTCTGCTCTGGGGACACTCATACAGCCTCTAGGAGTCCTTTCACAACAATCTAATTGCTCTCTCTCTCTCTCTCTCTCTCTCTCTCTCTCACTCAAGTGGGGAACCTGCTGGATTGGAGTCAAAGTACTTTGAGAAGCGGGACGACAGCATTCCTCTCCATGGTCTTCTGCCAAGCATGCACTTCAACAAAGGTATAACCACATTTTTTGCCAGCTTATGAGAAGCTCATCACTTCATATGCCTGTGTGATTTATTTGTTCTGCCTTATTTTAGATTCATTCACATTTTAGTTCAAAACAATTTCAACTTGAAAATGTTTGATCCCTCACCCTTCATTCCAACCTGTTGAAACATCTGACATATCAGGGATAATAAATGCTGAATAACAATTCAGTAAAAGATAACAGGCAAGCAAATACTAGGTTACATTACATACACATCAGGTTACTGGTTAATACATAATATTAGAGTTCATGGGAATGTGTTGGATTAGAGTTTCTTCCATGTGTCCAGAGTGAAGCTTTTAGCTTTATTAATTCTTGTTGTTGAAGAAGTTCCATGAGTACGATCTTCCTTGCAGTGCCTTGAAAAAGTATTCACTCTCCTAAAATGTAAATACTTTAGATGAGGATTTCCCCCCTACTGATCTAAACTCGACCTGGGTTGAAATAGTATTTTATTTATTTGAGCCTTTGCTTGGGCATGCATGCTTATTTGGGTTTAAATACTATTTGAACCCATTACATCGGCTAACAGATGAGCATTAAACATAAGTTATCTCCATTTATATATTTTATTTCAAACTGGCTTGGTTATTCATTGATTTGTGTTTCCCATGTCGTTTGCAGGAGTCCCAAGGACGATAACCAAGACTGGCCTGCAGTCCCTGTCCTCTGCTTACTTCCCTGGTTGAGATGCATGGAGCTGAAAAAAACAATGTCCACTTCACAGCATGCCAACAAAACAGTGACTATACCAAGGTTGAAATGTGGGAATCTGCAACATTCCAGCTACACAGTCTCACATTCCCTCTACCTATTTTAAACTGTGCTCTGTTTTCTTGTATTTATAAAGTAGGATGTTTTTTAATTTAATCGTAAATAAGCCCAACTTGATCAGTTCCCAAATGAACTTTTTCAGTTGGTTAAAAAATAAATAAATAATAATAATCACTTCACCAGTCATCTTATTCATAATAAGCATTGACATTACCATGATGCTTTGACTGCATCTCAATAGTTTGAAGTGGCATCCTGTTCTTGTCTCATTCATCCTGTTCTCTCGTTGAAATTCAAACTTCATCTGTCGCAATGCTTATATGGATCCAATACCTGCCACTAACTCCTAGAACTTAAAGGGATACTATTTTTACATTTCTATTAATTGATTGATTGATCTGTGCTGTTGTCAATTAATTCAGGTTTGTAACTGCATATCTGGTTATTGGCTCCGCCGAACAGCCTGCTGGCTTAACTCTGCTATATAGTTGAATTGAACAAGGCAAGGAGCACAGAAACAAGTGTAGTGGCAATCTGTCCTCTTAGGCTGTGTATGATTATATTCATTAATAATTTTTGGTAAGTTATTATTAATTAATTAATTACTTCAAAAGTTGACAACACTCAGTTACAGGGGAAAGTTGTGAGACTATAGCTGAATAGCATGAGAACAGAGTCAGGTCGTTCCAAGGACTCCAGTCAGACTTTTCCAATCAGTACTTAATCACTGATTCAATGCTGTCAATCAGCTCAGAGTTGTGAAAAACATCACAGAAGATACCAGTTTATATGTGCAACATCTGACAACATAAAATTACTACACTGGTTGGAGCTTGAGTCTCTAAAATTAAGTTTTTTAGAGATGAGCCAGCAGGCTGGTGTAGCGAAATAAGACTGATATGCACTTAAAAACCATAAGGACTACAGCACAGATGGATTAAAAAACAAAACAAATGATAAAATAGTGAACTATTCCATTAAACTGGAATCGTTTTCATTGGGCTTTATACTAGCATGTAACCTTTATATTTACTGACCACCTTAATCATAACAAGTGGACATTTGTTGGCTAGCTACTACTGTATGTGATGGAATGCTATTAATTTATTCATCTAATGATGCTTGTGTCAGAGACATGTAAATCTGAGCGGCTCAACATGAAGTTACTCATTGTAAAGCCCTGTGCCTTTGTGCATTTAGCATGGAATGGTAGCAAACAGGAAGTAATCCTTGATGAGTCTATGCTTCTATTACTCAAAGAAAGCATGGTAGTGAATAGTGGACAACTGCTCTTCAATGAGACTGGAGAATGCCAGAGAAAGCTGCAATTTATTCTGTGAAACAATTTGATGAGGTGCTTTTCATCACAGTGATCAATGAGCTGGATTCAGTGTGAATTGACTTGAGGCTTGACCAACCATCACTATGATTTTGTGTGTCAGGATGTGATTACTAGTGTTTTGTTGTGTAAAAGCTGTATATAATGATGTATGAAATGCATCAATGTGTGTATATATTCTGTCATCTTGTGATTAAAGTTTTGTCAAAACCAATCATTAGGCAGTAGCAAAACAGCATCACTAACAAACGTCTGTCTTTCCTAAGACCAAAGAGATTCTTTAAAAAACTGCCAATGTTGTCTAACCTGAGGGAAGTACCTAGTACAGTAGTTTTTTGGCAATTAGAACAGTTTTATACAATCAAATTATCCAATGAAATGTTGCTACACTTCGGTGACAGGCAAAGTCAAAGTTGCTATTGTTTTTGTGTGGAGTGAGTGTCTTGCACGCACCCAGTAAAAAAACAAACATGATTGTCTTCCTAACAAACAAAAGTTCTATTCCACCATCTCCAATGTGAGGGAGAGTTTGATCTGATTAGTGGTAGTAAATACAAAACCTAAGTGTCTCCATAACAGGAAAATGACAGCATATTAACTTATAGTATAGTATCTCAGGTTCAAATGCATCAACATTTCTAATTCCCAACAACAACACAGGTTATCCAACCATTAATCAACTATACATCAAAATATTCCACTTTATTGAAATGCATTGTTGTATTCATAAGGTATATTTACAAGTTCAGTCAACAATGTAATGTTCATGTTGAAGATAAAAGGCAGCAAAACATAAAACATTGAAATGAAAGAAGAAAAAAAACAGCATGCTATTTCAAGAGATGGCAATGTTTAGCAACATAACACCAATTCATAAATAACTAGAGCACACAACTAATGTTTCAGAAATTCACATCTGTCATGATTAAATATGTACTTTCTTTTAGGTATTTGGTCAATTAGCAAGTCAAAACAAAACCATTTTTTTTCCTCAACAAATGAAAATGTTTGTAGAAGGCCACTGGAGATGGATCTACGAATTCTGTAACTTGTTGGCTGACATTGGAGGTCCTTCGTGTAAATGTGATATTCTGAAAGGCAAAAACCTTTATGTATTACCATTTTCTGTGACTACAAGATCTGCACTTGTCAGGAACTTGGCCGCATACATGTACAAATAAGAGCAAAAAAACAAATATTCAAGCCAATCTGTCACACATTCTGTTACGTTAATAAGAAGGGGCTGATGCAAGATTTCGTGGTCCCATCAACAAGTATCCTCCTAATTGACCGCTCCTTCAACAGCATATTCAAAGCAAAAGGGAAGGCACCAGTCATTCTGAAGTGGTAGGAATAGGCAGCAGTTTGATATGAGCGTCAAAAAAAGGTGCTTCAAAATTCTGTTGTAATAGTCCGTTGTTTTCACATTCCATGATAGGGATGTTAATTAAGGCTTTTAATGCAGAAATCTGGGAGAATATCAACTTGATTTCCGATCTTGGCCCTCCAGCGTCCTTGTTTCAAACAGTTCTGGAAAAGCTGAAGGCCTGATCCTATAGGACTAACCAGTCTTCTGAAGCTTTTTTATTTCCATTTGCTTTTGTTGTGCAGAAACTCCCTCTTCTGATTGTGGAACACACTGTGTTCAGAAACACCCCAGTCCTACCAGGTGTATGTCCCTGAGTGAGCTAAGCCTCTGTCCAATATCATTAAAGCAACAGTGGAGAAAAAAAAATGTTAAAAAGGGCCCAAAAAAATAAGAGTAAAATCAATAAATATGAGCCATTGCAAATAGTGCCTTTGGACAGAGCTTTCTCATAAACATTTATATTAAAAAGTGGTACTCTTAACATAGCTCTATGATTGTTGTCCTCTACAGTCTACTATACCCACATAAGTAACTCTTAAAAGTAACCAGGTCCCTGTCCTGTAGTTGGGGTTCTTTCACACGTTTGTGTCCTGCAGTAAGGGCTCTTTGGCCTCCCCAGGAGGTTGCAGGCTGTTAGGGTGACCATGGGGCGAGCTGTGCTTCTTCCAGCTGCCGGGGCGGGGGCCCAGATGGGGGTGCTCTGGGATGAAAAGTGCCACTAGGAGTGCAAGCAGCACAGAGCATGCTCCAAACAGGAAGGGTGGACCAGGAATGATGGCACCCTGGAGGAGAGGAAATAAAGTTTGTAAACCCTTTTCTATTCATGAAGTTGCTAGATTAGGGGAAATGTTGACTAATTAGATTGGTTACACTTGACAGTTTTTCATTAAATCACCATGTTAAGACTTGGTAACCTGTCATTTAAAGTACTTTACTCAAATATAGTTTAAGATCTAAAAACACGTACCTACTTTTCCTATGATTTTCTTTAATGTATTTGTTCACTTCGAGCCTACACACAAGGCTACCTTCTATCTAATGCTAGTTAGCCAGTCATAACCCACAGAAAACGTTTTTCTGTTGTCTACCAAACAAAACCTCTCTACAATGAATTAATAGTTCATTTGGCTGGTAGTTTAGAAGATGGGATAGTGAGAAGGAAGGACTGAGGAGGGGGGGCAGACCTGGGTTGTGTTCACAAAATGGGACAAAATCTTTCAATACCTTTACCCGTTTTGTGCCAATTGAACACAGTACATTTTTTTCAAAGTTAGTGGTAAAGAATGAATGGCTAGATTGCATTTGGCAAGAAATGTATTATGAGAAGGAAAAGTTACAATTGGGATAGTGTTGGAGAAGAGTTAGAGCTTGTGTCTGACCTGATCATGGAATTGAAGGTGAGGCGGAGAATGGACTGCAGTGTCCAGGTTGCTGTCAGGAGCCTCATCCAGTTCCACATGGAAGATGTAGAAGATGAAGCCGTACAACGCTGGGCCCAGGCCGTTACACAGCCCCCGGATCCCAGTGATCATGCCCTGGCCCACCCCTGTGGAGTAGGCCAACATACATGTTTTAATTAGACCATTTAACCTTCATCACCAGCAGGCATACCGCCCTACAACTTTCCTGAATAAGACCAAGGTAAGTTAACTGACAACAAATTCTCATTGCAATAATGACCTGGCCAAGAGTGAAACATAGCAAAGATAATAGCCAACTAAATACAGTTCCAACAAGAACTGTTCACAATCTGGGTGTGCTGAATAAAAAACACTATTTAACTTTTTGTTTATCAACTATATTGTATCTAGTCGAAAATAACGATGTTTGCAGTGAACTGCTTTGTTTTGAGATGGGCGGCTGAGGAACCTCCTTAACCCTATCCTTCCCAAAAACATTTCGGGAGGGTTTCCCCACTAATTTCAGCATATTTGTATTGTCTTCATGGGACCCATTGAACTTAAGTTCAGACGGAAGATATATTACATATATTTCTATAATTTCTACAAGACTAGAAAATGAAAATGAAAATCCAAATTGTACTTTTTTGATGTGTGGATTTTGCAGCATCTGTGAGCAGATGTTCTGAGAGGCTACTGCAAAATTACTGTATATGCAAGCTTCATGTTTGTTTTCACTTTGAGCATGAAATACTCATCAAAAGACAATTTTTCACCTTGCTGGTCTGGTTCAGCGGTGCGGGAAACCAAAGCACTGACCGCTGGGAAAGTGATGCTTGACATGGCTGCTACAGCCCCTGCTGCCCACATCATCCTACAGAGAGTGGAGCAGATTAATTAATGTCACAGAGTACCTTTACATTTGTTCAATTACTGCTGCAACAATTATTCAAGGTCTCAAATATGTCAAAATGTTCACTACATGATACATTTTATGGTATAATTATGATTTTATGGTAATCAATATATCAAAGAAGTATTTTAAATAATTCTCCATGAAAATATTTGATAGTTGCAGCCCTAGATTGAGTCGTGACGGGTGTTAATGAATGAATTCAAGATAAATGTAAAGATAAAGTCCAACAAGCTGTGGCACTTACCATGGCTCTGAGCCAAACCCATACCAGGCAAGCTGCAGAATCTGAAATCCAAGGCCGAGCAAGATGGTGTTCTTGTTCCCGATGGATCGCATGAGTAAACTCAATACTACAGTCTGGCAAAGGAAACAAAATCATGTGTAAAGATATTGATTTGAATATTCACAAATGCTCACACAAGGTTGTCATATGGCATAGAGTTTGACATTGTATGTATTGTTTATGGCGATTTATGTCACAATGCTTTACGCTAGTTAGGATAGTTTGATGCCAATTGTTTGTCTCTATATTCGCCTCAAAATATGTTGTGCTCTGTAAGCTTACACATCATGCCTTGAATGTATGGTAGAGCTTTTGGTGCAAAGCAGAACTGAGAACATTTGTAGTGCAGAGAATGTGTCGTGGTTCATCGACTGCAATGAGAGATGTTCAACAGGACAGCGGAGCCGTCACTCACAAAAACTGATCTGAAATTATACCCCGGGATAATTATATTGGAACAGGGGAATTTAACTAAAATCGGCTATAATCATTTATACTTATATTGATACTAACTTTTCAAGGACCAAATTGAGAAAATGTATGATTTCCAAGGTATTGAAATCAAGGTATTGAATTCAAATTTCTGTGCTTCAAATTCAAGTACTTTAAGCACCTTGTGTGGACCCGGTTTCAAAACTAATTATGGACCTTACTCTCCATATGAATCAGAATATTCAAAATAACATTCTATTCAAAATAATCCTCTCATATTATTTGACCAGATTGAAGTGTGTTTACATGTATTTTAAATGTCTAAAATTGACTAACCTGTGCAACAATTGAAAGCAATCCTAGAACAGCTATGAAAGCTGCAACACTTTCAGGTGAAAATCCCATAATCTGAAAAAAAAGACACAAACAAAGTTAATGTGATTATAGGGTCTGTGAGACAACAGGTGACATTTTCTATACACTTAACAGCACACAAAGTTGTGGATTGACCAAGGCCCTGTTTAGCTTCTCAGACAAGCCTGCATCCCTGCTGGCTGGCCACTTAGGCTAAGCTAAGCAGTGCTTTATTTCTAAATGGTAAAACAGATCAAATGAAAATATCCTCAAATACAATTCTGTAGCATTCTGTAATTTTGCCTCATATTCATCATTTGATCTCAAATCCACATTTCTGAGTACAGATAAGACTTCTAATTTTAAGTTAACAGTCCAAATACTTATGAGGGCACCCTTTTCTTTACTGTTTTAGGTTAAATAATAATACCTTTATTTGTATAACACTTTTCTTAACAAGGTTACAAAGTGCTACTTTTAAATGATTCCCAGTGTTTAACAGCCTCAGACTGACCTGTCGTAGGTAGAGGAAGAAGCTGGAGTACTGGCCAGCCTCAGGCAGGTAGGAGAGGAACACCGTTATACAGATGAGCAGCACTGTGGAATCCTGGCCCACCTTCCGAAGGGCCTGAAAAGAGTAAGAAGGGAGGTTTGGAGTGATAGGTGTAGGAAAAGTCAACTTTTTTCATATTTATTACTTTTTTATATTGTGATATTGTGCGATTTCTTTAGGGGCATATTGATGATATAAAAATTCTCGTCTTGTCACGTATTTGTCAACTAAAATGAAAAGTGACATTTTTCAGGGGGTATTAGTTATTGCCATCACCTTTGTCATGTAAAACCAAATACTTTACACATATTCATCATAATTTGAGTGGCCAATAACTCAATGCTATAACATATGACATTGGGAGAATGTTGTACTCACAGCAAAAGGGTCGGCCTGTTCCCAGGAGATGGGTGCTCCCCAGGATGCCGGCCTCATCTTCTCAGGCAGAGACTCAGGCACGCACACCAGGATGAAGCAGATGTCCAGCATAGCGATGGCAGAGGCCAACACCACCACAAGGCCGTCCCCATACACACGCCCCAGGTAGGCCCCGATGGCCGGGCTCGTCACCAGGCTAGCAGCAAAGGTGGCCGACACCTGCAAACAAGAGCGGAGGTTCACTGCTGAGCTTCACTACTTCCACGCTCCAGTTACAACTGTAGTTGTACTGCATAGTTTTCTGTGTAATTATGTAATGTTCATGGATACATATTCATGCTGAGATCACATTTCACCAATAAACACAATCTAACATACAAATAATTAGATCAACATTACAAGTACTACTATATGGTACACACCAGTCCGTAGGCCATGCTGCGCTCATGCTCCTGTGTGATGTCAGCCACATAGGCAAAGACCACGGAGAATGTTACAGCAAACACACCAGACACTGAGATAACTGCGAAGTACCACCTGAAACAGAGGTAGAATATGGCACTCAGTAAGGTCAACACTATGTAGTAGTGGGATAATTTCAGTTTGGTTTATTCATCGGTCGTTAGAATTTACACTGCATTATTTTACACTGATACTATGAGCCTAGCTAAGACTAAATTCTACATGAGCCTAACTCATAACTGACATCGAAAAAATGTTTGGGGGGTTATATACAGAAATAACAAAAAACATCATATATAGTACCAGTCAAAAGTTTGGACACACTTTCTCATTCAATGGCTTTTCTTTATTTTTATTATTTTCTACATTGTAGATTAATATTGAAGACATTAAAACTATGAAGGAACACATATGGAATTATGTAGTAAACAAAAAAGTGTTAAACAAACCAGAATATGTTTTATATTTTAGATTCTTCACAGTAGCCACCTTTTGCTTTGATGACAGCTTTGCACACTCCATATGTGTTCTTTCATTAGTTTTGATGTCTTCAATATTAATCTACAATGTAGAAAATAATAAAAATAAAGAAAAACCATTGAATGAGAAGGTGTGTCCAAACTTTTGACTGGCACTGTATAATATATATATTTTTTTTTTTAAACACACAAAAAACATGGCAACTATGCAGTATGGATCCCTGTATGGCTTTTGCATACTTATGTTGTGTATAATTTAGGCCTTACATACAACCTCAGACACTGTTATAATTTCTGGTAGGGAACCAAAATACCAGGGGCTTATCTTCATCAGTGGGATAGGAGCACAGGTGAAGAAAACTGTGAGAAGGAGAAAGGACTTTCGGCCCCACACATCAGACAGGGCACCAATCAATGGAGCACTCAGGAAAGACAGCAGACCCTGTAATTCAATAAAAAATAAATTTATAACAAGTTTAAGGTCTCAAGTTTAATCTAGTTGCCAGGCAACATTTTTGTCAAATGCAAGCTTTGTTAACTTGGACCAGCAAAGTAGTAATATTTCCTTCTACGGCCAGTTGATAATTTTCTGTGTACATCAACCTGTTTGCATTGACACAGGAGGGGTAGTGATGCAGTGATGGAAATCTGTTCAGCTAGCAAAAGGCTGGTCTTTACTGCCCAACAAAACCAACTCTAAGTGTAAACACAATTGTTGCCTGTCCTAGCCCATGTCATGAAGTTAACAGGTGGGAATACATCAGGGGAAATATTTCCTGCTGTGACGTTTTGTACACCTGCTCCAAAACTGTGTGTGTGTAAAGGTACAATACAACACTAAAACACCTTACCTTTACCCCTTGAATCAAGCCATTCATTAGAAATGTATGCTTCGGGAACGTCTCATGTAAGACCTTAACAGAAAGGGGAGGGGTTAGATGAAGACATAGCTTTGCAATGTAGAAGCTCTTCAACAGTTATTATTCAGCTATTCAGCTCATAAATGTCAATGGTATGAAATGGAAGAAACAAAGCTTGCAACTTACCACCAACGTGGGTGCTGTAAGGAGGCCCCAGGCAAAAAATTCCAAAAAGATGACTATTACAGCATGGTACACACTGGGAGCGCCGAAGCCTTGTGCCTGGTGAGGATATCAATGTAAGTACAATACAACAAGCTGTTTGGCCCCTGACCTGGTAATATTTCTAGAGCAGGGTCGCTGACAGTGAGCTCTCAAGATACAATCATGTCAGCAGCCAATACAGGATATACACACGTTAACTTTTATGTTTTTGAACAACACTGTCAATGGTGACTGTGAAGAAGACGATTGACAAAACTGTGATGAAATTAGAGCCCCTGACAGTCACTTTGGAATAGGCCTTGGTTACTGTACACAGATAAAGCAGTCAGTGTGAGATGAGTGTTTTAGCTAAGCAATTAAATCCAGCCACCTGACCATATGATTTGTTTGTCATACAGGCTGTTCACTCCAAGCTGTTTTCCCCTAGAGACCCCAAGAAGGTCTACTTTCAAGTTAAGTCAACGTTCGACGCCAGCTGTAGAGTGAGTGCAGCTTTATCGCACCAATCCCAAATATATGGAATAGATCACACAATTTCCTAATGTTATGCAGTGCTTATTGTTCTATTCCTGTAAGGCTGAGGCCAATGGATGGATCTGACCAAACACGTGACCAAAAACGTCTGACAAACTTACAGTTTGAAATTAACAGTCTAAAGGCACACAACTAGCTAGCAACTCATATGCAATTGCCCTACCAAAAGGTAGCTTGATAGCTCGCTGTTAACACCAGCTAAGTTAACTAGCTATATGCCTTGTCCATGGCTAGATCGTATACCATCGTCCTCTATGCTGTAGTCCTATGGACAGGGGGTTAGAGACGTTGCCATGTATCAAAATAAAAATCATCCCGCCAAGACACAGTTTGTAATAAAAATCCTGCTCACTGACTGATGGTTCGCCTTTGACGGGCATCAAGCGTGCCAAATTTCTCTTGCACAGTAAAGGGAGTTAGCGAGCTAACTTTGACCAAATCCCGACTCGAGTTGCAGCTAAAGTTAGCTCGCTAACTCCCATAACTCGCTTCGTAGTAAACACCTCGAGTAGTTGGGTTAGGGTTAGTTTCTTTTTTTGGAAGGCACGTTTGGATAGCTTGATGCCCGACAACGACACGACGAACCATCAGCGTCAGTGAAAAAAGGATGTTATCACAACCTGTGTTTTGGCCGGGACAATTTTATTTCGATACATAAAAGTCTCCAACTCATAGCATAGGACTCCAGAGGAGGATGCTATCCGGCTAAATATATCATCATGTCATATGTACAAACGTCTGTAGAGATGATTTTGCTAGCTATGTTTTAAGCTTTTAGTTTTAGCTCCTTCTATCTCTGTGTGGTATTCGCTAGTAGCCAAAACAACACAGTTGTACAATCTGTAGTATGTCTACTGTCTAAACATCTACCATGTAACTGCTCGATGTCAGATTGGCCAATAATCAACTGGTTAGCTTCATTAAATACTACTAGCCCCGCAAACAACACCCATTCACCAGGCTAGCGCCCAGTATCAGCAACATGGGGGGTCACGTCCATAGATCTAAAGTACTCTTATATGACATGGGAGGATCACTCTCTTTGAATACAGCCGGGCTAGCAGCGCCCTACCTCCGCTCCGGTAGGGAGTACCTGGCTGAGGAAGTGCATCATAGCTAGTAACTTACTTAGCTAGGTAGCTAATTTAGCAACAGCTGTGTGTGGAAAGACATAATATATGGACGTGGTGTCGTGTTAACATTAGCTAGCGAACACACTAACGTTAGTGACACATATGGATGGGTATTTGTAAAGTGCTGTTATTATTGAGATGACTGGCAGGTTGATGTTGCTAGCTACCTAGCTAGCTAGCCGTTTTCACAACTCCATCGACGATAGCTAGAGCTAGCTACTCACCGTTCCACCATCCTTGATGATTATTTTTTTCGCCAGCAGGAGACTGCGATTCGCTCGTTTCTTCTTTTTGGTCTGTGTCATATTACCATCCTAGTCCTTCGTTTGATAAGAATCTATTTGCTACTGAATAATAAAATCAGACTCAGAAGGGAATTGAAACCGGAAGCAACTTGACTGAGTGAGAATGATTCCAACTAAGATCTACAAGGGGCTAGCTAAGGACTATGAGAGTCCATTCAGTCAAACACCTCCATCTTTGCAACAACATTGTAGAAACGTAATGACGCCACATAACGCGTTTTACTCAATCACGAACCGAGGCAGAGTATGACCGAGGCAGGGATTACGCATTTTTAAACCACGCCTGGTTCCGGAAGAAAAGTCCCCATACAGAGTCTAGAAATGTAATGTACACTCACCGTGCGCTTTATTAGGAACACCTGTACACCTTCTCATGGTGGAGGTGGTGTAATGGTGTGGGGAATGTTTTTTGGCACACTTTGGGCCCGTTAATACCAATCAATCATCGCTTGAATGCCACAACCTATTTGAGTATTGTTGCTGACCATGTGCATCCCTTTATGGCCACAATTTACCCATCTTCTAATGGCTACTTCCAGCATGATAATGCACCATGTCACAAAGCAAAAGTCGTCTCAAACTCGTTTCATGAACATGACAATGAGTTCAGTGTTCTTCAGTGGCCTTCCCAGTCACCGGATCTGAATCCAATAGAACACCTTTGGGATGTGGTAGAACGGGAGATTCACAGCTTGAAAGTGCACCTGAAAAATCTGCAGGAATTGTGTGATGCAATCATGTCATCATGGACCAGAATCTCAAAGGAATGTTTCCAACATCTTGTGGAATCAATGCCACGAAGAATTGAGGCTGTTTTGAGAGCAAAGGGAGGCCCTACCCAGTATTAGTATAGTGTTCCTAATAAAGTGCTCCGTGAGTGTAAGATCCATTATTGTCAAATCTGTACACATTTTTCCATGCCAATATCGTTACAACAGCAGTTCCCAAACTTGGGACAAGGACCCCATGTTAGGCCTCCTGATTGAAAATGGGGTCCCCATAGAAAATCTAACTGAACTCTATGATTTGATAAAATTGAATACAGGTCTGCTAAATTCACCTGTAGCCTATATTATATGTTTTGTAGTTCAAATACAACCAATTAGAGCATCTTATAGGCGATAAGAATACACACATCGTTATTTGGCATGGCCTACAATCAAGTTGTATGGATCGCAGGAAATATTAATGAACATTTGGGTTTGTGAGCCCAAAAAGTTGGGGAACCCTTAGTGTGCTATAAATGTAGCCCTTACTGAAAGCGAAGAAGGTGGTAGAGGTAGAAAAGGAAATGGACAAGAGTGAAGTAGAAGAGGAGGAGAAAGAGTGGAGGAGGTCAAGTGAAGTGGAGGAGAAACAGGAAGTGGAGAAGCAAGGAGAGATTGAGGGGGAGAGAAGAAAGAGTAGGAGGTTGAGCAGGAGGGAGAGTGGAGGAACAGGTGGAAGAGAAGACAGAGGGGGCTGATGATTTTGTCACTTCAGAGGTCAATAAACTTGATGAACTGAAGTAGGCTGCCAAGGTGACCCGGCTGGTGCACCTGGCCACTGATGAGATCAGGGAGAACTGCAATTTGGTCCTGGCTGATTAACACACACCACCCATACCTGACCACTTCCTGGGCAGATACAGTATACCCATGATGACACAGTGATCTGTGTGAACTGCCAATCCAGAGGCATGAGCGGTTGTGCAACTTGCACTGTAACAGAATTGTTTCAAACTGCTGGTAAATATTACTTAATTGTTTGTGGAGCAAAGCTGACTTTATTTGTGTGTGTGTGTGTGTGTGTGTGTGTTAAATGGCATTTTATTCCGTTTCCTTTTTTTATTCCTGATGAAAACAACATGATGAAAATCACAGTAAGGACAGACAAACCAACATAGAGAAGATGAAAGGTATATTATTATCATTTCCTATTTACAGTACTTAAGTACCTATATTTGCAAATAGTGTCTTTCAAAAGAATTGTCATTGGATGTAATCAAATACCAATTTTATCAAGGTCTGCTGTGCTTAAAGGGGCTCTTCGCCACTGTTTAACCTCATTCAGCAGCAGCACCATACGAGTGTATACTATGTGAAAACAATACATTCTGTAGTAAAAAAGATGAGAAAAGATCCTACAAAAAGGTCCAAATCAGCCTCCCATACGAGTGACATAAGTTCACAATTGTTTACAAAACTCACCCTTGTACAGTATATGGTCGATAGCATTGCAGTTCAAAATCAAATCAAATGAGAGCAACTAGATCCATTGCATGATAAAATCAATAGTAAAAGAAGTACTCTTATACACAGTAGAAATCTCCTAAACTCATGAATGGAAGACAAAGACACACCTCGATGTCTAGACAATAAAGGAGAAACTACTTTTAAAACACACTACATCTAATCTTCTTGTCTCTCACTTTTCTTCATCATACACATCTTTGTCCCCAAGCCTGTCCCCACTTACAGACATTGCAGAGTTATTTCCAATGATAATATATTGAGCATTCTCAATATGGATGCTTGGTTGTGGGTGGCACCACGAAGCCTGATCTTCCAAACATGGAGCCGTCATGGGTAGAGTGTTGAGTCGCTCTCTTTCCAGCTCTAACATTTCCGCCTGCTTTCTTCTACGAATCAATGTCAAATCCATGTCAAGCTTGTTCATGAGACGTTGTTCCTCCTGTCTCTTCACTTCCTCTCTCACTCTCTGCTCCTTCACCCACACCTGCCTCTGTTTTTCAATACTTGTTTTAGCTATGGCTTTTTTTGCCCTTCTCTCAAAAGCCTTATTCTCCTCTAAAGGAACCAATGTCCTGAGAACTTTGGGCATTCTCTCACGGGGCATACAGTTTTCCTGTGGCAGCAGGGGGATAACAGTGTTGTACTTGTGCCGTAGTTCAATGGAGTTTATAAGTGCTGAATTGGTTTTCATCTCGAGCATACGGGTGTTGAAGTTGCAGGTTAGCAGCAGGATTGTGAAGGCTGAATTGTTGATGGCATCCTCTACACACATGAGTGTGTTCCTGCCGGGGACTGCAAAGTCCTCAGTAAATGTTGCCCCTACACCAACATCTATAGCTTCTAATTTCTCTTTTAGTCTATCGGCCATATCCATGTCTTCCGGTGCATGCAAGATGACAAATGAGAAAAAATCTGCCTCCACCATACTTGGTTCCTGTGTTGGTTTTGGCAATTTGGCCGGTTGAAATGAGGTTTTCATTGGAGCACTGGCGAACACTGGTTCGGGATGAACTTCAAGCATACTGTTCTTGACTGTTGTCGGATGAGAAGTAGTGGTCTTTGTGGGTGTCTCAAAGTAATTTTTCTGACATGTTTTGGGTTGTGTGCTAGGACTCATAGGGTTATCAAACTTTTCAACTGAGGTTGAAAGACATGTGTCTCGGTTTGTTTCCCCTTTAACAGGCTGGCATTCCTTTTGTCTGGGTTGCGTCTTCTGAGATTTGTCTGTACTCATAATGCAATGGGCATTAGCTGATTGCAGCCGCTCAGAGTTTGTTGGAGGAGGCATGGGAATCATTCTGCTTCCTTCTAAGATAGCTGTTTCGGATGTACTGATCTCCAAATGAGTTGGGTAGGAGCAAAGGGAAGAGTCGGCCCGTAGGGAGGAGGGCAGACTGTGATTACTTCCAGTCTGATTCAGAGAACCTGACAATGGCAAGTCTGTGCCCAGTTCGTCCAGTGGAGGGAAGTAGTTGGGGGAAAAAGTCCCCTTAGCCCCTTCCTCAATCTGAGGCCCACAGACAAGCTTTGCTTCTTCTCGAAGTCTATCCATGTTTGTGTACTCTAGACACTCCTCACAACTGGTTTTCGACTTGCATGCACCTAGGGCTGCCTTGTATGCCAAATTCCTCAGAAATGTCTCACACAACCTCTCCTCAGCCAACACCTTGAAAATCCTTGCCAGGTCTGCTAAGGTGTCCACTGTAGACTCCTGAAAACAAACTTGTGCATCATTTTATGAAGTGCATTGTCTTTGCTTCTTACAATAGGTGTACTGAAAGAAAACGGAGCACACGTTAGCAACATGTAAAAAAATTGCAACATTCAAACTGTAAAATGTTAATTTCAAAATCCAACATTTGGCCAGAGTTTTTGTTGTTGTGAGGTAAACATGATAACACAGCCTTCACATTTAATTGAATAAAGTTAGAATTGCTATTTTAGTTGTTTTGTTTGTCTATGTTTGTCTGTTTTGTCGGCAAGACAAGAGATTTTGAGCTTTGACTTTGATAGACTAATGCAAGGGCTAGGCTATCAGTGGTTCATAGCCTACGTAGTTCTGTTAAATTACAAGGCACAAACAGACGTACTCGGTGCTTCCAACACAGAAAATAGTATACCTGTACATTATGACGTGTGTTGGAACAGGTGAACAGCAGCTCGCCCACAACTCCGGAAGTGTAGAAGCTAATACTATATAATATAGCTAAAAGCGAACATTACAGCTTGCACTACTTCAGAAACTCACGAATTGTTTCATAACTCCTCTCTGTGTAAAGTTGAGATATTTCGAACCAAAGTTGAATGTTTCACACGAGCATTCTACCTGAGAATTATTACTATTCTGGTAAATGCGACAGTTATGGGCTATATCTGGGGTGCGGACCCAGCAAAGTCTCAATACGAACCGAACACTACCGGTCTTGGTGACACCAAAGTCAATGACTTAATTTCAGCAGCAGACTTACGAAAGACCGGGCGGGCAGCTTGAGTCTCTGTTTCTCTAGCTCTCAGGCTAGGAAGTAAACCCCGCCTCAAGAGTCGCATCTCATCCAATCGCGTGAAAATATGCAAATATCGTAATTCCCGAAAAACAGGAAGAAGACCAGCGTTGCCAGATGTACGATAATTATCGTATTTGTACGGTAATTTTAACCAATGTACGATATACGTAATAACAAAATCAGTGTACTCACCTATACCTTACGTTAGAATGCAACAGAGTACCTGATCCTGGATCTACTGTGAACCCACCAATCAGTGTATGGTTAGGCTATGTATTGGACTAGTTCTGACTTGTGTGGATAGTATTGGTTACACAGCTGAGCCAAAGATACTGGTTGAGTCAAGGTCACGTGTATATTTGCTGGTGTGATTAGATTGGCACAATACCAGGGGACGGTTCAGTTTTATTTAGGCCCTTTTAAATGGCATCAATATGATTACTTTGAATAACTTAATAAATGCATGCCTGTTTACACAGCAATGAAGATTAGAAAAAACTTACACAAGATAGTAATTGACATTATACATACATTATATTATACTGCAGATACATCAAAGAAGTAACACAAAGACAGCATACAGGAATCAGGTTGTTATTTATTAAAGAAAACTTAAATAGGAAAGAGAAACTGCCTTAGGCATTTCATGTCAAATATTCACAACATTAAAAGCTGCCAAAGACAAAAACATAGGATTACAGTAGACAAGAAAGTATCTGCTTCCTTGTGTAATCTGATCTCATTGCACCACATTACGATCAATGATGGGGACAATCACTTGGTGGTTACTATTGATAAAAGCCAAACTGTAGGCCTAAACAGACTGTTCAGACTATATTGATACACAATGGCTTATAAAAGACCAAGAGAAACAAGCATACCTAAATAGTTGTTACCTGAGGAGAACATTTGTAAGAGGGGGAATTTACTTGACACCTTTGTCAAAGCAGCTAGAAAATGATAAAAGAAAGACAATAACAACAAAAAGATTTGTCTCAGACAAAGAGCACCATCATGTTGAAAATATTTGGTAACAATCTCTGCATTTCAATGGTCACAGTCTCACATTACAAACACTGACCCCTGAAAAGACACAAATGATGAAACATTAAAAACTGTAAACTGTAAAAAATCTGTAAACAAATCTATGGAAGCATTTAAAAACATCTTGCAAGGGAAACATTCAAATTGACAAACTCCTGATGAGTAAGAGGTGTTTCATCTGTCACCCTGACAAGATTTGCCTTGCACTGGGTCCTGCGACTGTCAAAAGAGTTTCGGGAGCTGTCGCAGTCGGCTCAGGTCCAGGAAGTTTCCCACTGATCTTTCTGATTCTGGACCCCCCCTCTGTGCTTCACCTAAAGACGCACGTCGCTTTGTGCCATTTTCTTTCTCTAGCCTAGGTTTAGTGATGTGGGCCAAAATCTGCATTTTTGGACGCAATTCCCTGAGTAGCTGGCTCTGAGAGTCAAGATGCGGTGTCTGGGGTAGGATGGGGCCAGAGTGAGGCAGCTCATTGGTGATGTTTTTCAGAACCAAACTTTTCAGGTCTCTCTCTCCCTGCCCGTCACCTGACTCCTGTTGCTGCAAGCCATATCCCAGTTCAAACTGCTCCCTGTCGATAGCGTTGTCATCTGTGACCCTTTCCTCTTCCTCCTCGCTGCTGTTCCCCTCCTCAATCAGTCCATACCTCTTCATGTACTTCCGGGTGGCAAAGGACATGTTAATGGGGGACAATAGGCTCAGTCCCACTGTGCTCTTATTCACCAAGGGCTTCCCTGGGAGCGGGGTGTGGCTGGGGTTGGGCCTGGGCCTGGGTTTGGGGGGCTGTTGGCAGCCTACTGAGAGGCTGGATAGCTGCGAGTCGCTCAGGTACTTGAGGGCGATGGCGTTGGCCTCCAGGCTGAGATCTGCGCTGCCGCTGGGGCCCCACATGCTAGTATCCACTGACTCTGGGTGGGACAGTCTGAGGATGACCGCCTCTGGGTTTATGCAGGCCAGGGTGCTGGGGAAAAAAGGAAATGCACAATTCAAACATGTTGCCTTTTATCAAAGTTATTGGTAAAAATGGATGTTGATCTAAGACTGGACAAAACTAATGTAACCTACCTGCAACAGACAGGGCCATAGCTACCATTGAGGACACCAAGAACATTACCTTGGTAGTTGAGTCATAATTCAGTTCTCAGATATACTTTAGCTCTCTTTGGAGGTAGCGGGCTAGCCTACCGTTCGTATTGTGTGGAGAGACATTAATTGGCCATGGTTACAGAAGGGATAGCAGTGAGAGCACCAGTGGAGGTGAGGGCAAATAGTAGCAGAACTGGGACAGAGAGAGTCACTCATTGGGTCACAAAAAGCGGTTATTGATACCTGGTACTCTCCACAGTGTTGCGCCTGGCCCTGCTCGGGTCAGTTAAGTCAAGCTCCACACTGACTCCTAGCTTCTGCAGCTGGCGTAGTGTGGCACAGGAAACCTGGTCCTCCCCTGGCCGCTCCACTCTGGGCTCCGGCTTTTTGGAGCGGAGAGGAACTCGGTTACAGGACGACAGTTGCGACTGAGAGCAAGACGCCTCAGGAGACAAGCTCTGTCTCCCTTGGGGATTAGAAGCCCTTCTCTCATGTTCTTCCTCCTCCTGGCCCCCCTCATTCACTGATACCTGGAGACGGCTATTCACTTGGCCCTGTGGAGTTTAAAAAGTCACAAGGATCTCACAAGAGAAACATGACCAGCCTTAACTGTCTGTTCTAGTCATAGCCCTCAGATTGTAATCGAGTAGAATCTAAAGCTTCACAGTCGGCATCACTGTGTGTGTTTATCACCAGTAATATGAGCTGATTGGTGGGCATGCCAAGAATTGACCTTTAGTCAGTTAATCTGTCTGCTACACTGACAAAATGACTTGGCTAATATGATGAAAAAAGGAACAATTAACATCCTTAAAAAAAGTATCTTACCATTAACTCCTGATAAAATCTCTGGTCATCCTCCACCGTTCTGGTCTCCTGATTAGGGGGGTTGTCCCTCTGGGGGGACGGAGACTGGGTCTGGTAGCACATGCTGGCACTCTCCCCCAACACTGGGCTTCGGAAGGGACCACCTCCAAAAGCTGACTGAGACCTGCAACAAACCAGAAGAAGGCTTACTGTCTGTTCTGTACATTCATTCAATACTTTTATTTTACAAATGGGCATGTGGAGTTCAGTACATACACTACTTTCAATGGTAACACGTCTATGGCTAGATTTGAAATATAATATGTGCTTGATTATTTTCTGCCGTTGAGGATTCAGTCCTAATGGATCTGGGTTGGAAAAGTGAGGGAAGCTCCAGTCAGCCTTTCAGAATCAATTCAGTTTGATGGAGTCTTCAAGGACAGGAACAGTACCCATACCTGTGTTCCATGGATTGATTGGAGGGTGTGCCTGGCACCAGTCCCTCTCTGTCGCCAGCTTCTTCAAGTCTGTCCATTTGCTTGTGGATGAGGTTGGCATTGCCAGAGCTCTGTCTGGAGAAGGCCCTGCTGTCATCAGACTCTGACTCTGTGTGCCAGTCCTGCTGTGAGCGCTCCACACGAGTAGGGGTTTCAACAGGATGGCCCCAGAACAGACTGGCACCTATTAAGGGTAGACATAAATAAACAGTCTAGCCATTCGGCAGACATTTTGACATACAGTACACAGTTCTTACTTGAAAAATAAATGTTCAGGTATATTTCAGTTGATTTGGTCCCAAAATATGATTACTTTTTGCATACAAGCCTCATAGATATCATAATGACAAGCTTACAGTTACTGGAAAAGTGAGATGATGATATGTTTTATGGTTAAAGTCTTGTACGTTTTCTGAACCAAAGTAAAAACATGGTGATGGTGGTCATGCCTAGAATTGGTAACTGGTACACTACCCGTGCCTACGGCGATGCTGACACTCCTCTTGGTGTGTTGTCCTAGAGAGGTCTGGGTGGCTTCTGGTTCTGTAGATGGAGGGGGGCTGGCTGCTTTCCCCTGAGCCTCCAGTAGCTTTTGGATCTGGAAGTGTGTGCATTATTGGAGAAATTAAATCAATAAATGCGAAACGTAATACATTAATAAAGTATCCAGAGTGCCTATATTTTCCACGAGAGGGTGCCATTTCAGTTTGAATGACTGGAAGTTTGTATAAGACAATCCTCCTAATCAAGCCCTCCAATGCTTATCAGACATTGTATTGAATTATACACACCCTTTAAAAGTTTGTTGTGTAATTCTATACAACAATGTATAACAACAAGTAAAACAAAACAGCACCATATATAGACCCTGACCTGAGCCTGCAGTAACTTGAGCTGCCGATCCTGGTCTACAAGCATTCTGTAGGCATCAGTAGGCAAAATGGCCATGGGGCCATCCAGGGGTGTGAGGGAGGGGGTTGCAGCAGGTTGGGCAGAGCAGCCTGCATGGGCCTGGCAACACTGGTTCAGACATGCAGGGGGGAACTGCAGCTCCATGTGCCCTCTGCTGTGGGTGCCCTCAGGGGAGAATGGTGTGTGCGCCGGGGAGTGGTGTGTGTGGGGGCTGAGATAGGGATTTGTTTGGTGGGAGGGGGAGAGACAGCATTCTGTCGGGCGAGGGTTGGGATTACTGACAGAGTTGGAGCAGTAATGTCCATCTGGGCTGCTGTGAGGGGTGGAAGGGGCATCTGTGGCCCCCTGCCAGGGGTTAGGGTGGTATAGGGGGGTATGGTCCTGTGGTTTGAAGGAGCTGCAGCCACAGGTTTGGTTCAGGTTGGGGTTGGGGGTGCTGTGGAAGTGCTTGTGGTGGGCTAGGCGATGCTGTTGAGTGGCGACTGAGGCTGAGGGTCCGGGGCTTTGTCTAGGGCTGCGTTGGGGATGGGGCCCTCTGGGGGACATGACTCTGTCGGAGTGGGGTCCTGAGGTTAAATGCTGTCTGGACTGTTGGTGGGAGTTGTTGGGGCATGAGCCAGTCTTTAGAGAGGAGGATGAAGAGGAAGATGAGGATGCATATGATGTTGGACACCCCTCCTTGGTCCCCTTTCCTGATTTCCTGCTGGAGGAGGGACAGAGTGGCAGTTGTTGTGCAGGGGTGAAGGATCCTTTGCTGGCCTTGCCCAGGGGGGCTACTGGGGTCAGGGGTCTTCTTATGGGAGGAGGTCCCTTAAGTGGGGGGCCCTGGTCTGGAGGCATTTCGCTTCTTCTGTGCTGTGAGAGAGGAGTAGGGTGGGAGGGGGCAGAATAATGTGAGCCCGTTCTTTTTCCACTAAGGAAGCTGCCGTCCATCACCATGGAGAGTTCAGGCACGGAAGGGTGGACCCGCTTGGTCTGGAAAAGCACGAAGAAAAATATGTATTTATTAGAACCATATATCCAAAGCTCATCTGTCATCATCTGTCTTATGCCTCTGGATACAGAATCAACAGCTACAGTACATTGTGAACACAGCAAGGACAGGTCATTAAGTGCAGGGGAAAGGGAGCATGTTTTGGCCTCTAAATGGAGACAAAGAGAAAGAAAGCGCAAGAATGCAAATGTGTAAAGAGAGTGAGAGTGGCAGAGTGGATAGGGAATACTGACCTCCTGGCTGAGTGGGTGTGGGTTTGGAGACGGCCTAGGAGACAGGTCCTCGTCTTCCACCCCAGAGTCATGGTCACTAATAGACAGCTTGGTTTGGGGAGAGGCTGTTGCTACTGTGGTACTAAAGGAGAAAAATAAGAAGAATGCTGTCCAACACTGGAGACCCCAAAGTCTGATAGAGCTGTTTGTAAGTTGTCTGCATCATTTTAACTCCTTTGAAGTCATCAATAATAAAATATTTGAGTAACCCTCCCATAAATTACGTTTGGCTTAATGGTGCACTATACAGCATTGAAAAACAATGACCTTAAGAGACCAGCTTACATACCTCAGGAAGGAGCAACGAGACAGCACGTCCCTGAAGACCTCAGTCTCGCAATTTTGGCTCTCCACACTGAGCTCAAACTGCAGGTTGCACCCCTCTGACACCTCAACATTCTGTACATAAAAGGAACAAAATGTGTCACTGCAAAGATTCCAATGCTAGAATGACAATAAGATGATCCACATGTGAGTTGACTGACCTTGTAAAGGGTGAGTGACTCTGTGCTGGTGAGCAGCTGGAAGATCATATCCTGCTGCCCGTTGCATGGCTGGCACTGGTAGAACTCTGGCTCCCTGTGAGTAAGGGCGAAGAGAACCACCAGGAAACACCCGCTCTCCGACATCACTCTGCAACATACCAACACCACAGTCAGTCCAATTATCCTTTTGATTGCAGGTGTTTAGATCCTGCTCCCAACAGATTGTGCTCATCCTGCAATCCACTTTTGCTAACTGAATATAATGCATCATAACATTCTGATAAAAAATAGTTTTGTGTAATAGAGTTGTTAATTCGCTCCCTCAAAATCTTGTACCTCCTGACAGGCCTTTAAGTCAAGAGGTACAATATTTTGAGAGACCAAATCAACAACTCCTTTACATTACAATGACAGTAAGAACTTCAAAGCCATGAGAACAGCGACACCACTGGTAAAACTTCATAATGACTCTCTACAAACAATATTAACAATTTTCTTAAAGTTTTAGAAGCATTTAGCTAACCAAAGTATATGTATGGCCATTTCTTGTTTTTAAAACACATATTATTCATTAACATAAAACTCTGATATGTTGCTAAAACTGAGATAATTGTTTTTTACTAAATACCCTTGCCATTGACAAATATGCAAACAGAGAAATGACAATAAGCCAAAATCCCTGAACAGATGGGTGCTACACTCACTTGTCCTGGAGGGAGGAGCTGAACAGGTACCTCAAACACAACGCCCACACCTGGGGGTTGTAAATATGTGTGACACCGCTCAGCCACCTGTCACAAGGGGGATGGGGACACACACACAACAATATCAACTTAACATGTAACCATCGATACCATTACCATAAAAGCTCAACTAAATACCGTGCTGTTTGTCACATTAACAGCATTGTATTTTGTATTAGTAAATGGAGAGCATACTTACACTCCTACCAGTGGGAGAGTGTAGGCCTTAGGATCAGACTCAAGTATGAGGAGCAGTTTCCGGGTTTGATCCATGGTCAGAAAGCTGGGTAAAACAGCAAAAACAGGCACTCATTTTCATTTTCAATCCGGACTTCTGCCCTAATTTAATTTCTTCAATCAACAAAAATGTGTGCAAGAATGCAGAGGTGAAATTGGTTCCAACTAGAGAAAAATGTTCACTCCACTCACTGCTAAAACAAATTATCTCATTTGAGAAACCTACGTGACTTTTTAGTTTGGAACTTGGAGTCAAAAAGAAACATTTCCACTAAAACAATGATATTCAGACTATGGAACATCATGGTAAAGTATAACACATCAATTTTCAGCATCCTCTCATTAAATTTGTGAGGTCATTATTTTGTGCATGTCATGAATCAAAAGCCTACTTTTTTCACTTTCTAACTCCATACATCCTCACAGGAATCATCAATGAGCCTCAGTTGAAGAGCCTTCCATGACCACTCATATTTGACCTATGGTCTTACCCTTGTTTGCGGCTGTCGCTATGCAGTGGCTGGGCCAGACTGGACGGACAGCTCAGGTTCCTTGCTAGGGCGGTGGGAATGATGGGTATGGGCCTGACAGGCACAACCTCCAGTGTGTTGCAGGAAGTGATGGCCGCCCAGCGGAGACTGAAGCACAGACTGTCTGCTTGCTGGGAGCAGCTCAGGTGAGCTCGCAGGGTGAGCAGCTTAGCTAGGACCAATGGCTCACGGCTGCTGCAACAGTGCTTCAGCATCTAAACACAGAGGGCAAAAGAGGAGGTTTGTTAACCATCAGTGACAAAAAAAATAAAATATTATAAAAAAAAATGTTTTAAGAGGGACAGCTGTTTCCTCAATATTTAATAAATACATTAGAAAAGAAGCTGGACAGAAAATATGAGCCTTTTACTTTAAAACTTTAGATAATTTGTATAGTAAGCAGAACTTAAGAGCACTTAAGAGGAAAAGCTGTTCCGTTAACAGCAACACCTGTTGCTGACAGGTTGCGGTAACTGACAAGCCGAGGTTGAGACAGTGTGCTTCTTCTGTTACCAGGGCAACAGGAAAGGTGGGCTTCCTTGTTAGGCAGTTTGAGTAAGAGTTAGTTGAGCATGTGTGCCAGTTGGAAAATCCTCAATTAGTTTTTCAGGCAAATGGCTGGCCCCCCCCCATTTGTTTTGGTATGAAGTTGAGATGGGGTTGGGGAAATGTGACCACACTCACATAGACAGAACTCTGGATGGGAGGACTAGCAGTCTGCGCTATTGAAATCATAGTTGTTGTTTTTTTACATGCATCTATTAGATATATATGGTTTGTTTAAAAATACATTGTTTACAAACAATCAAGTAAAGCAACCGTATATTTTGGGTTATTATGATTGCACTTAGCTCATTAGGCATTTATAAATCCTGTTCTTCGAGAATGGGTATACATCATGAATGCCAGATTGAGTCTTTATAATGTATTGAACATTTAAAATCTAGAGTGATATGGATCATTCAGTTGCAATGCCGACAATTTCAACATTTAGAGCATAACTGGTGCATGTTACCTTAAAAGAGATATGGAAGTCCTCGGCAGAGTGAACCACAGTGTCAGTAGACACCATATTCTGGATTCCAAACACACAGGGCACCAGGATGTCCCCCGGCAGTAGGGCGGTGGGGATCTTTCCAGCAGCACCAGGCTGTTCCCGGCCCGGGTCAAATCGGTCCAGAGTCAAAGTCACACCCTCTTCATCTTGGAAAGTGTATGAAGGGGGTTAAGCGAGTCAAGCAAGGAAGGAGACATGGGGCAGTTTCAGTTAAACCCTTTTGAGTTGTTGGAAGCACAAGCAAGATATAATCATAATCATCAAAAGTAAGGCTGAGAAGCTTGAAGTGATATTTTGGCAGAAATAATTATTTTCTATCAGACTACTGACAGAAGACCACAAACAAAAATCTGTTTGATTGTCAAGTTTTATTACAGAAATCTTACCAGTGTTTACAGCAATAGTCCCCAGCAAGAAACAGCTAAACTTGGGCTTGTTACTCTGTCGAGCATGGCGGTGAGCCAGGCGAAGAGCTTTCTCTGCCAGAAGCAGTCTGGGATTTCTGGTAAATGCAGAACATATTTTTAGGCACCAGATGGAATACAGCCCATAATACAACCGTCTGTTCACTGTCACAAGAAAACCCAAAGTACCTGTAATATGATAGATGAAGGCTAACCACATCCCCATTAGGTGTAGGGTCCCACAGGGCTGCTTTGGATTTAGGGAAGGTAAGAGGAGTGAGGGCATTCTCTGAAGACCTATGATGAGAGGCTCAAATAAGCTTTCAGACATATGACAAGGAAGGAGTCTTAAATTGATGTAGTGGAAATAATAGAAGAGAGTGGAAGCAAACATAACGTTAGTAACCTTTCTATTTTCAGATTCTCTTGGTAAACGTTCTCCAGAACGTGAGATGGCATCCCCCTCATGTTCACTTTAACACTCATTTCTGCGGACGGGAAAACGCTCCACTGAAGTGCTGATTTCATAGCAACACACATAGCTAGCACAAATCATTGACAGTTTATTATTGGATAATGTTTCAATGTATTTAGACATATGTACAATGCGTAGCCTAGGTAGGTGCACACAGTCCGCGAACTTAGTTATATAGCTATTTAAAGATCCTTGTTTTAAAGAGCTAGCTCCGAGCTAGCTATATTAAGAGTAGACATAATAAATCCTCCACTCCTAACTTACCTGTTTGTCAGTCCACAGTGTAACCATTGCATTTCTCGTAGAAGAATGTTAAGCTGCTCGTGACCAGTTTGTGTATACACGCTAGTAGCAGATAGCTATAGCTAGCTCTAGCCAAGTTGGCATGCGAAAAGACTAACAAAATCGCGGTTTCAAGACTCCGTCCGACATAGAGCGGTCATATCCGCGGTAAACCCCGCAATTTATCGATAATGTTAGCAAATATTTCACTTCACCTGGCAGCACCTTGCTAAACACACAACACGAACATTCCTAAATTGCAATAAGTCAAATGTAAATTGATTATGGCGCTGTTTCCAGGTTCCAATGGCGGGGCAAACGATTCAGCCAATAGAAGCCTCTGGTCCATGGCTGCCAACCTATCAGAGAGCGAGTATGTTATCCGCTCCGCCCAACCCAACCCAACAGTATCAGAGAGAGAAGGTTCAGAAAATAAGATGAACTTCTCTGATTGTACTGTCTAAGAGAGTACATCTACTACTCGCTGTGGAAAGTCAGTAACTACAAACAGACTTTCATGGAGTGAAATGTGTGGCAAATGTGAGTCAAAAGAGTTGTAATAAATGAAACAAAAATACCACTACGGGGCGCAATTTAGTCACATATCAGTCACATATCTTATTGCTCTGCCATTTCCAGTGCCTTCGGAAAGTATTCAGACCCCTTCACTCTTTCCACATTTTGTTGTGTTATAGATTCAATTTAAAATGGATTAAATTAAAAGAATTTGCCGTCAATCCACGTCAATACTCCAGAATGACAAAGCGAAAACACATTTTTTTAAATTTCTGTAAATTTATTAAAATTGAAATACAGAAATACCCCATGTACATAAGTATTCAGACCCTTTGCTATGACACTCTTAAAATTAGCTAAAATGCAAAAATGTCATCAACAAATCACTTAATAAGTTGAATTGAGTCCATCTTAATGCATGGATAATAGTTCATGTAATTTTGGAATTAATATATTTTTTATAGGGTCTCTGATTTGCCTAATTTTAAGAGTGTCATAGCAAATGGTCTAAATACTTATGTACATGAGGTATTTCTGTATTTAAATGTTCATACATTTACTGAAATTTCTAAATATTTTGAAAGAGTTCAGTTTTCAAAAGTTACATTCTTTGTAATTCACATGACAAGATGCTCTCAATTTATATTTCAAGCGCCTTACAAGTCAAATTCAAAGAACAGTGTTCAACACGTTTATCCCTCTTACGGACTCAACTGTCAGTAATAATTGTACCTCACAAAAGAGCAAAATAGTATTTAACATTTCACAAAATGACAACAGAAATGGTAGTAGTAAGTGACCCAGCCTTCACATGTGTGTAACACTTCTGTTGGGATCAAGATGTCACCACTTGGTTAACTCTGTAGTGTCAGAATCATTTCACTCTTGATACAGTATAGAAATAATCTCCAGTCCATGCCTCATTCACTCACTTTGGTTCGAGCTGGGGCCACTGGGTCCCAGATTGCAGTGAATTACGCAACAACTTTTAGCCAGTGGTTGGCCGTGGTGGATTCCATTTTGCCCTAATCTGTTTATTTTAGAACAGATTAGGATTCTGTGTGTGTGTGTGTGTGTGTGTGTGTGTGTGTGTGTGTGTGTGTGTTGTGATTATGTGTGTGTGTGTGTGTGTGTGTGTGTGTGTGTGTGTGTGTGTGTGTGTGTGTGTGTGTGTGTGTGTGTGTGTGTGTGTGCGTGCATGTTTGAGAAAGGAGGAGAGAGAAGGGACAGGAGGAAGAAGTATAGTGAATATTGTATTAAGTTATTGCTGTATTTGTTGTTATAGAGCCTGCAGATTTTTACCAGGATCTTATCTGGGAAATCAGTTCACCGAAGAAATGCATAAAAAGGTAACTATTTTGACTTTTTCACAGGATCTGTAGTTCACTGTACATTGTAGCATGCATTTTGATAACTTCCATTTAGTCAGTGACTGTTCTTTAAATGTAGCATTTGCCTATTGTTGTGAGTTAGTCTGTGAGTGTAGTGTATAATGGATGAGAAGGAAGTTGCTCAAAGGTAGTCAGTAGTGATAGGTCAGCGTGTAGTATTTGACATATTTGACCCAGGTCTGATAACTAGGATTGGAATAACGAAGGCTGATACTAGATCTGGGCTCAGCAACTACCTTAAGCTCAGTGATTATTATTATTATTAGTAGTAGTAGTCGTAGTAATAGTAGTGTGAATTAAAAGTGTTATAAGGACTGTTTCAGCCATAGAAATAGAATGGTATTAGCATCAAGCAGGGCTACCAACAAAACATAAACAATGGAGCAAATGCATTCTAACATGGAAACAGCTCTTGTTTTCTATGACATTCCATGAGAACAACATGATTTCTTTTCAAAAACATGATTTGAGGCAACACATTTGTTGACAAAGTTTCCTATAACCACAATAATACTTATTGCTTGGTTATGGTATGACAGTTGTTCTGGTCTCAATATAGTATTCAGGAGTCATATTCATCGTTAGCAAGAGGTATGCTCCACGCACACTATTTGTTTTCCTGCTACACATCCAACTGGACAACTGCTTAACCCACTGGCAGAAATTAGGTCATAGTACTACTGCATTACTGAGAGCCCTACCTACTAAGGAAATACAAAGTGTTTTTAAAAATATACCCTCAGAAAGTCATCATTACACTACCAGTCTGGTACTCAATGATAGACAGTGTGAACAAACACCAGACACAGATGTCCCCTTTATCCCGTGGACATGATGATGGGCAATAATAGTCTTATAGCCAAGCAGTACTCGCTGATGAGGCATAGTCCTCTTGATAGGTATGTTTATAGTAGGGGGTTCGAAGGAGCCAAACATGTTATTTTTCATTACATTATGAGGTCTGTGATACATTATTCCAAGCTTACTCAGGTCTAGGTGGATCTGACTGTATAAAGTGAAATTTCTTACCAATGCTCCTATTACTTCTGGCTCTGTTTCAAACCAAGCCTTTCAGACTTTGGGTATCTGCAAACTCATTCTGAAAGAAAAATAAACTTGAGAACGAAACTCACATTTGGTGAACCATCAAACACATTGTGTGCTATATACATAAAATGCCTTTATTATTTTTGTCTGACAATCAGTAACATATGAGGTGGAGCGCAGAAAGTGACGAATGAGTCCAAATTCAGAATCAACAAAGGAAATTCCGAGGCAGCTGGAATATGAGCCTGGAGACTTCTGTACTTCCTCTGCTCTCTGCATTTAAAATTCCTTTGCCTCTTTTTTTTCTTTCTCTCACACAAATTCAAGGGTAAAGTTACCTGACTCCTCCCACAGGGGGTGGAGACTCAGCCCCTCCACCAGTAGAGTTGTCCTCTGGTTCCTGTAGAGACTTCTCAGTGTCCAATCATCTGCCGGCTGGCCAGCAACCCTGAGGTTCCACACATGTGGATTACCTACAGTTACTTACTGCCTACTGGCTGTTGAAGATGTTTTTACAGAGGAGGAGGGAGAAGGGCTGGAGAGCTGGCAGCATTAGTGGCGAGGGGAGAGAAAGCTGGTGAAAGTCACGGATTTGTGTACCTAACGGAGAGTGAGTGCTCAGTGGAGACTAGGCCCACATTTGCCCTGACACAGCTGGGGAGAAAGACAGCGAGGGAGGGACAGGGAAAGACTGTTTCAAAATAGAAGGCGTTGCTGGAATAACAGTAAGAGAATATTGGGCTGAGCTTTCGCAGAACTCATGATGGATTTTCAGAGAGCAGGCAAGCCAGAAGCAGAGCCACTCTTTAGTCTCTGCACTCCGATGGAGGGAGAGAGGTAAGATCCAATACCATTTTCCCTTTTCAGTCTCTCAATGACTACAACTATCAATATAACTATGAAGTTATATTTCATTGTTGCTTCAATGACCAATGAAGTTCATAACAGTCCTACTGGTTGCTGTCAGAGCTCAAATACAACGAGGAGAGGGAGAGGGGTCCTAGTACTTGCATGTGAACATTTGATGTACCTGCTGTCTCAATAGAGTTGGGGTCATGAAAAGAAATTTAGACAAATAGTACCTTGTAGTAGCCTAACCCTTTCTACTTACCCATCATTGTTAGCGCTCTACCCCTTGGTCTAATGCATCGACCCTGTTACTTGTGGGTCAATGACTAGACCTACAGGTATGTCAACACAAGCCAGTTTGGTTATGAAGAGCAAGGTGATCGGAAAGTTTAATCAGCAACTTGCTCTGACTGGATCCCTCACTTACTCCCTGGAATTGTGACTGAATCTCAAATGATTAAAAGCCATAGTAAGTTGAGAATTAAAGAGAAACTGGTCTGACTAGGCACTTTTAATAGCTCATTTACTAACTGCACATTCGGATCAAGTTTTTCCCGTTCACTTTAAATGTCAGGTCAGGTTGGAGAGACACAAAAAAACAGTATCCACCCTATTTCTGCCCTTTGTCCAATCTGTCTGTGGTACCCTCTCTCTTTTCTGTTTGTCTATATCTCTTTCTCCACTATGTAGAAATTACAGAGCAGTCATGCAGTACACTGTATAACTCTGTAGCTATGTATGTCCTAAGTGTTTTTCAACTATGGTGCTCTAGCTCTGCTTGTTGTGACGTGTGTGTGTGTGTGTGTGTGTGTGTGTGTGTGTGTGTGTGTGTGTGTGTGTGTGTGTGTGTGTGTGTGTGTGTGTGTGCGCGCGCGCGCGCGCGCAAAGTGTGTCCATTTAGTGTTCTTGTTTTACTTGTGCTCAGTGAGTGTGTATCAAGTCGGATAGAGAAAGTGAGATTTCTGGGCATTTGACAGTTGAGGCCTGTGGTGTCAGCCAAGCAGGATGGCAGGGGCAGAGCCCTTAGTAAGCACAGACTTTAAATCAAATTAATCTCAGTGAAGAGCCAGCCATGCATGAGGGAGTAATTTACATCTGTGTAAACTTCTTTCACCTGATTTTGCAGTCACAGGGGTAACACATCTTGTCATGCCACTGGAAAAAAAGTGTGCATTTCTCTTGTTTAAAGTGTGAGCATCTCTCTCCTCCTGCAATTGCTCAGTCTGGAGAGGTATTAAGTAATACACAGAGGTTTGAATCTGGTCGGATTGTAGAAGATGAATACAATTTGTTGTATAACTCATAATGCAATGGGAAATTTGCTCAGCACAGAGTAAGCTACTTTTTAATTAAGATTTAGACTTACAACCATTGATATCCTCAATCATATAGAGAAAATGCTTGAGGCTTGGTTTGTCTGGCTCTATAGTGTAAACAGGTCAGTGATGTATTTAACAGTACATAACATGCAACTTAAGGTTAAGCTGTCCTCGCTTCGCCTGCTAACTTGACAATCATGCTTCATGAAATGTTCCCTTGTTCTGCTGAGGTTAGAGCCCTTTATGGAAAGTAATAGATTTTTTCATTGAATAAATATAACTGCTGATGCTAAAAGCTAACACATCAGCAACAGACACTACATTTATCAGAATACTTGTTTGAGATTCGGTTAGATTCTGTACACTGAGTGTCTCCATGTTTCAAGCCTTTTGGCCATTTTCTGCATGCATTGTTTATATACATCTTGTCATATGACAAATAAACTGACAACATGTTTATTTCGTCCAGGATTAGCTTGTCCTTATTCATACTGTAATTCATGCAACCTCTTGACCCCTCTACCCTATAATGAAATGTAGATATTTGTGGTTTGTTGATGTGTATCTAATTCCATGTGGCCAAAGTAATTGGCCTCCTGTGGATTTGGTCTGCATAGCTTGTGAGAAAAACAAGATGAATACCAGAAGAGCAGACTCCTTGAGATAAGAAAAATGTGTAAATCTCTTAGGAGACGTGTGAGGCGGTGATGGTTGTAGTGTGGTTAGTAATTAGTTTTACTATTGTTGGGGGGGGGGGTCTAGTGAGTACTTGTTATTTGACACTATAAAAGGACAACCAAATACATGTATGGAATGTTCAGGATAGAAAAGGGTGAGTCAAATTAAAACATTTGAAATCTGTTTCTCACCAATGTCTCTGAAAATATATCTGAGTATTATTTTTGTCATGTTTTAGGAGGAGCTTGTCTTGTAGTAATCACTGTTCTGCTCTGGCAATTACATCATGTATTGTCTATGGGACCTCTTCAAGATGCTAGCCATTGCAAAGGCATTGTGTTACCCTGGTGATAAAGTGGTCTGTAGCCGAGTGAACATCAGAGCGGGTTGCCATAGTAATTAGCTGCTAGGCAATGTTGAGTGTCTGATCACCATGTTACCTCACAGAAAAGACCGGCCTGTCTTAACCTCGTATAAAGACAGTGCTGGGACATCTGACACCTATTTGACTATCTCCATTCTAGGATATAGAAATGATTAAACTATTTACATGATCTTTCAGCCGGTAGACCTCTGTGGATTCACCAGTAATTCAGTTATCATGATAAGAACCTGATGAGTTTGAGACACATTCCAAGAGTCTGCATTTTCATTAATTGTGACCTCGAAATGACAGGCATTCTTCTTCTTGTTTCTTTAGGCCTCCCACTGTACTTTAATAGAGACATCGCCATCCATTGCCCTTCCCCTCCTCTTATATTTTCTCAGTCCATTCTCATGTTTCCATTTTTTATATAGTCTTTGCTTATGGCATATTAATCATACATTATGGTTCAGCTTCACAGTTACAAAAGCCTGAAACCAGGCCTGACATAGCCTATGTAAGTAGTGAGATGTGAGTCATAGCAGTATACATATACTGATTACATTACTGTAAGTTGTTTTGGTTAATGGCGTCTGTGAAATGATCATATCTTTAGCTGTCCTGATTTTGAGGTATCATCTCATACTGAAAACAAAAAAACATTCCTTTGTGTCTCCTCTTTTCTTCTCCGCAGCCCTGATGCTCCTCTGACCGTCTGATGTGGCCATGGAGGAAGTAGCTGTGGTGGACCCCTTTCACCCCGCACCCCATGTGTCACAGCGGGCCGAGCTACAGACTATCCTGCCTGGCACGGAAGACCTGCAAAACTCCGGCCTCAGCCCAGAGCCTGTCACCCCCACCCCCACCCCCATCCCAACCTCGGCCTCCCAATGCCCCTTCATCCAGCAGCAGCCCTCGCCTTCTGGTTCGGCAGTGTTTGCCCTGCAGTCCAAGGTCAAGGCCCTGTCGCAGCGCAAGGCCGCAGGGAGGGAGGCCTTCAAGACAGGTGTATACAAAATGGGCTCCCATGTGCCCTCCGCCCTAGCAACCCCAGTCCCGGTTAGCTGGGGCTCCAGCAGTAGCGATGAGGAGGACACAGACCACGAGAGGCCTACGTTCTACCCTGCAGACTTGGATATCAAGGTAGAAGAGGCAGGGGCGGGGTTAGACTTTAGCTTACTAGCCCTGCCACGTGGGCTGGGTGAGGGCTCCAGCCTGGAGAACCTGTCGGACACTAGCTACAATGCTAGCGCCAACGCTAGCCCCCTGGAGGATAGCCACTCGGCTAAACCCTGGGTCCCCCCCAAAATATTCTGGAAGGCCACTAGACCTGAGACACTACTACTGAACGGGGACGCCCCCCTGTCTGCACCAGACGGGCTCATCACTGGCACCCCAGGGGGCCAGCAGAGGAAGGCCAGAGGCTACAGGGGAGTGCACAGGGAGCTGCAAAGGTCAGACAGCCTGGAGGGCCACTTGAGGATGTGTGGGCACAGCGAGCTTGAGCCCCAGGAGGGCCTGTGGAGGGCTGACAGCCTGGAGAGCGTTTGCAGCAGCGGGAGTACCCTCTCTCTGGCCGAGAGGGTGGAGATGAACCGTGGCATCCTCAAGCAGTTGCTGAACAATAGCCAGGGGACAGACAGACAGACAGACACAGGGGGCAGCACAAGTCTGGAGAGAGAGCAGCGGGGAGAAGACATGGCCCAGTGTAATGGGAGAGGTACCATAGAACGCTGTGTCCATCCTGCCAGCCTGAACGCATTCACCCCCACACCACCCAATAGATGTATGTTCAGTGAGGCTACAGATATGTTTATATCCTTTAGAAATAGTTGTAGAATTGGATTCAGTTTTCATTCCACTTTTGATAATGATACATGTTTTTGCCAGATGATTACTGTAGCGAAAGTCAACAAACATTTGCCTTGTTGAACGCCCCTGTGATAACAGTGACGGGATCACAGTGGGTTGGAGAATGAGGATCTTTGGCACTAATCCTCAGTGATGGAATTACTTGTGACGGACCTGATCTACTGTATTCACACAAACAGGTCCCTCATAGGTTTTCTCTAACTGGCAACACTCATCAGAATCGTATCATCTCATTGAAAAGGGATCAACAGAATAAACACCAACTCATCCAACATTTTAAACATTATTCCCAATGTGGCTGCCATTCCATGTACCATAGAATGTTGCTTTGAATTTGAGTGCTAGTTCGAACCATAGTATTCTATGGGGCAAATTCAGTAAAGGAAGCAGGCTGGTCTGCCCTCTGGGGTTGGATGGATGGGTTCTAAGAAAAACTCAGTGTCATAAAAGCTAACGCTGTGTAAGCAATGAAGAATGCTGTGTAAGCCATGAAAATAGAGGGGAAGAGAAGAGAGAGAAAGGGAAGAGGACAGAAGGTGAGAGGGGTAATGGGCTATTTTTGACCGATGACCAGATGTTTAATGAACGTAAAGTCTCCCTAATTGCGACTGTCTCACGAACAGTCTCACTGTCTCACGAACAGCATTTGCCTTCTGCCTGTAGGTTGCCCCAGTTTCCCTGAGTCAACTCTTCATGCTCAATTAATGATTCTATTTGTAGTCAAGGAGAGAAATGTGCACTAATTCAATATTGCTTTAGGAGGTTTTATATCGTGTGCGTGTGCGTGTGCCTGTGTGCGTGTGCGTGTGCGTGTGTGTGTGCGTGTGTGTGTGTGTGTGCGCGTGTGTGTGAAATGTATATGAGCCAACTGGCACAGCATGTGCTTCAGTGTCCGTCTCTGTCTCTGCAGGTTCCATTGCTCAGAATGACAGTGACTGGGATTCAGGGATATCCTTACAAGACAGTGAGCACAGCCAAAGGTACGATCCATCAGCCAAGTATAGACAACAAGACAATAATATACCTGTACAAGTACATGGATGTGTATGTGACGGATCTCATTCTACATTCCTGATACCTATTATTATTTTTTTTATAAAATACAGAGTATTAGAAACCGTTGTAGCCTATTTGCTTGCTGATAATTTGTTTTGCCCTCCAAGAGCCCCATGCCAAAATGAGTGACAGGGACACACTGTGTACAACAGCTGCTGCTAAAAGCCCCACCCCTTGTCATCAAAGGATTAAGATTATATCTCTTACTTGTCTCTCACATCACAGTCTCTCCCCCACTCCCACGCAAGATAATAGAAACACCACTCTCTCAGCTGTTCACTCACTGAATGCCTGTTGAACAGGTGTCATGGTGGAACTGTTATCATAGAATGTACATTGATATGACTATGTGCAACTCCAATCAAATCAAGTATATTTTAAAGTGCATTTCACACAAACATCACAGCACACTTTACAACAAAAAGGAGTTTAAAAATAAACAAAAATAGCGTACTATTTACAGAGTGAAAATGAAAATTATATACAAAAGATATAAGTTCCATTCAGCTAACACTGTTGGTCATTGTTTTGTTTTGATGGAGGTGAAGAGAAGGTTTAGACTAAAGTGTCAAGATATGAATAGTTGAACAAAAAAGTACTGTTGTTTGTTTGACGCCTTTTGATGACAGACATATAAAAACGAATTGACACACATACACAAGCACACTCAAAAAGCTCAAGTAACACTCAAATGCAAATACACATTCACCACCCACATACACATGGGCATGCACACACACACACACACACACACACACACACACACACACACAGAGACACACAACCCTCGTCAGCCTAATTAGTAGTGACGGCCTGCTCTGCCTAATCCCCTACTCTATGAGGTCTCTTCTGCACAGGCGCTGACGTGTGCCTCTCTCTCCCCTCTTCCCAACCCCCCTGGTTGGCTGTGTGTTTGTGTGTGTGTGTGTGTGTGTGTGTGTGTGTGCGCGGCCAACAGGGCCTTTGTGTCCAACGAGGACCTGCCGCTGAGTCCGCGCCATGAGCAGGCCAAGCGGCTCCTGGAGAGAGCGCGCATGAAGGCCCGCTCCTACCCACTCAAGGCCGACCACACCATCCTACCCGTCCAGAGGGACAACCCGTAAGTCTGATCCGCAAATGTGTGTGTGTGTGTGTGTGTGTGTGTGCGTGTGTGAGTGCGTGTGTGTGTGTGTGTGTGTGTGTTTGAAGGACAGAGGGCTGTTAACCGACTGGGTTTAGCTGTAGCAGACACCTGGCCCACCCTGAGCTTCCAGACGAGGAACAACTCTGTTGTTTTTCCTCCACTTCCTCTCCTTTTTTGTCTAGCTTCTTCCTCTCTTTTATCATGGGGCCCAGGGGCTGTTAATCTTGTACTCTTTTGTGTCCGATTGCTGTTGCTATTGTGTCTGGTTGGTTTGTTCAAGTCTGCAGCTCTGTCTGTTTACTGACAGTGTTCAGCTTCGCTGCAATAGGTGTCACTGCTCTCTTGCTATGGTGGTTTTACTGTCATTTTATGATATATTGGATTTCCTTATATCCTTCCTTCAAATTTATTCTGATGTATTCTGGTTTGCTGTGCTCTCCATTCTTTTTATGCCTGGTATGTCTCTGATATCTATTATCACATACACTTAACATAAAGTTGCACAGATACCATGTCGTTTCATAGGATTTTGAAATGTGATACACATTCATTTCCAAGTACTTGATGAATATTTTGAACAGAATTTCTAATTTGAAACAATTTCCTTCAATTCCAACTCAATCATTGCACTATGGCCTATCTGTAATGACCCCGGTTTAGTCATTTTGGTTATCAAAAGTAGCCTTCTTTTACAGTATCTACATGACATACTGTATGTAAGGTGTTGCGATTGTGATTGTAGTGATAACAGTAGTAGTTGGAGTGGCATATAGGCAAATATTCAAAGTGAGTGAATTATAAGCAGGAACAAAAGTAGTAGTAGAAAGAATTACACAGTAGTAGCAAGAATTGAAGACAATAAGTAAAGAATACAATGCGATCATCAGATTATCAGTTGTGCACAGAATTGTGTACTACACAACAATGGCTTATACACAAGCAATGATAACCATAGCCTCTTGGAAACACATATCAACATGAATATAAACTGGTTTGACAAAGCTTTTGAGTTCACAAAGAAGGTCATACAGTAATAGTAGTTGCAGCACATCTAGGAAAAGGAACTTCATGGCTCCCTGTCCAGGTGCTCTCTCTTTCCCACGTCTATTTCTGCCACACATGTTATCTGTTGCCCAGGAGCCCTGATTACCTCAGCACATTCACCCTGACCAAGCAGGGATGTTCCTCTCATACAGCTGTCTGTCCACCATGTGACAAATGTCCTTTCAGATTAGGATGATTGGAAGGGACATCTTGGGTAGCGACCAAAAAATACTAACTGTATGTGGATTGACGAGCTGTTTTATTTAATAATAATGATAATAAATTAAATTTGTAGAGCACTTTCATGGCTCTACAATTCATTTGAGTGATGTATGTTTTTTCTGGTTTAATCCTTTTAAAGTATTAGAATAATCACTCAAAAAATGATCACAGAACATGAAAAATCAACTTAAATGTATTTTCTGGGTTGATGTGGAAATATCTCTCAGTTTGGGGGGAGCAGAGTTTGTTCATTCCGATTTGACGCTTGATAAGACTGATCCACTCTCCTGCATCGCTACAGCTGTCATATCTGCCAGCTGCTACCCCCCCGCCCCCTCACATACACACACACAGGCGTGTGTCTCACATACACACACTCCCACCGGTAGAAACCCAGTGCTTTACGCTAATGTTAGTTCATGCAAGGCAAGCACAGAGCACAGTACCCCACTTCTCCAGGGAGCTTAGCCAGCCATGCAATATCATCATGCAGCTCAATCAATCAACCATATCTGACTTTTAAGTAGCCCTAAAATACATTTGTATATTTACATTTACATTACATTATATGTACATACATTTACAAGTTCTGCATATGAACACTTGTAGAACTACGTACAGTAAAACAAACAAAGAGCTTCTAGTGCATTTCTCAAGGTATGGTCTAGCAGCGAGTTTGTCTTGAGTATTTCATCAGTTGAATAGAAAAGCAATAAAAGTCCCACAGCAGTAGAGACTAGATATGAGTTACAGAAAGCACCCCCGTGCTGGAGATGACCTTCCCCTTAGTGCTAGCCGAGCATGTGAGGAATGCAGGGGCCTGGGACAGACAGGGGCCAGGACACAGAGAAGAATCCCACAGGCATATAAGCCATCCGCTGTGTTAAGGAGGGAAAAATGCTGAACAGTTCTTTATGTGTTTCTGTCTGTCTGTCCGTGTGTGTGTGTGTCTGGGCATATGTGTGTTTGTGTATGTGCCCCCGTCTTTGTGTGTGTGTGTTTATGTGTTTATGTGTGTGTGTGTGTGTGTGTGTGTGTGTGTGTGTGTGTGTGTGTGTGTGTGTGTGTGCTTGTCTGTGTCCACTCACAGGGAGCCACTGTCCAGGCCAGGAGCTCCTCTGTACCGGGCTCCTCTGGCGGGGAAGGACGGAGTGGCGGCGACGGTTTCCACAGTTACCTCGTTGTCTGGAAACCTCAGTGACTCCTCCAGCGGGGACTCGGCCTGCGGCCTCCGACGACGCCTCGGCCAGTCGCCAACACGAGTACGTTTCGAGGACGAATCTGAGAAGGACGCAGAGGTGCGCTACCTGGAGAGGCTACGTCAGAGGCGGAGGGCGGGGGAGAGGGCCCAGGGTCTGCTAGTGTCCAAGCCCAACCTCTCCTCCTACGTCAACGGGAGGAAAGACACTGATCCAGGATCGGGAAGTGGAATAGTGACTGAGCGAGGCCGCTGCCCAGAGGGTAGCTCTTTATGGCACAGGAAGGCCCGCAAGGCTCAGGAGTACTTCATGAACGGTGGCAGTGAACATTATAAAGCTGCAGCACAGGAGGGGACCAGCAGGCAGTGCAACTCCTGTGGGACCTTCTTGGAGGGGGGGATCCCTAACCTGAACCTCCATCACAATACTTCACTCCCACACCTGAACCTCCATCCAGTCCCTTCACCCCCGCAAATCACCCCTTGTAATGGGGAGAGTGAGGGGAAGGCGATGGTGGTTCCTTGCTGGGTGCCTCCTAGCGAGTCAAGCCGTATGGTCCGCACCGAGCGGATTAAGGAGACATACATAGGGACGGTTGTGCTTAACGAGGAGGCGGACAGTGACAGGATGTGCCAAGGATTGGCCAGGGAGACGGACAGCAGGGGTGGGGGAGGCTGTGCCTCCATGATGAAGGTGAAGAGGAGGAGCAGGAGAGGGGAACTCTCGGGCACCAACAGCCACAGGATGCCCATGCCACCCAACGGAGATGCCAGGCCCAAACCCAGCGTGGCACCGCCGAGCACCGCCAACGGCATGGTGGTGCTGCCGCCTAACCCATACGCAACAGAGGAGCCTGGACTAAAGATTGTGGGTGTCCACTCCTCTTTAGTGCTGGCTGCTGTTCCAGCCGTGGAAGCCCCCTCCCTAGAAGAACCCACCAACAGCCCCCTTGGCCTCAAGGCTTCCTCTTCCCCATTACCTATTAAATCAGCACTGAAATCAGGGCCTAAGAGCCGGCCCAATAGCCAAAAAGTGGTCAAACTCATGCCTTCACCACAGTACCGCCTTTTACACCAGGACTCTTTGGAGGACCAGGGGAGAGGAGCCTCACCCAGCCCCCAGGATGAGCTCTGCGTGGAGGGGAACTTCAGTGAGGATAGTCCCTCTCTGGGACTCACTTCCAGTGGAGGCCCAGTGCCCTGCATCAGGTCCAACTGCCTGAATTCTCCAGTCAGGACAACAGGAGAGCTGGGCAACACTGTGCCAGAGGCATCAGGTCAGTTTAAGATGAATCATTTTGTTAAACTGAACACAATCACACACACAAACACACACACACACACACAATCACACACAAACACACACACACACACAATCACACACACACACACACAATCACACACACACACACACACACACACACACACACACACACACACACACACAGAAATATTTCCATGGTTGTTTCTCAGTGAATCTTTTAAAATTGAGCCTCTGAATGCACCATAACAATTACCATTTAGAATCGTTACAAAGCATACCTACCTGGTCCTTACCTGCTGTGTTACTTGAGGCACTGTAGGGTTGCTATCCATTATTGCTCCATTATTGAATAATGCAACAGAGAACAGGGGATCCTCACCCTAGTCAACCATCTAGCCTTATTTGTAAAATAAAATTAGATCAGGAGAAATAAAGTGTTTATTTTTTTATTTTATTTTATTTTGTATTTTGGAGTATTGGCATTGCGAACTGTTTTGGTCAGAAGCTAACTATTTTGTAGAATATTGATAAAATATATTGTGAGACATGTGAGTTGTCTTTTTACACAATTTCTGTGCAATTGTATGGTGGTTGGAAGACATTTTATGGCAAACCAATAGAAGGACAAGAGTGTCACTATTCTTCCCATCTTATCTCAATAACCTGAGGGTAAAGGTGGCAGAATGATCTGCATATCAATGATCAGTGATGGGAAATACTTTGCTGCGAGTAAAGGAGGCACAATAGAATACCACAAATGTATTCACAATAGAATACCACAAATGTATTCACAATAGAATACCACAAATGTATTCACAATCACCAGAGCAGCTTCAGTCTGACTTTAATCCTAGATAACAGAGGTGAGGTGCTGTTATATTATTTATGTATGATGCAACGGGTTACGCATTGAAAAAACATGATTAAGACTACCATTGTTATCAATAACCTCTGAACTCGTAATTGAGACCAAAACTCTTATTAGTTCCAGCCCCAGCCCCGCTGCCTTGATTTATTTTGGTTTGCTTATTCTTTGCTCAGCATTGGCATACGAGTCTAGTATATAAAGCAGCAGCAGTCTGTTGGTGTTTATTCACAGATGTCTGTAAGTTCCACTTGAAAGTGACATAATATAGGTACAGCTGTCAAAATATTCCCTAGTTCGCAAAGTTGCTGTTGGACAATGAACAGCCTCTTGGGTGGTTGAGTCCATGCTGCTGAAGTCAGTGAGATGTCAGCCCTTGGGCCATGCAAGGATGGCGTGTGTGTGTGTGTGTGTGTGTGTGTGTGTGTGTGTGTGTGTGTGTGTGTGTGTGTGTGTGTGTGTGTGTGTGTGTGTGTGTGTGTGTGTGTGTGTGTGTGTGTGTGTGTGTGTGTGTGTGTGTGTGTGTGTGTGTGTGTGTGTGTGTTTAAATTAGTGTGTTCAGTTTAGCTAAATTATTAATTAAACCACTTTATCAATACAACTATGGATGTGTTGTAGATTACATGACTCTGATGAAAGACCCTTTGGATCGGCTAATCATTCTTCAGGTTTCATTCTTGATGCCTCATGAATTGTCTCTTAAAGATGCTCTATGTATCAATGACAATATGTATCAATGACAGTGTAATGTAGCTATGACATAAATGACTATGATCGTAATATGAATACATTCATGAAGGGCTAATAAGTCTCTGTGTAGCTATTATCTCAGACTTACAATGTATCTATAGATGTGTAGCTTTATCTTGGCCTACTATTAAACAGAGGTTGCTTGGCTTGTGCATTAATTTGAGAATGGTTTGTACTTATTTGACAGTTTTTTGCATTGTGATGCTCACCTCAGTGTTATCTCAGTTTAAATGAAACCGTTGGTTATTTCAAAAACCAATGTAATTAATCAAAATGTAATGAATATGACATCTGCAACTTCTATGTATATACTTCATATCCCATGGACTGAGCACCCCTTCAGCGGTCCGATTGAAATTGAAAAACTCAGAGAGTTTTGAACATTTTTCAGCAATCTGGTATTAACATATATCCACATTTGCTGGTGGTGACTAACAAGTGTCACAATGTGAAAGTGTGTGTGTGTCTGTCTGTGTGTGTGTGTGCGTGTGTGTGTGTGCGTGTGTGTGTGTTGCACTCAGTAGGGATTTTGCAGTCAGCACATCCACACATCCCCGAGCCCCAGCCCTGTAATCCCACCGAGGCCTGTTCACCCTATTTCCACTGGCTGGTTGATTAGAGATGTGAAGCACCTGATTGTTCCCACTGTGGCCTGTCTCTCCCCTCTCTGTCTCTCCTGCTGTCACTCTACTGGCAAAAACTTAACAACACTCATATAATCTAACATTTTAAATCACACAAAGCATAAGAACACACACACACACACACACACACACACACACACACACACAAACATTCTGAATGTTTTTGTCCTACCTCAGTTCTCTCGCTACTGTTTATTTGTGACATCCAGCTGCAATTGTTAATTCACTTTACATGGGTCTCACCATGCCAGTTTTAAGTGTGGTTGAAAAGTGTCCTGTTTGTAGGTAGCAATCAACAATGGCTTGCACTTAAAAACATTTTGATGTGGATTTGGCAAATAAATGGCTTACGTTTTGATACCCACTTTACTAAGCATTTCATCATTGACCAAGGCAAAAGACTCCAAAGTACCCTCACATGGTGAGATGGGGCAACCTAACACGTCATCATGCGTTACTTGAGTAATACCAAGCCTGATAGTCGTTGCCTTATCCTAAAGTATGCTGCAAACTCTTCGCATTCCAGGGATGGGAGAGTTTTGTCTGGAAGGAGCCAGCATCAACACCCCGCCCACGTATCGTTGTGGGGGTGATGGACGGGTCAGGGGGCCAGTGAAAGCAGAGCGACAGAGGGAGGACAGCCCTAGTCCTGATCAGTGAGTATTAGTACCCCTCCACAACATTGTTCTAGTAGCAGATGTGAATCAGCTTGCGTGAATGGTTCACTGTGTGAGTTCACACTTATCAGCTATCTGAAACATTCCCTGTGGGAAAAAATTACTTGGGATTTTTGACTTGAACTGGAAGCATGTTCAACAAATTACATTTTGACTGCACACTTTGCCTCCCTATATCTGCAGAGTGTGCAGGCTTTTGTTCTAACCCAGCATGGAAATTAATTGTCAAAAGCCTGCCCATTTTGTACCTTTTAAAGTACAAGGGTTGGTGACTACTGGCCTGGTCACTCTTATGTAATATAAATCCATGCATCTAAAGGTATGAGATAATGACAACTGTTCTCAGTTAACTTGCCAAATAAATGAAGGTAATTAAAGTATCAAATTCATCCTATCAATAAATGTGGAGGACCGAAGGACAGGAAGGACATCAAAAAGCGGAAGGGGAGATCAGTTTCTCCCAGCCTTTATTTACCACGCTATCATGTCTTTTGGAGCTTTGTCTCTCTACGTTAGCCCAAGCCCATTTGTGGTTCTCCACAGATTGTGTTTGTTTTTTTCCAAATAGAAAGTAGGTAAAAATTAGATGGGTTTTACAGTGGAGGTTCAAACTTATCAGGGCCTCTGTCAAAGCATTTTAAGCTCAACACTGACCTCCTCTGACCACCTAGTAGAGAACATCTCACTATCTCTCTCTCTCTCTCTCTCTCTCTCTCTCTCTTGCTCTCTCCCTTCCTCAATCTCCACCGCTCCCTCTCTCTCTTTTTCCCTCCCAGGAGGATGGGGACAGATGTAGACTCTCGGGAGGGCCGTCCCAAGCTCTCGCTGCGCCGCTTCTTCTCTGCCATCGGCTTCAATGGTGTTGGGAAGCTGGGTAAAGGTCGCTCCAGCAGCATGGAGCAGCTGAACTTCCAGCCCAGGGCTGGCCCCCCGGCATCCCCCAACCCAGCACACCCAGCCCCCAGCCAGCTGAGGAAAGCCCCTTCACTCCAGTCCCTCCGCATGGTGAGAAGGACATTCCTCCTTTTAGTAAAACAATAGGTCTTTAATGCAAGTCTCTATAAAATATAATTACTGACAGTTTGCAGAATCAATGATATAACTTTATGAGTACCCAAAGATAGGTACTCGACACAGGGTTTCCCTGGGTTTCCCTGGGTTTAGAGACTCTGATAAGGGTTTCTAGGATTTGTGTAAGGACCAATGACATTCCCAAATCAATAAACAAATCTCAATAGCTGTTTAATCGGTTGTTTATTGGAACAGATGTTATATTGTAAGACACAGAGACTAGTAAACAATACAAAATTATTAAATGTCAAATACATTTGTAGGGCTGTCAGATGGGTACCAATACTATAGGTCTACTATTATACTGTATTTATAATCAACTACTTAGTGCAGTGCAACTATGAAATAAACAACAAACTATCATTATACTCCTTTGCAAGACTATTGTGTACATTTTGTCATTGAGGGTTTCATTCTCACAGATGAAGGCCTTTCCGAAACAAGGAAGAAGGCAACATTTGGCTTTGCTTTGGAAACGCCTTCATATGTTAGAATGAAAGACTTTTTAGTGCAGGATTTTAGTACAGGATTTACATTAACTGTTAATTTATAGATGGATCTTAATTTATAGATTCTTTCATAGATGTATTCAGGGGTCCAAAAAAGTGTGATCACACTGCTACTTTTTTAACACTAGGGGTCACCATTTGTCCAGCTGAGGAAATCGTCGTCAGTCCAGAGTTTACAGTGTCCAAAGAGGAAGGGAGATCGCTCTAGTGCATACACACCCGGAGAACAGCCCAGCAGCCCCGCTCTGAGGTACAACACACTCAAATACATGTTTTATACACACACATGCTTATAAATAGATTTTTCAAAACTGAAACACATGAGCCCCTCTCCACTCTCTCCACTCCTCCCCCCCCCCCCCCCCTCTCTCTCTCTCTCTCTCTCTCTCACGTACACACTCACACACACATTTTAAAATGGTTCTTCCCGGTTAGATATTATGAATGAAGTCCAATCAATCCTGATATGAGTTATAGGGCTGGCATGTGCTCAAGGCTCCCTGAATATCTGTGGTATGCAGAGGCTGTTCTGTGTGTGTGTGTGTGTGTGTGTGTGTGTGTGTGTGTGTGTGTGTGTGTGTGTGTGTGTGTGTGTGTGTGTGCGTGCGAGCGTGTGTGCGAGCATGCGTGTGCTGCTCAACGGAATAGTTTCCATTCACTGAGTCTGTGTCTGGGTCTGTGCTGCCCGTGAGATAAAAATAGAGTGTGTGTGGCCTTGCCAAAGAAAGACATGGAATTCAGAAGACGATTGTGCATCACATGGTGGCTATAGGCCGGTGGTGAAATTTAACACAGCAAACAGTGTGGGTGTTGTTGACTGTGTGTGTGTGTGTGTGTGTGTGTGTGTGTGTGTGTGTGTGTGTGTGTGTGTGTGTGTGTGTGTGTGTGTGTGTGTGTGTGTGTGTGTGTGTGTGTGTCACCAGCAGCTGATATACTCTAGAGGCCAGAGAGGACATTCCAGCCTCTCTCTCCTAGAGCAGCAGTGCGCTTACATCACCTTCCTCGAGAGCCAGTCAGAAACCTGATAGCAACATGACACGGCCTAGCTATAAATGGATCGCGTTACCAGTGTCTCATGCGAGGGGGTGGGGGGGGGGGGGGTGTGGGCGGGAAAATGACGTCTGATTCTGCCTCGGAGACCCTGACGTGGACACAGCCCATCTCCAGCTTTCCCCTCCACCTCACATATTTTTACACTGATTTCATTATTTACATTTACATTATCTTGGACCTTGAAATAGCATTCATCAGCACACATTGTTATCTCTTATTCGCCTTCATTGCTCACTTGTTTTCAAATGTCTCATATGCAAATGTTGATGGTGATTTATTGTATGCTACCATGTATTTCAATTTATTTTTGAATAACAGTTAACACTATTATGATGTTCAAGTGTTTACTCTTTATTTTTGTGGACTAGACAAGGGCATTTTGTTTACTAATGACACCCAACCATACTACCACTATGTAAATTGTGTCTACATGGATTCAAGGACTGGTAACCTGAGATCAGCCACAGACTTTGACACCCAACTTAAAATGTCAGATTCTCGTCATCATTTCTCCTTCATCAGCACTGATCTGAGGACACTGAAAGCAATATGGCGGGAGACATGCGAGCAATATGGCGGAAGCCTCTTTCACTTGTGCAGCTCTTTAAGAGCAATGCAGATGAAGGAGAGACAACAAGGATATGAAACCACCCATAAAGTGTGTTGCCTGTTCCCAGAGCCGCTCTCCTGTTTCTCTCCAGCAGGGGGCTGCAGAGGGCTCTGAGCGTGGAGGACGTGGGCTGTCCCAGCGGGGTGCGCTCTGTGGGGAGGGTGGCCCAGGCCTTCCCTGATGGTACCCTTCTGCTGGAGCTCAGTAGACCCCCCAACGGACCCTTCGGCTTCCTCATATCCCGGGGTAAAGGGAGACCAGACTCAGGTACAGAAGAAACACTGTCCCCATCTGGTCTGCATCTGATCGATTGCTTTCCTTTTTATTATATTTGTATCTAGTCATTTGCATATGAAGTTAAAGATGAAACATAGTGGGGCTATTGCTGTGTCAGCTAGCTTGCACTTTTTTGCTGTCTTAAACCAAATGAGACGCATTCACTGAATTCCAAGACTGACAGCTGCGTAATCGTGATTGCTGTTTCCTCGGCACCTGTGGTTTCGAACACGCTTATGTTTGACCTTGAACTCCGTACAATGTACTCCATCAATCATTTCACTGCCATCATGGGTCATGCAAATTGCGAATGAGTTGCGTTCTTGCTTAAACTATGTCAGGAGTAGGTTTAAGGAAAGAAAAACTTTTATATTCCTCAAAAAACATATTTTATTGAGGAATATAAACCACTTTCAATAGTAGAGACTTGTTATCATGATATTTCAATACGTTAAATCGTGTCATCATCATTTATTGGAGTGATTTTCATCGTGAGATTTTCTTTGTGACACAAAAAAAACATTGGCATGGAAGCACTCAGACATTAAAATGAAGAAAAGCTGTGATGTAAACCTATAAATGTATATTTTTTTGGGAACGTGCTCGAAAGCACACCCATGTTACAGTAGCCTGATCCTCTACTGTCTCCTCTAGGTGTGTACGTTGAGGAGATGGGTGACAGCAGCACAGAGAAGTTGTACGCGGGGCTGCTGGGGGTTGGAGACGAGATCCTGGAGGTGAACGGCGAGAAGGTGGCCGGGTTGAGCCTGGACCTGGTGACCCAGCTCATGACCCAGGATAGCACCGCCTCCGTCCGCATGCTTCGCCACCGCCGGGTCCCCATGCGCTAAGCTAGCCACCACCACGGGATCAGGTGACTGTGGTGACGCCATGGAAACTAGCAACGCCATGGGGACCAGCATTCAACAGACATGCCGTGCGAACCAGCAACACCACGACAACCAGCAATGTGGGAACAAGTGATGCTGCGATGCTTTGGAAACAAAAGGCACAGTTGAACGCATGGGCAGGGGTATGATGGAATGACAATGTGTATGACTGGCTCTGCGTATGACTGTATGACTAGCTATTACACTCAAGCAATTGCTTTTAGTGTCTCTCAACACAAAGTTATTATTTTGAAGACGTCATGGTATTTGACAAGATATTCGCTCTTAATATGTTTGAGGCGCATCCATAGTAGTAGCTGTCCCATATTTCTTCATTGAGACATGTCATGACCAATGTGTTATGTTGTTTTCCATGGGCTCTATTTCCTTGGTGCTTTGGCCTTAGTTGCTCCTTACCTCCATTTAAAACATAACCAACAGTACCAAAAAACCTTTACCATTACAGATAATTCACCAAGCTTCCAGCAACGTCTTCTACCCTCAGCAACACAACTTGGTACAAGACTATGTTTGATACCTCAAAAGGATCTCCTATGGCAGAATCTCAAATATCTTGGTTGAGATCAACTTTATGCAATCAAAATAATTATTTCATTTTGGTGGGTGGTTTAGTCAGAAACCAGATTTTAAGGCATGGATATATGGTTCACTAACAGCATACTGTACATGAAGAGTATAAAGAGTATACTCTTAACCGATGACAGGGTTTTCAATCTTCGGCAAGTGTCACAGTATATGTTATGAAGGGTTGATGTGTTGTCTGACAAAGGATTGGGCCCTGTCCAGAAACAACCCCTAGTCCCTTGTGTAGATCTGAAAGTGTTGGATGAGCAAAAATTCAAGTCAGCCTATTGGGCAAGATGGAGCTTCCTACCATTTTTCCTATAGCTATTATTACATAATTTCAGATGTACACAAGTGTCCAAGGCTAATGTAGGCAAAGGGTTGTTTCTGGAAAGAACCATGGTCATACTTTTCTCAATGCTTTTTCTTCCAATGGTGTGTCCTCGGTTTACGAAAATAGCTATCACTATAGGGCCCAGAGTCTCCTGGTCAGGTCACATGATCAAGAACAGCCGGCCCAAGCTATGATGAGATACTACCCTTGATGCTAGTCCTTTTCTACTGAAGTCAGAAAAACAATGTTTGCGTTGATGATGCAGAAAGAGTCAGGCACCCAGGCTATCAAGGTACGATTATTACCTACTTTTATTCTGTCAAAGTCGAAACAAATCAATGTCCTCATATAGGCTATATTTGGGACTGAACACAGCAAACTAATATTTGAGAAGACTCAAGGATGGAACTTCCTTAAGATGAGAGCATTTCATTATGTTACATACTCTTTAATGTGTACCTTCTATAGACCTACCTTCTTATTCTATGTCCCTGATGCCCTATCCAGAAACAGCCCCTTGCCCCAACTCCTCCAAGATGGCAGTATTCCACCTAGCATTGGCAAGATGAAGCTATTATAATATTGCTTACACATATCCAATCCTTTCAGATCTTCACAAATGTCTAGGATGACGGGGCTGGTGGCTGTTTCAGGACGGGGCCTAAGAAACCAAGCTTTGAATTTCTCAATTTTACTTGTTTTTCTTCCTCAGTCCCTGTGTGAAGAAACACTATTTCTACTATTGCCATCTTGATTGTAATGAGGGATTGTCTACTTTATTTTCTGCTTGTGTCTGTTTGCCAAGCAAAATAGATTCAATATGTGTTGTAACATACCATATCAATGTGCTCTCCCCAAATAAGTTCCCACATTGTTCAGAGACATCTTCACTGTTGAGAAATCAAATGTTATTTGTTGTTCTTTTTCAGATACTCTGATAATGTCAGCCTGGGTTCCTCTGGTTTTGTCTTTTCCAATGCTGCTGATTTTTTGTTAAATGTCATTACACAATGCATTGTAAACAAAGCAATAACTGCCAAAGTTTTAGATTGAATGTCAATATGCATTTGAAAACCACAAGGTCCAACCATTGGGTAATTGAAAACAATAAGAAAATAGACAGAGGTCGCTGATGAGAATTGAAACAGACGCATTCAAACATTTGTTGTAAATTTAAATTATTTCAAAATGTCAACAGTAAATTTAGGTACTAGAGGTCATTAAGTCGGTTTGATGATCGGAAAGCAGCCCTGAAAATGTTGACATTTTATGTAATTTGACATTCTTCATCAGTATTAAAGTGTACAAAGCGCAGACAATTTTCACTGTCCCTCAATATATGTATTTTGTTATGTTTATTTATATTTACAGTCCAAATAAAAGAAAATATGTGAATTATTTCAAGCATTTCTTGAAGAAATAATGTTTATTGAATTTACCTGTTTACACTGCGTTCAGATTCCACACAAACATATCTGCCCGTGGTCTGGAGATGATTGAGTCCTGTTCAACGCAAATATGAAGAGTACTATTTCAGTTGAAAGACCCTGCATCTAGCTACACTATCTCATTGCAATAGATTTCTCAATGGCGTCACCTTTCACCACCTGAGTAAACAGCCTCTTTGCATTTCAGAAAGAGAGATGGATTGAGACAGGGAACAGAGAATGGATAGGGGGAGAGAAGAAGAGAGGAGAGGAGACAGATGTGTAGATTACCCAGGACCTCAGGTGGTCTGCAGGTTTAAAGGAGGAACGGGAGACAGAGGGAGGGCAGACTGATCAATACACTGCCCCTCAAATGATTTGAGTCAAATCCCACTGATAAGGTGATCTGTTTTATCGCAACCACACACCCTGGAACCCCCCTCTATGGGGGTATATTACACAAGGGATTTGGTGAACATTTTTTTAACCACCAGACTTAAAAACATGTAAGTGCAGATGAAGGGGAAGATATGAGGAGAGGTAGCCACTTATTGAGAACATCCCATGAAAAAAACTCAACGGCTAAGTTTCAAACCAACCCCTAGCCCAAGACACTTCAGATCAGAAAGCATGAAATTGCTACAAACAATATGATAATGGCTCTCTAAGTGGAATTGTTGCCATATCCAGTCCCTTTCAGAGCTACAAAAATGCCTAAGGGGTAAGGGGCTTGGGGTTGATTTGTAATTCAGCAAAAAAGCTCTACCTCTGTCTTAGCAGTCTATTTTCTCGCTTTTGGAGCCCTGAACACTCCACCCCCGCCCCTCATTGCGATGATAATGAGACCAGCTGTCTGGAGGAGCTTGCTGAGACCCCTTCTTCCTCTCCTCTCCATGGGGGCGTGCGCTCAGCTGGCCCCTTTCTCCATCTTTTTGGGAACAAGGGAGTCAGGCTGGGAACCTGCACCAAGCACCTGCTCTCTATCAAGTGCCCCCCCCCCCCCAACACACACACAGCTCACAACACTCTAGGCTACATGACACACACACAGTTTTTAAACAGAGACATCAATGACTCCCAAATATCCCCTACTAGCAGCATCTGACAATGTATAAGGACAATATACTGTAGTAAGATCCTTTTGATCAGCACTCTGACAATTTCAGCCTAAGATGGTAACATTTGTTTTGCTTCCTGTAAAAGCATTGTCTCCCAACAGACAGGCCTACAGAGCACTGGAGCTCGGTGTGTATATGTGTGCCCAGGTGTGGATGACTAATAGTTTCCTCCCCTAGACAAAGAAACCAGGCAAAGGAGGGGAGGGGACCACCTGTCATGTGGATGGGGTTAATATGCTGCACACTTGTGTTCAATGAGAAGTCTCCCTTCCAACTGTCTGGATCAATAGGTAACAGCAAACATACACCGCTCTCAACATATCTCATGACAACTCCCTGTATGGACACCTTCTGAAAGGAGTAGGATGCACTTGCTACTCGACAGGTCAGTGTTGGGGTTTTGTGTTGCGTCAAGGTTAGGATTTTGGGAGGATATGCTGACCCTAAAGCTGTATTAAAAAAAAAAAAAAAGCCCTAAAGAACATCTTTCACCAAGAGCCTTAAACAAACAAAGGAGACGAGCAAATTGACGCCATTCATACTTTATTGAAATGAGCTGAAACAGATTGAATCTCCTGTTTTTCATGTCAGGACTCATCAGCTACAGCCATTGGACACAGACGCTCAGGGGCGGTGAGGTTAAGGGAAACATTAAGGGTAAGGGCAAGAATTACTCACATACACTCCATCAGCATCAATACACATCAAATAATAGTAACACAGAGCTGTTTTAACACAAACACTTATCATGATATCATGCAATGCACACATCTCAAATTGGATTCCACTATCACTGTAACCAGTGGCTTGATGTGCAATTTGTACTATGATGTTCTACTTGTATTGTAATATCACATCACAAAACCGTTTGAAAAATAATGTACACATACCACATAGCATCTTTGAGACTAACATAAGTGATTTTTAGTTGGTAAATAACTGTCTGGGTCATTGTCATGCTTTAAAATGTTAAAATATTGTAAACTCACAACTCTGCCTGCCATAGATATTACTGTTCAAAAAGTGCTGACGCATTAAAAGAAAAAAATGAAACAAAGAAATGTACACTGAGAAAAACCCCCCACTGAATTCATTCTTCTTTTTTTTTACCTTCATCATACTGTCATGCAAAACCGTATTTCTGTTAGAGTAAAATTGCAGTGTTACTCATAATAACAAATAAAAACAAACACACAAATTATATTTATTGTTAACATCGTAAGAAAATAGTGGAGCGTTTTCAAAACAACGATTTTAGGAGCTCACAGTGACAACATAAATCATGAGTGTCCATTGTATTTCATAGTACTCTGTTTCATAGTAACACTGTGCATCACAACATTGTAATTTTTCTCTTGTTCTTGTGATCTTTGTTGACCATAAAGACTGAGGCGCATTGACATGTAGTCCAACTGAAATTCAGCATTCAGTCAAATAATATAATAATAATAACAATAATAACAATTATAATAATAAGTTCACATCAAAAACCTAAATGACAGAAGGCCTAATTCAATCAATTAATCAGGTTTCCGGGATGAGTAAAAGGAAATTGTTGTTGTTGCACTATAAGAAGATGTTTCGTGTGAAACAACTAGAAACTTGACATCAGTTCAATCATTCTTATGTACCCTTTATAAGTTGCTTATCATCCTTGAATTGTGGTTACCAATTTTTCATCGAATACAGGCCTCATCATACAATGAATTGTTCCAACTCTAGTGACACGTGTTATCCTAAGGCACTGGCTATTCAGATTTCTGCACTCTGTCGCACAGCAACTACCAGTCATGACCCAGTCAGTCCATTTAGACACATAGCAACTACCAGTCATGACCCAGTCAGTCCATTTAGACACATAGCAACTACCAGTCATCATGACCCAGTCATTCCATTTAGACGCATATCCCTCATGAATCCATATTACAACATTAGGTTTTATGGCGGCTTAGCATCGAAACAGGTAATCCTGGTAGAGGAAAACAGGTCAGGCAATTAGCAGTTTGAAAACTTAGAATGCTTAAATATGGAGGCCCTACATCAAAACATCATGACACAGCCATAAACTAATGCATAACGCATATGTAAACAACCAGCAAGTTGACATAGGGTTTCTGTTGACATACAGTACCCACTTGTGATTATTGCCATAAGCATTAAGGAAGTGCCTCTGAGCATGTCATGAGACACCTTGCTTAAAAACATGTAATAATGTCCTTACGAAGGGCATTTGTAGTAAAGTGTTTGCAGACACAGCCTAAGCTACCTGACCAATGGACAACATGCACAAAGACATCTTGATAAAAAATACTTTTAAGCATATAAGATAAGAGTACTCATCCAGACACAAATGCAAGCTTGAGCCCTATAAGAGAGGCAATAATCTATGATTATGCTAATTTCCATTCAGCACTACAGGAGATTGCTGATGGTTTTGCAGGTGATTGTCATTAAAGGTGCAGTCTCAGTTTCTGTGTTGAACCGGCAGGGCTGAGGGGAAGTGTACTGCGATCTGTTTGGCTGGAAAAACTAAATGGTTTTAATATACATTTGTTTTTGCTTGAGAAGCAATTGTTGGTGCAGAGACAAAATGCATGTAATGCATTAAGACCACAACCGTCATTGCATGATGGACTGCATTTCAACTGTATGATCACCTGTAGATAGTGTTTAACAAAAAAAACTAAAACATAAAATAACAAATAGACTAAAACAAAAACTACATCAAAAGTCCATACATTTTAGTGTTGTTAGTGATATACCCGCTTAGAAAAATATTCCTTTCCTTATTAGGGAACACTAGTGTTCCGTTTCATCTAGGACCAACATTACGCTTACAGTTTACAGTAGTCGTATCAAACCTGTTAAGCCGTCAGTGCATGAGAAAAACAATGAAGATAGCCCTAAGGGTTTTCAGTGAGAAATTACAAACAAGGCCCTTAAATATATAGCATTTACAATTAGATTAGCAGAAAATCACTGTTGAGTAGTTGTACATTATTTTCAAAACATTAACACCAAAATGCCTCAAGGGGTTTGCAACTACCCTGGTTTGCCTCAAACCTCACAAAGCTTTCCTGAAACATTGTGAGGCCCACAATTCAAATTTCAAAACAGGCAAAATCCTTACTTGAGATACGTGTGCGATACGTGTGACACTCAAACCTTCACACACACACATCTAAAATGTTGATTCAATGGAGAATAAGCTGATTTAAAAGGTGCATCACTGTAGAGTAGGATAGGGATATGGCTAAGTTTACGGAAACATTAATGTTTTCCCAAGCACCATATAAAGTCCATCCCTATGTTCAAGCAAAGGTGGGGTTGGAGGGAGGGGATGTGGGAGTGAAATAGTGGTGGACGATATTTTCATCACAGAATAAAGAAGAGCATTATGACGACAAAGAGAATGGCCACTAGGATACCAATCGCGCACCACTGCCGCCGGTCTGCAAGAGAAGGGAGGTTTATTTTTATTTATTTATTTTTATAAACATAAAAAATGCTTTCAGTCATGTAAAGGCATGAGGGATTTGTGCTTTGAAACCTAGCATCTGCATAACTAATAAAAAAAAAAGGTGGAGAACAAGAGAATACAAAAAAACAGTATCTAGGAGCCAAAAAAAAATCACCCAATTTAATTTGACTGTGTCTATCAACCAAGTTCTTCCTGTGTTGTAGGAGGGCCTTGTCATGTTTCCTGTGGGTGTACACTACTGACAAACCCTTACAAGGACGTGCCACTCTGGTGAGAGGGGAGGGGGCACCTTTCCTTCCTCCCCTGTTTCTGACCCTGGTTGACTCCAGGGAGTCTCGTAGGAAGAGCTTCCGTTCAACAGGAAGTAGACGCCTAGGCCGTCTCTGTCAGATTTACATCATCATTTAATATCCACTACAGTGAAAATTGAAAACATTTTTAGCTGAAAATCAGACTTCTGAGTATTAACCATAACAATGTGCAACGAAAGATTTAGTTGATGTCTGCAAGGCCCTTTGGGCTGGATAGGCGACCTTTCTCAGGCAGACACTATTTGGTAACAGATGACCACCCCCTGCTTTTCTCCCTTGCATATAATTAGCCATTGTATCAAAAGAACACAGCTGGTGATCATGACCAGAGGGCAAAACTCACCGCTGTTCATGTGAGAGACCTTAGCCAGCTTCTTCATGACGTTGTCCAGTCTAGAATGAGTGCTGTCTATCTCATGGGAGAAGTCATCTAGCATCCTGTAACAGAGGAAAATCACTCAGGATGATATTTCTTCTTAACTCACACTTGTAGTGCGCAACAATACTGTAGTTCTCACAAAACTTTCGCCAGATTTGGTGAAAGAATCTTGAAGAATTTGTTGCTTGTTTGAAATCAATTGTCCCTTCAATTTGAAATGTTACACTATAGTTGCAGACTGTATGTGTGGGCTAAGCAATAGGCAATGAATCTTACACTGCCTGTTCATCCAGCTCCATGCCAATCCTCTCAGACATGTTCTTCAACACCCCGATGGTCCCTGACACCAGCTCCAGCTGATCATCCTGCTGATCTGCAATGAGCTGATACACATTTGCACAGCACACACACGTACAATAGTCAACTGCATCCACTTAGGTTATCATGCTATCATGTTGGCTTCTTAGTTGGGTACAACTGATAAAGGGGAAAATGCGCAAAATGAGTAAATAAATAAATAATTTAAAATGTGAAAACAAGCACGTAAGTCAATGTCATCCACGAAAACCATCATGTTAATTTCACCCACACCCACTGCATCGTACAACTTATGTGGGGAGAAACGTGTAAAATGACAATACAACATAAATATACATGAGAATTTGTGCACATGTACAAACATTTATTGACACAGATCGGCAAACATCCCCATGAGCTACCTGCTGCTGGGTTTGCTGCTCCTCAATGAACTGGGAGTTTGCGGTCTGTAGCCCTCTGTCCAGCCGGGTGTATTTGTCAGGTCCTGGTTGCCAGATTGGGCCTTGAGACCCACTGTCCCCTAACAGAGCCTGGGGGAGACATGTATTGAATTACATGAGTTCTACTGGAATATGCATAGAGAGTTATTCAACTTCAGTCCTCTGTGCAATGACCTTGTTGTTTAGTAAAAATCCTTTGTCTAGCAAATGTGAACTGAAGACATTTTCAGCAAATGCATTACTTGTGACACTAACAACCATCTGCTACTTAGAATGTGACATTTCTGACATGGATGCCATCACACTGCATAATGCCAACAACATGAAAGTCTCCTTCAGTGAGATCTTAATCCAAACGTTTCAACAAACCTGTCTGTTTTTCTTCTCTGACATGGCTAAAGCCATTGGACTGGACATGTGGTCTTTCATTTCCTAAGAACAGATAATTACAGCCTTAAGGTAACACACAGCTCATGACACTAAACAATTGAATGCAAGGATGGTTCAAATCATTATATCTCATCATGAGAAGAGATGCTTCGCTACTTATGAGAGTGAGAGTAATATCATGACCAAACATGTACTAGTGTTAAGTTCATTCTCCTTACTCTCAGTTAAAAATAAGCTAAATCTTCCACACAACCATACATCTAATAGACTATACAAAGCTGATTTGGGAATGATGGTTAGTGTCATAAGGAAACTTAATTCCTAACAAGCGTGTGTACCTTAACCGTTTGTCTAGTGCTTGTGATGAAAGCTTTTCTTTTGGTCAGCTCCACAGCATCCAGGTTGAACTTCTTAGGATTGGATTCAACAATACTTGCACTCAACATTAAGGTAAATTCCATAAGACAGAAGTTATGCTCCTACTGCATATTACATGAAAAACCCATTCTGACTTGGTCTTAAAATGTGGTACTGTGATCAGATCATGAGTGTCACAAATGCTTGATCTGATGACAAATGTTTGCGTCCTCACCTTAAAATGTGTTCCATCAGCATTCTCAATGCACTATGAAAGTCCATACGTGACTTGCAGATGCAATGTTAACATAACTGGAGACACTCACTCATTCATTTTTGGAGATAGACGTCACCATTATGATTGCTAGCAAAAGTTAGTCTGAGCGGTTGCTAACGAAAGGTAAATATGTTCAGATTTTTACCCATGGTTCACTAAGCTTGCCAGAATTAACCAGAAGCGCATTTCTGTCCTCTCTGTTCCTTACAAGCTGGATTTCTAAATCACGCTCCTGGGCCAATGTTGTGGCCTTAAAGGGACACTTCACCATTTTTTTCCTTCATCACATTCATTATTTCCAGCACCATACCAGTGTCTCCATATGTGAAAACAAAACAAACAAACAAAAAGTTAGGACATAGCAACTGACGAAGAGCTCTAATAAACTGCATTTCCCTTGAGGCTGCGTCTCTCCGGTGCTGAGTCTCCGCACACACTACACGACTGTTCATCATCAAATTTAATTTGTGATCAGCTGCATACATCTAGCCATACAGGAGTGAAGGACTAGGACACAGACTTTTTTCTTTCTCCTGTTTATTCTCGACGACAGGCATGAAGCAGCGACCACTAGCGGCAGAAACTGATATTCAAAACTCATACAAATATAACGTTGAGGTTTCTGCATTGTGGTCAGATTCTGTTGGGTCTTGCCATAGAGACAAAATTACCCTGATTGGCCCAATTTTGACAAAACTATGGTGAAAGACGTGTCTTGCCATAGAGATTGTTTAGGGATTTCAAGGTGAGACAGATGAATCATTAAACACATTATAATAGTGTGAAATGTGGAGAGTGTTAGAGTGTAGGTAAATGCAATAGGTCTATAGCCAACAAATTTGGGAATAATATTTTGAGAAATCAACACAAAGCTGTTAGACGCAAGACTGATGAATTAAATGAGCACTACACTATCCGGTAACTCTTCAGTCTGGCTAGGAATGCAGCTGTAGGAGTGTAGCCTAATACAGTAAATTAATGCAAAATGAATTTGGAAATAATATTTTGTGAGTGAAGTCTGATATGCAGCATCATTTAATAACAAAACCTGGCCTATATGAATACGGAAACCAGAGTTGTGTAACCAAGGTTTATAGCTAGTCGCATTTGTAACCAAATAATTTGCCTGTGCAAATATTTTGTCTTCGCCTATTGGTGAAATTAGTGTTTCAAGTAAAAGCATCTTATATCAATAGAGTTAGTACGATAGTAGCTATTATGGCGCCCAAATAATTTTCTCTTTGGTCACAGAAAGTGATCGCACCTAGAGAAAAGCCCTCGTTGTGCGCACCAGGGACACAGCATTGTAAAACAGAGACAACCAGAGTGTCATAGTAAAAAGTTTATGAATAAACATGCTTGCTTCATTCACAGGCTTCTCCATCACTCTCCTTTTATAGAGGGTTAGGGTTAGCGCTACATCATTCGTGGGGGACATGTTTACTGTACACTTGTTTGTATTTGCATTTGGGAGAGACATCTCGTTCCTTACTCCTTTCATTGGAGCGAAAAGTGATGAGGTAGTTCTTAAAACAAACATAAACATGGTTCGTTCATTTAAAAATGATACAACATGAACAATACAAGGGGGTACACCAACCAGCGTAGAGCATAGCCCCAGCATCGACTCACCGTGCCTACAACATCAAAGGGCCTCCCTAGACTCTGAAGTCAGGTACGGAGTACTACGGACTATGAGTCATGCTTTGGCTAGGCTACTTCTATCAGATCTCATAGAATGTGGTGCCAAAATTGGGACATTTTAAGACAAAGTCTGAATAGGATCTAAATCCAAACATTGAATACTTGAAACTCACTGCAGACCTACTTTATTCGATCAAGAAGTGCCTTGCATCCTTAAACCACCCATGTTCAAGGTGTTTCACCTAAAAGGTTGAAAGGATATTGATGGTCTCATCGAGGTCCTCCAGGTCCCATTCGATGGACCGCAAACTATTCCTCAACTCATTGGTGGTCCAGTCCACCTCTTCCTTGGAAGCACCACCGGGGTCCTGCAACAATTCGTTCCATCTCTGATGGAGTCCTTGAGCTGTGTTTACAGCCTTCTGTACCTCACTATGAAATAACAGAGAAACACTTTATAATAAAACATAAATTAACTATGATGGTAGCTAACTAAGATAGCTCTTTTGTTATGCAACACAAACGTCCGGCTCTCTAAGCCAAACTACCAAACTAAACTGACAGCTGTCAAACACGAATGCGTAGCTAGTTTAGATAAATGTTACAGAGCTTGTTCGCTAGCTGCGACAAATCCTCTTTGTTCCAAGCTAGCAGCGAGCTAACATTAGCATTCCTTGCTAAGCTTAGATATCAGATGGCAGAGAAGATAGCTAAGTTAGCTAGCTGGCTTGTGAATCCTCTCTTACCCTTTGACGACGAAAAACGGATCTTCCATAGACATTTTGCTAATCAATTTACTGCAATAGCTACTACTGTTTGAACGTCATGCTCCTTCAAGGGGCATGCTTGCCTTGTTGACTGTCAAAAACAACATCAAAACGGTGTTCTGTTTACATGCGGGCATACGACGCCTGTCTCGCTCAACGCTTCAATGACGTCACCGTTTGTTTCCGGTTTAAAGTTCAATTATCACATAATATTTATATTTCACATAATTAGTGGGCTTGCATCAGCAAGTCCAACTCTTGTTATTCCAGTTACTTACTTTACTTTCACTTATGATGATATGAATAATGATGCATTTTTTTTGACAACCATCTTATACCTTTCAAGCTATTTACACCAATCCAACTGTAAAATGTGAAAATGATGATCCTTGTACAATTATTCTGATACCTATTATACTTTTTAAAATATTAAACAATTCTTAACTGAAAACTGGAATTTACAGGACGTTAATGGTGGCCATTACATTGCCTAGCAACTAGTTTTAAATTAACAAGTACTTTGCTTTACTTCAACAAGTCCAACTGTAGTTAGTGGGCTTACTTCAACAAGTCCAACTGTAGTTAGTGGGCTTACTTCAACAAGTCCAACTAAAGTTCTTCATATTACTTACTACTTTACTTTCACTTATTAGTGGGCTTGCTTTAGCCATGGTGATGTATGGCATCATGGAGGGAGGTTAAGGGAGACGTCTTCAGTTTCACAAAGCACGTAGAAACAACTTGCTTCAGCTATGAAAGAACAGAGAAACACATTATAATAAAACACAAATAAATAGGGTAGCTAGCTATCTTAGAAACTAGCCCCCTGTACAAGTTTTTCTCCCTTTAATAAAAAAAAAAATCCTTCTTCTAGCATTGCGACTGCCTATGGCCCCTGGTCTGAGCATTGATTACTTTATCTTATGATGACTGATGGATAGATGATTCACTTACTTAAACAAATGTATTTGTTGTCTGTTGTCTGTTGTCGTCTGCTAAATGCCATAAATGTAAATAAATGTAAATGTAATCTTTTATCTTTATCCATCTGTCCATCCCACTTTCTTTCAACTACTCAGTCATCATTCTTTCTTCCTATTGTCAGTCACTATTGCTTTCTCAGTATAACTCTTATGAAACTTTTAATTTGATTGATCTATCGCTCATCTATACATCCATATCCTCTATCAAACCATCTTTAAATTATTTACACAACCAAAATAACACTGTGCAAGCCCACAAAGTTTCTTCTGGAATTTATTTTTCTCTTTAGATAGTGATCCTGTGTGGCTCTGTGGCTCAGTTGGTATAGAGCATGGTGCTAGCAATGCTTAAGTGGGTTTGATTCCTGCTGGGAATATATATATATATATATACACCATAAATGTGTGCACTCACTGTACTGTAAGTCCTTTAAAGTAGCAGGGCGTAAGTCTGTTGGAAATGTGCCACCTCTGGCCACCGTGGTGAAATTCAGTTCTGAGTTCCAAACAACAACATCCTCCCTAATAATAATATAACCCCCCGAAATGGACTTGTAGTGTCGGACATTAGCTGGCCAGTAACAACATGTTAACCGAGTGTCGGGTAGGACACTCCATTTTAGAAAGTGCTTTCACAGGATAAAAACAGTGTTCGTTAATGAAATCTTTCTTTCAAGGGAACGATTAAATCAGATTAAACATAGTCATTAGAACTATTAGGAAGCTTTTAGAAGGCTTGAATGTTACATATTGCACTTTTAAGACAAGAATCTGCTAAATTGCATGTATAGGTATCTTATCTGATTAGCACAATAATATGAAGCAGGACACAACTAACATTTTGGCCTTGTAGGATACTGTTTTCACAATATTTTCATCAGAAGAACAGAAGAGGAGGAAAGCATTAAAGGGATGTTCCACTTCTTTTTTTTTCTTGTTTGGCCATGACCTTGGGTCTCGTTGATAAGCCCAGACAGTTTTTAGTTACATATGTTGGTTCCTTAAATACTGAGTAGTCATATTTTGGGCCCCATTCATTCTGGAAATATGTCCAAAACACATTGCAGACACTCCAATCCACTCATATTATGACAGGTTCCCTCTCTGAAGACTTTGTCTGCATTATTTTTCAAACAAAGTCACTTTGTCATCCTGTAATACACTTTTGCATTTTTGTTGTCATTAGAACAAAATTCTCAAGTGAATTACAGCATAGTAAATTGACTTTAAAAATATATATAATGCCGACAAAGTCTTCAGAGAGGAATTATGTCATAATATTAGTTGATTGGAGTGTCTGCAAGGTGTTTTGGACATATTCCTAGAATGGGGCCCTATTGTGTAAATTGAGTATCTGGCTGTTTTAAGTCAATCTTTTTTTTTGTCAATTTTACAATTCTTTATAATCCCTTTTAGTCAAAGGATTCGTGTGCTCTTGTTTGTTTTAGGCAACTACAAATGAGTAATTATTTATATACAAATGCAGATACATGTGGGGTGCAGTTTCTTTCCAGTGTCATGTTATAATTAAATGTTCATGTTATATTTAATTAATTACTCTTACACAGCAACTACATGTTTTTATCCAGATGATGCTTTTCATTTTGGATCATCAACATGAATAACATGCATAAGCGTTGCGTCATGTCCCTTCCCTAATCTTTGTGTTTATGCTAACCTGACCACAGAGTGAGAACAATGTATCTCTATGGACCTGATCAACACTCCAAAACAATGAGTTGACAAATCTCCATTGCGTTTTACTATGTATTACAGGGGAGAGGCCTTAAACTATTTTCCATTCTGAGTACATTTCAACACACCCCTCCCCCACACACATACCTAACAGTCTCCTGACCCAAAGCTTGTCCTGAAACAAAACACCACTACCCTCCCCCTCCTAACGGTTCCATTCACTAGCATTTGCCTTTGCCAACACACAGCACAAAAGCATCATGTGACCAGGCTGAAAACAGTCAAAGCATTACATCAACCCAGGAAGTCGGCCATCAAAATAAAAGATACTCTTTAAAGGGGACATGCTCCATATAATAATCGGCGTTGCTGTTTTTTTGAAAAAGACTGAAAATATTGAAGTTAAATGCCCATATCTACAGAAAGGCTATTGCTAAAATAACACAAACTATGTAGGTAGGTAGAATCATCTATAGTAAGAAGGGTATTCTACATGCAATATCTCTTCAATGTCCAATTAGGCTACATTTACAACATTAGTTTGTGTGGTGTGCATCTTGTATTTTGTGCATTTATGAGATATAGACAGGTTGTACCCTTCTTGGGTGCATCCCTTAATTTGTTTTTCAGCCAAACAGCAGTCCTGCCATTTGGTTTGATATTGGGCTTGAAATGTTACCACTCTCAAATTCATAGGTGGTGCTATGGATGCAATGACTCAGTCCATGAGATGAAAACATTGAAGCTTTAATGTTTCTCAAGAAAGAAATTGTTTACAAACAATGGAGTAAAACAACCTTTGGTGTATGATGAGGTAAGATAGTTGTACTGAGCTTGTGGCTTTCATAAGTTATAGGCTATTCTTCTAAACCAATGGGTATATCATTAACTGTAATGACCAAAACAGCTGTAAATAGTATAGACTGTTCCTTTAAATCACTGTCCCACGTTCGTATTCAAATTTCATGTATCTCCTTTGCGCGTGCCCATTGGTCCGTGTAGATTTGGCGGGGCGTAATTCATTGTGATTGTAAAAGACGACATGTGTTTTCATTGGCTAGCGTAATTGTTACGTTGGGGTATAAATTAATCTTAAAAATAGAAACAGTCCCATTCCTCTGTAGGCTAGACTGTTGACAAGAGAAGAGTGTGAAACGGTAATGCACCCCTTTAATCGCTTCACCCCATGCAAGTGAGCGCACTGAATTATCAAGCAAGCCAAATTACTCTGCGCTGTTCACTTGAGAACTATGAGGCAGGTTGTGCGTTCATCACATAGCCTATAACGATTTTCTAAAGCAAACAGCTACGTCATTGTTGATACTGAACTCGGGGGCGACTTGGAGGCGACCGTCAAGTGGGAAAAAACAACTTCAAACCTCCTTCAATAGGCCTAGAGGACTTTTGGATTACTTTGTTCGCTCTTGAAAGACTGACTGCATTCTACTAGCATTCTACTACTACCTTATTGATTTAAAAACATTATTCAATCATGGAGTATAAAGTTGAGGCGCATCGGATTATGAGCATTTCACTCGGGAAAATTTACAATTCCCGAGTACAACGCGGTGGTATCAAACTACACAAAAATCTACTTGTTTCTCTCGTTCTTCGGAGCGCCCGGCAAGTGTACCTGAGTGACTACTATGGCGGCGTATGCTTGAGCGCCCAGCATGGCGACGCCAGAGAGTGGTGTGAGGGAGACTACATGGACTCGGATCAAGACAAATTGATCCCTACCGCGACGGAGAATTTACCAGAATCTCTGGACGCCCCTGGTGTGGCAGTGGTCAAAGAGGAGCCGAGTGAGGGCATTGAAGCCTCCACCACACAGCACGCAGAAACCCCAGAAATCGCTGAGCACGAATGCACCGAAAGTGTGGCTTCAGATTCAGAATGCAGCGACCCAAAAAACCCGGGAGAGAGCTCGGCGTCTGTCCAGACCTCTATAGAGGTTGCTGTTATCTCACCAAACTCCAATAGCGTCCTCTTACCGACTGAATCAAAAGCGGCCACAGAAGCACCGGTCGGCGAACCGGTTGAGAAAAATTCGCAAGTACTCAAAGTGCACCAGTCTTGTCCGAACAGGAAACGGAGTGCGGAAAACTCAGAACTCGACTCCCCATCGAAAAGAACGAAAGTAACTGTTTCAAGTGTTTCTCCTGCTAGCGATGAGAAAGAAGGAACAGAAGAAATGGACACCAGCAATGTATCGAATTTAATAACGATTTTCGGTTCCAGTTTTTCAGGACTCTTGAGTAAGGACGGAGCGCACCCTGATTCTGAGGCAGAAGAAAGTGATTCTGGGTCTGGGCAAATCTGTTGTGATCAAATGCTGAAAAACCTCAACCCTTGGAGTACTGCAATTGTCGCCTTTTAGACACTGAAATGTAGGGTTTGGTAGCAATCTTGAGAATTTTATTGGGACCTTTTGTATTTGGCAAAGTTCCAACAGACATAGATAATGAAGTTCTATGCGTTAGAGCACGTGGTGAAACGTGGGCGCCAGAGTAGTGAAATTGGAATTCCCCTTTCACACTATGGAAGTAGCCTTTTACACGGAACTGTAACTTGTTTTCTGTGTGACATCTTGTTGAAGGATAGGATGTGAGCGAGCTGGCCCCACAGCACTGAGTTGAGGGATGATAGAAATGCAAACCGGTCAACAAACGTGTTCGCTACAGTGTTGCTAAAGCTCCCAGAAACAACTGTAGATGTATTATGAAAGGCCTACGTTTGATATCATGGATGATGTTACAGGACTGAATACATGTGACCACTCAAAGCTGACGCTCTGTTGACATTTACTACGTTCACATTTCACTGTCTTTGTTTTATAAAGACCTGTATATTTGTAATCTTGTGCCTGTAAATATTGTTTTCCCATGCCCTATTCTGAATCTATGTATTTTGGTATGTACCATTGATCATGATAATTGCGTGGTGTACACGTATTAAAACATTTTGTCTAATGTTTCACTTTTCTTTGCTCTCTTATTTCACTGGGTTTGCATAATTCAGCAAGTGTTACAACAGAGCTAGTCTCAGGTGTCTCTTAGTTGGTATGGGTGGGCAAATTAACAGTGGTGGTACAAATACCATTGTATTTTCACACAGAATGTCTATTTATAATAGTAAATATGTTATACCAACATGTGCATTGTTTGACCATTCAAGTAATGCAATTTACATCATTTACCCTTTTGCTGTTAAATTAATTAATACAGAGGCCTATGGCAATTTGTTGCCAGTGGAGAAATGATAAGCTTAACTTAAAATGATAAGTCAATTTATTTGGTCACCCCTGAATCAAATAGTATAGATACCAGTACAAGTTGAATCAGTAATAATCTTTCAAGTATTGATTGTTGACCTTCATAGAGCAGCTGTTGCTAAACATATGGATGGGGAAAGACTCCATGTCAGTGACAACCAGCCGAAGTGTTCCTCTTGTCCAATCAAAGCTACCCACTGCACAACTTTTTATAGCTTAACTAGGAGGGCAAACCTTTTTGTCAAGATAAGGAAAAGTATTCAGGAATTATTTATGGCTCAGTGGCTGTTCCAGAAAGACTTGGTAGACAGGGAACTTGTCACAGGTCTCTCAAACAAGTTTTTACTGCATGCTGTAAACCATTTCCATTATGCTTACAGGCATGTCCACTATGCAGTCTCAGGTTTCAGTTCTGGCAGAATTCCTGCACTGTTGAAGCTAATCCTGTTTTGTGTTCTACATGTAGTAGGTAAGATACTAGCTGCCTACCAGACTACAACAGCAAATATAGACCTAAAGCGTATGGTCATTTAGCAGGTGCTTTTATCCAAAACAACTTGCAGCTATAATGTAAACCACCACTTGTTCAACCTCAGCCCTTCCATGGCAAGGCAGTGATTTACTTAAAGGCACAGTAAGATTTCCTGCTGTTCAAATGTCATTTGATTATGAAATATACCCATTGTTTTTTCAGTGATAGGAGTTATACATGCCTTATGAGCTCAGTACATCAGCCGTACACTATCATAATTGAACATCTAAGGCTGTATTATCACATTGTTTATTTGTTGTTATTTGAGTCTTTGTAAACAAACAGTTCTTGCATCCATATCCATAGTCCATTTCTGAATTTGAGTGTGATTACATTTACCCAGCTTCCTTCCTCAGCTTACCAAACAAAATGGTATGATCAGGCTGTTGAAATTACAGATTACTATATGCAAATCCAGAGGTCAATTCAATATATCAACAGGGAAAAACAAAAGAGTTCTATCAAAGTATGCATTGTTGCTATATTACTGTGACTCCTGCAGTAGAGACTCGGGCTAAAGATGTGCAACAGAATGGACACATGGGTGGGAAACTCCTACAACACACAAGAGTTGTGACTGAACACTACCACTGAATGGGACATGTCTAAAGTTGAAAAAGGTATTAACAAGATGCAGTCATGTTATGACATCTTGCTCAAAGCCCTTCTTATATGAGATGAATAGTGAACAACATAGGAATACGTGTATGTATAGCCACTTTGAAAAAGAACAGACAAATGGTCCAATGCGACTTGGGCTTAAGTGGGATTTAGCTGGGCCGGCCTCCTGTCCTGCACGGCCACATTCTTTCACATGGACATCGTTGGGTATTAATAGATGCAAACTCCCTGGAGATGCAGCAGAAGGCGCGGCTAATACTGCTGCCGGATCCTGGCTAGCACAGGGAATGTGGGTCACCGCAATCCCAGGACCAGGGCTCATCAGTCAGCTGACCACAGGGCACAGCACAGTATAACACAGGGGAAAGGGGAGAAGACACTATTTCGATAGTGGGAGGAAGGAAAGCTGTATTTGTTTCATAGGAGCAAAATGGCCTTGTTGACCACTAGCTATGTGCTATACAGTGACTCCAACACTTTTCGTTGTCCAAAAAGGTTGGAGTTCATATGTCCCCAATTTTGTATGTGCGCCCAAATGTATTTGTGTCAGAGAGAGTGAGTATGTGTAAATGAGCACTGCAGGTGTGAGAATGAGTTTATTGTCTGATCAGGTTTTATATTGCATGACTAATCTGCATGTGATGCAATACTAAGCGCACATCCTCTCTCCACTCCCAGCATTTGGACAGAGAGGTTGCATGTGAGTACATGCCTGGTTCCAGGCTAAATACATGCAGCTGTCTGTCCCATCTCCCTTTGTGACTAGCTTGCAAGATTCCAAATTCCTGGGGGAGAAAAAGAAAAAGAGAGAGGAGGGGGATGGGTAGAAGTTAGTTGCGAAACCATTTCCTGCTGATCTACAGCGGGTGTGCATGTGTGCGTGTGGAATGTTGGGCTAAACTTGAGGAATTTAGGGGGAATGTTGGTTTGATTAAATGTACCCATTGTGATACTGAGCTGAGGACACAGTTAACCCAATGCCAAGGAGCAAAATCTGTGTCCAAGCTTGTGTATGATTCGCCAAGATGAATTAAAGTAGACACTCAAATGCTCCAACACATTATTACCTTATTATTACATTATTACGCTTTATTACCAGGCGTGTTACATTGGCAGTAAAAGGTGTATTTGGTGGAAATATCAGCCTTGAACTAATCAGAGATCTAGGTGGCTTTAGCCTATGGAGATTTACCTCATGTAAGCTAAGTTGCTGATACAATGATATATATTGGTTAGGATATTTTGCAGCACATGCACGCAGGGTTTTTCCTCGAGTGAGAGAACAGCTCAGGAGGAGAGGGAGAGAGAGGAAAGCGAGAGTGCTCTAGCACTGCTAGTCAACCCAGTTCAACTATGAGGTAAAAGCAGATGTTTATACAGTACAGTACATTGATAGGTTTGAAGTAAAAGCAGAAAGTCTTCTCACGCAAACTCAAGAGAGTCTATTGGAATGAGCAATTCATGTTGGCCTGATGTGCCTCTCTCTACCCGTTCCCCCCCCCCCCCCATCTACAAAAACTAGAGAAGCAGAAACATAGTGCTGTATAATCACCAGTCTGAAAACATGCCCAGACAAGTCCTACTACAATAACTACCAAGAAGAGGAAAGCCAACAAACTCTAGGTTCTCCCACTATCAACAAGACCTCAATGACCATTTGCAAATAGCCCAAATAGCCATGTTTAATAGGTTTGTTTTCTCACTGTTTGATGGACCAAAAGGTCCAGATGATGACACTTGTGCATTTTGTTCCAACACACACCCTTGAGATTGAAAGCATGTGATATTGCCTGAGGGGAGACCAGTGTATGTTGATAAATCTACCCTAGATGCGTGTGTACACACACACACACACACACACACACACACACACACACACACACACACACACACACACACACACACACACACACTCAGAGGAGAATTCCCTCTCATTTTCAAAGCTCAATGGAGTCTTTGTCCAATTGAATCAGTGCTGTGTGCATTGGATTGGTCAAAACCCTATCAAAACGCTCCACAATCAACACAACACACTGAGTGAAAACACTCTCCATGAACTGCACAGCTCATAGAAATGTCAGCCCTCCGATATCAGTATATGTTATTTTACATATAGTCATCCCTTTTATATCCTTCTTTACAGATATATGTATTTTATCAGTTTACTTGAGTGTGTCTCTGTTTACAGTCTCATATTTCTAAACACTACAATCCTAGAGATTCATCAACATGACCAGACAGTGACATGGTACAGTATCAAGTTTGAAAACAAATCAGATTAGAATTTCACCTGCTACTGAAGTCAACCGGTAAACAGGCAACTTGAATCTAAAGTTGGCAGGTATACAATAGCACTATGCCCCGCCCCCTTTGGGCAATCACAAAGACAATTCTGCCGTTTGTTTTTCAAAAAAGAAGAGAAAGAGCCCCCTCAATATGGCCCCTCTATTCATGCCCGTGTGACCCCCATTGGAGCCCAGACAAACTGAGGTCTTTGTTTATCTTGGGAAACTGGCGGAGGACAGGAGGAAAGGGTAGGGTGGGGGTGGGGTAGAGGAGTATGGGGGTGGGGTAAATGGGATGGGGGGGGGGAGGGGTCGGTGACGGGGGAAGGGTATCCTGGGAAAAAGTGTGGGCTGTCAGGGTTGGGCTTCCTGTGTCAGGCGCGTGAGAGAGAAGTGGGATAAGGGGATGGGGGGTGGGGGGTTTGAAAGGCGATAGCTCTCGACAAGACTGGACCCCCCTTAAGAGCAGATACAACTAGATATGTATACTGTACACACACACACACACACACACACACACACTCACATTTATTTCACAAATAAACACGGCCTCACTCTGTTAAGTGCAAAGACAATTTCATGATAAAAGTGTATCACACATACACAGGCATACACAAACACACACACACAGACACACACGCACACACACTCACACACACACACACACACACACACACACACACACACACACACACACACACTGGCCATGAAACCAACCCATTCATGCCTAGCCTTAAGTGCTGCTGCGTGTTCCGTGCCTGTTCCTTGACTGCTAGAGGTCTCAGCGGAGGAGGAAGCGTGTCTCAGGTTTCCTGTTAAAGAGGAACTCTTCCAGCCTGTGTCTGACTGGCCTACTCTCTCTGCAGGCTCAGACATGTTCAGAGAGAGGGAAAAGAGAGCAGAGAGAGAGAGAGAGAGAGAGAGAGAGAGAGAGAGAGATTTAAGCCTACCAACATGAAGGAAAGCCCATACAGAGCCGTAACGTGGCACTTACCAAAAAAGGAGAGGGTGAGACAAGGCCTGAATGATACAGTATTAAAGCGAGACAATAAGAGAGATAACCTTTTCTATGTGTGTGTGTGTGTGTGTTTGTGTTTGTGTGGCGGGGGGGGGGGGGGGGGGTAACAACCAATAATAGGAAAAACAGCATTCCCAAACAAACTATTTAAAATACATTTAAGGGCTAGTGTTCACATCGCTTAAAGGTGGAAAACATGAATACAGCATCAACATAACCTTATGATCAATGTTTACTTTGTGGCTAATAGTAGGATCTGGCTTCAGACTGGAAGCTTGTGAAGCTGGCTAATTAGCATTTAGTTAGTACGCCCTTAAACCTGTTTCACATGGTCTTGTAGGAAATGGAGTTCTCAAATCGGACTATCGGAATGCTGTTTTTCCTATTATAAGAATCCCTGGCTAACATCCTGCTAGTCCCTATGGGTAGATTATACAGAAACACTCACAATATTTGAGCTAATTTCCAAATCGACCCACTAGATCGTACTCCTAAGCACTTCATGTAGATATTAATGGATCAGATAGGTATTGGCAAAATGGTTATAGCTTCAAATTGGCTAGGGCACACTTTTCACTATAATGCTTCACTATCCAGTGTAGATCTACTGAAGTGTAAAAGTGATAGTGGTCAATTTGGAATTGGGCAACGATCTTTTGATAATTGAATTTGACTGATTTTAAGATCCGTCAGCTTTACCTAGGAAGAACAGTGACATACCAAACTTTGATTTTGGACATAAGGTGTCTTTAACTACTGCTTGTAAAGGTGTTATGTAGTCCTTATGGAGCTCCTTTCAGTGTTATAAATAACACCTGCTTTGGCTAGATCTCTCAGATAGGTCCATAGCCTCCAGGTAGTATTCTTTGGATATGTGATGGATTGCTTCACAGGGTGAGTGTTGAGACTTTCTGACTGGGTGAAACATAGATTCACTCTCAAGTTGACCTTTGGAAGAGGGAGGGTCTTCCTGGTCAAAGGGACACTACTCCCGCAGTTGAAGTCAGCCAGAAGTGTTTTTTTTTCTTTCACGTCACCAAACAGTTTTACCATGTGTCTTGTGCCTTACTGTCATGTTTACAAAGGGAAAAACAATAGCAACTTCTCCCTGGAAAGGGGGAAAATTCAGTTTGCTATGTTAAAATAGGAGGAGATGAATTCAAGGTCGTGCTGACTGTTTCTAACTTGGTGAATGAAGTGTTTTAGAGCCGTGTTGCTATGGAGACATAACAAGCCGCGAGCCGGAGCGCGACGTGGCTTAGTAACGAACGGCAGCTGCCTCAACAACAAACAGAGGTGGCCACTCTTGAATACTGTACATACCTCAATATTAATCTCACCCACAGTCACAATGGGTTTTCCATCCATAAAAATCATTTGTCTAAATGAGAGGGGTACATTCTTTCTCTATGATGAGGGCCATGAGCATAAATATGAAATACTATATATAATAATCTCCTTAAAACATGTCAGACACATTTCATAGACACATTTCATCAATGGTGATAATAAATCATATGTCATACTTAATAAGAGTGAAATACAGGCTACATACATTATAATATATAGATATAGATATAATCAAATTCACTATAGAGGCTCACATGTTGGCTCTTCTAGCTTTGTCTCCCTTTGCCAAAACACAAAAACAAAACAGTGTGATGGCACTTAGCAACAATGATGTAACAATAGCCCTACCCTGCCTGTAGGCCCTGAGTATATGTGCCATATGGAGATTAGTGAGAATATGACTGGACTACATTGGACTGTCCTCGAATTATTAAACAACAACACTTCCTAGGATACTACTGTACCTCCCAAACCCAAATACTACTCACACTATAGTGTCCTAGCGCTGTTGTGTTCCCTACCCATGGCAGCACTGTCACAAACAGATTAGAAAGTGTGTGTTGAGTGTGGCTGTGGTAATGTACTGTATGTCAATATTCCCTCCCTGGTTCAGAGTATTGAAAGAGTACTCCAACAGTCATAAACACACACACACACACACACACACACACACACACACACACACACACACTTATCTCATGGGACACATGCTGGGGATGTTGACAAGAGCTAACCTAGACTGCACCACCCGTTAACTGCCATGTACAAACTGTCAATGGACACCAGACTGTGGCACATGAGCTCTACCCCCAATGTGTGTGTATGTGTGTGTGCACACATTTTCAGCCATCCCTTTCTACTGAGGTGTATCTAAACCACTTGGTGTGTGTGTGTGTGTGTGTGTGTGTGTGTACACTGATAGTACTGAGCTCAAAGCTTCCCACAGAGCTTGGCAGGGCAACCGGGTCAGTGTACTGTACTAGACTCATGTGAGACAGCCTGTCTGTGACACACGCCCTGCCCCAGTGACCTCCTAAGGACCGCCGGCGCGACTGTGTGTGTGTGAGTGTGTTATATGTGTTTGTGGGCACTCCAATCCCTGCATCTCTCCTGTTCAAGCTGCCAAGTCACAGATGCGTAAAGAGACTATGGGATTTCTGAGAGAAGAAAAAGACAGGAAGAGGGAGAGGGGGAGAGGAGAGCCAGGAGGGAGGAGAAATCCAACCAGGAGCTAAATCTGAAAGTTGCTCAGAGCAATGTGATCCCAGACCACCAACCAAACACAAATAGGAAGGCTTACTTTAAGAATGCAATTCCTTGATCCGAAACTGACCAGTCTAGAAACAAAACCACAAAATATCTCACCTGGCTCAATCAATATCAAACATTTAGCAGACACTTTTATCCAAAGCAAATATGCAACTTCAGGTTACAGTAACGTTACATTAAATGTGGCCCATGCAGTTCTAGTGTTATAAGGACCATGCTCCAACCAACTGAACCATTGGTACTACTGTTGGTATCAATATTTAGTAGATAAATCATTTGACATTTTTATTTGACAAAATAATTTGAATCATTGATATTCAGTAAACGACATAAAAAGAGGAAGGTTCTATTGACGTATTTTTGAGACAGGAGGCTAATTGGGCATGGAGAGGACACAGTGAGTGTATAAGTGGTGAATCTAAGCATGTGGATAGAGAACAAAGGGGATGTGTGTGTGTGTGTGTGTGTGCATGTGCATGTGCGTGTGTGTGTGTGTGTGTGGTGACAGATGCCATCTCAGCATGACTTCAGTGAATCTGTGCAGACTGCGGGGGGAGGGGAGAAGAGTTGTGGTGGCCCTGTTTGACATCAACAGCAGAGTATTGCCTGGGCGCGTGTGTGTATGTGTGCATGTGTTAATGCAGGCATGAAGAAGCTAGGGGGAGTGTTTGTCAGTGTTGTTTTGGTGAATTGTATGAGAGAGAGAGAGAGAGAGAGAGAGAGAGGGAAAGATAGAGAGTGTATGTGTTTTGTTTTTGTTGCTTTAGCACCTCCAGCAGAGAACACGCATGACCACTTCTCCTCGGGTGTAAATGTCATCCTGAATTTGTCCTGGTCAGTCGGTGTGTGAGAGAGAGGGAGGGAGGGAGAGAGAGAGAGAGAGAGAGAGAGAGAGAGAGGGACAGACAGACAGACAGACAGACAGACAGACAGACAGACAGAGAGTGTGTGTAAGCATCAGAAGGTGCGAGACGGAGACAATCCTCAGGGGAGAAATCACAATTCACACATTTGAATTCAGTGCAGAGCAGAGCATCTTCCTGCAGCTTCGAGGCTTGCTATCATCATGAGCTTCCTGACGTCGTCAATCACTGCCTGGTACGGGAGCACGAGCAAACACGCAAAACAGAAGCTGCTACTATTGTTATTATTGCACCCTTGACACAATTGCATTATGCCACCTGTCATCCTGTGAACTGTCGGTTTTGCACATCTTACTGCATCTCGCACACTCATTGTACAGAGTGTTGTATTGTACTGTAGTCTCTTCATTGCTGTGTTGGTGAATGTAGAGCTCCCCACCATGCTGTACTGGAAACAAATTCCACCAACCTCGGATGTGTAGCAATAAAAGGATCTTGTAACTTGTATGTGTGTGTGTGCTTGTGCATGTGTGGAGTCTTAGCTGATTAATGGAACAGACACAATCCCGACTGCACACTCCATGTCCCAGTATTTCAAAACTTTGAATCAAGATCAGAATGATCCGGATTCTTTAATGCTATGCAGGATCAGATCTATCAGACTGTTGGACTGTTTTTGTTAACATTGTGTTCATATTTATTATCTGTTTTTGAACTGTTAGAAGAGGCGGTGAGAGAAGCCTTATATTTGTCTCATTCCCATATTGTGGCCGGCTTGTATGACTGTGTGTGTGTGTGTGTATGTATGTGTGTAATCCACTGTTTCCTGAGGACACTGCTTCCCATTCATCAGCCACGACACATCGGCCCCTTCTTCCTCACAGGCCTCTCTCTCCCTTCCTCCATTTTCCCTCTCTCTCCCCCTCTCCGTCTCAGCTGTAGGTCAGACATGAGCAGCGAGGACACACTGTCCTATATTGGCGAACATTGAAATTATATAATGGGGACAACAAGAGGAGGTGGGGGGGGGAGTGTTATGGAACTTGTCCCAGACTGTTACTCATGTATGTGGGGGTTGTTAAATTGGAGATCCTGCTAACAGAGGGAAGTGCTATTTATAAAGCGCCATAATCCCATGTGGGTGAATGTTTCAGAGCTGGGTCTGAATACTTGGTCATGTGATAGCTAAACTCCTGCTAATAACATACAGGTGGAACCATGAAACAATATTACTGTGTAGGCAAAACATAACCAGGACCCTTAGTTTTTCCTGACCACATTACCTGGCCAGGGCAAACTCTGGACCCTTGTTGGGTCATAAGGTTAGGAAAATTAAAATGGATAATTAAAGAGGGCTGTATTCATAACCCAAGTGTTGCCAGCAGCTGTGCTCCAAAATTGCCCAAATTGCTATGTTCAGTGACCTCTTTTCTGAGGTGCCACTTTTGTCCATTAAACACAAACAACGAGCTATGCATAGAGCCCTGCCTCTGACCCCATATCATGAACATTGCTGTTAAGATAAACTGAGCGTGGGAGCTTATGACACGGCATGGCTGGGTCAGCGAGACAGTCGCAGGCACAGCAAGGGTATTCTTATGTCACTGATGTGCAACTGGCTCCCAGGGCATGGAAGCTGCCTGGGTTAATTTACTTCCTGTTGGGGGAGGAAGAGTGACAGCCACATGTTGGGAGAGATGAACCAATCAGTGGGCCAGAATTCTGGTGACACTTTATGACCAGGTCTCCTGTCATAACAGTCATAACCATAGATATAGAACACTATCTTTCTCTATGGACACTATTGTGTCATAACCTCTAACACTGAATAACATAAAGTCTGGCATAGCATAAAATGACAAGCAATGGCAGTCACAACGCATGAGTTGTAAATGCAATGTTACAAGTATTCTACAGTAAGTGTTTTACTTACATGTATTATTGACAGTGTTACTCTTTGGCATTTCACTTGTTTGTCCGTTATGACAAACACTATTTTATTCTTATGACATGTTAGGATATTCAAAATGACACCCACATTCTGAAAATGTTAGATGTAAGAAGATGACTGCAGTACCCTATTGGTAACCCTACAGTAATTACCATATCTACTACTGCAACAATAACATTGACAAATAATAACTAACAGCAGTCACAGTGTTGAACAATAAGAATGGTGGCGATGGTCATCACATTGCTGGAGGCATGAAACCACCCAGTCAAGGAAATGCCTAGGTGTGGACACAATCCAAAGGCACGTGTTTTTCTGTTGAAACACTGGTATCAAACAAGTTGGGCTGGTTGGACGGGTGTGACCAAACTGCCATGTCACATGGAGATGGGGTGATGTGACTTCAATGCAAAGCCATGAGGATGGACTGGTTCAACTCGCAAAATCATCACGCCCCAGCTATCTCATGTGTCATCTATAGTACATAACAGTTTCTCCTGTGTTTTTTGTTTCGGCCAAGCTCTTGCTTTCCAGTGACTGTTGCACCACCACACCCGTTTCTTCTTTTCTTCTTTACATACCTCAAGCCGCAACATAAATAATTCCTCAGGTCAAAACACAAACTATATGGTCACATAAGTTGTTCTCTTTTACCATTGTGGTGGAAACATATTCCACACATGACATTAGGTTATTGACACTTCAATTAATGAGTCATTAAACAGCAGTGTGTGTGTGTGTGTGTGTGTGTGTGTGTGTGTGTGTGTGTGTGTGTATGTGTGTGTGTGACAGTAATACTATCTGCATTATTATCCAGGATCCAATGCTTTTGAGTCGACAAACCATGTGTCTACTATTCTAGATGAAGTCACTAGTTAGTTAGGAAGAGAGAGATGTAATTCTAGAATGGACACTGAGAAGAGTTATTGGAGTCTCCTCTGACACCCAAGCTGGTGCCTCTGTCTCTAATGAGCCATTTGGTACAGTCTGGAATGGGCCAAAGGTAACAAAATGCAGTGAAGCACAACATGGGGTTTCTGGGGGGAGGGAAGATGGCCACCCAGGGGTCAATGCAAACAAAAGATTTGTGTGTGTGTGTGTGTGTGTGTGTGTGTGTGTGTGTGTGTGTGTGTGTGTGTGTGTGTGTGTGTGTTTATATACAGTGCCCTCCGTAATTATTGGAAAAGTGAAGCATTTTTTCTTCTTTTGACTCTATACTCCAAAACTTTGGATTTGAAATCAAACAATTACTATGAGGTTAGAGTATATATGCTCAGCTTTTATTTGAGCTATTTATGTACATATTGGTTTCACCATTTAGAAATGACAACACTTTTTAAACATTGACTTGGCAGAGCCAAGAGAGCTGTCAATGTCTAGTCTTGATTCAAGGCTTTGTGTTTGTCTTTGGAGTCTGCTATTGGTGTCTGTCAACATGAGGACCAAAGAGGTGTCACTGAAAGTCACTGAAATTCATTATGAGGCTGATCAGAAACAAAATCAACAGTTTGGAGCATCATTAAAAAGAAAAAAAAAACACTGGTTAGCTCAGCAATCGCAAACGGCAGTGGAAGACCGAGAAATGTTCACTATAATTAAGAAAAATCCCCAAACAACTGTCCAACAGATCAGAAACACTCTCCAGTGTCTAAATATGAGTGCTTAATATGGGCATAATATTAATCTGTTCTAATTGGTGCCATGAAATAGGGCTATATAAATATGGAAGGTTGCAGAGGGTCATTACAATATTCATACTGTCCAAACTTCGAGCGTAGCTGCCTGGGTCGATCGTTGATGCCAACGCCGATCGCCCAATACATGCCTGTTGTATGTGTGTTTACATGTTTATGACATTGGTGTTCTAAACACTACATTCATCAGTGTCTCTTGGTGTTCTTCGGACAACACGTTATTATCCTAATTACCTCAATGTTGTCAGCAACTAGCCTGGAGGTACACAAACGTTATCTCAATGTTTCTCAAACACAGTACGTGACAGTGAAAGGCTCTGTTTACCCAAAGACAAACAACCAATACACAACTCCTCCAACACAAGGTCAGAGAAACTACCTGGTTAACACTGAGTGAACACTAAGGACATAGAGGAAACCAACAGCCAAAGCTCATTGTATATTAGACATTAGATTAGGGCAGTAACAATTAGCCATAATAGCTAAAAACACAGAAATGCTACTGAGATAAGCAGTCAGTGATGTATGAGGGATCACCACCTATCCCTCTTTTGTCAAATGAAATCATACACAAACCTCACTCTTTATAGTGTGAAACTCATCAAGGAGTCAAGTGGTCGCAAGTGTGACAAACTGGAAGACAAAGGAAGCCATCTGAAAGGACCCTCCCCCAGATGAGGACCCCATCCTGGGAACTCTGGTGAGGGTTAGGGGTTTGAAGGGCTGGAGGATGGGTGAGATCAACACATTCCTTAGGGAATAGCTTTGGCAACCCCCCGAAGCCTCCGCACACACACACACACACACACACACACCCCCCAAAACATAATACACAAACAGCATCGACCCTCCCCCCTTGTCCTTTTCAGACTTCCAGTGGACCACAACCCCCACATCTCGCTCTCTCTCTCTCTTGTCACACTCACACACACACACACACACACACACACACACACACACACACACACACACACACACACACGTCCCCAGGGCACAGAGGCCGACCTCCTGCCAGCAGGCAGTCCCTATTGTTCAAATGCAGCCACATTATCACTCACACACACACACCTACACACACACACGCACACACACACAAGTGTCATGTCATGGAACACATTCATAGATGTAGATACAACCGAATCGGGCCATTCGTTTCAATGACATGCTAACACTCCACCATGGAATCATTCCGTAACACATTTTCATCACTAATGAAAACAAGCTAAAATGATCGACACCGAATGACTTGACTAACGCTTTTAAAAGATACAGCTGACCATGTAAGTGCTGTGCATTTCAAATAAACATGAAGTCACCCAAAGGCATGGAATAGTGGAGTGTGTGTAGGAGTGAATATCTCAAAACCCAGCTGTTCCTCAACATACTAATGGAGGGAATGATCTGTGACAAGGCTCACATTAGCATGTCTGACTGCCAGGTACAAACACATCACAGCTAGTCATTACACATCCCCTGTGAGTGTGTGAGCTGTGTATGAGAGTGTTATCTGTGAGTCTGTGTTGTGTTTGTGGGTGTGTGTTCTTCAGTAGTAGTAGTAGTAGTGTGTGCACAAGTGTGTGTGTGCGTGCGGCGAGCATGGCACTGTCCCTTGTGTCAGTGTTTCTTGTGGGTGTGTGTTCTTCAGTAGAATGTGTGTGCACAAGTGTGTGTGTGTGTGTGTGTGTGTGTATCTGTGTGCGAGCATGGCAAGGTCCCCTGTCTCAGTGCGTCTGTCGCAGTGCAGCACACAGAGGATGGCATGTCCCGCCGGAAGGTTAACTAACTCCACGCCTGTCAAAATACAGTCTCTCCACATCCATCTCTACTAGAGCCTGCAGTCAGACAGACAGAAACCCACACACACATCCCCCTCGCCTTCCCCCCTCTCCCACCCCCTTCTCCCACAGACACACTCCCCTGAGGGCGGTGGGACTGGCAGCCAAGGGGGTCAGAGTTCAACACCTGAGGTGTGCCCCCCCCCCCCCCCCACACACACACACACACCTAGCAAACGCACAATGAATGTAAACAAAAGGGGCTGGAATAGACTGTGAACCCATCACACTGATGTTTTTTGGTCTGGTCTGTGTGTGTGTCTGTGAGCAGTGATGTCTATGATTACTCTCTCTGACACACACACCCACACCCACACAAACAGAGGAGGGAACACACACACACACACACACACACACACACACAAACACAAACAGAGGAGGTAATAGCAGACCAGTGGAACGGACGACTGCATCCCCGCACTAGATCCAGCATGGGCTGCTGGGTATTTATAGCACAGCAGAATAGAGGAGAGGAGCCGACATCACTACCCTGAGAGAGAGAGAGAGAGAGAGAGAGAGAGAGATGAATCATCATGAGGAGAGGAGAAAGAGGGAGGGTGAGCACATCTACAGCTGCCTCCCCCTCCTCTTTTAACATCCATCACACACACATCCTCTCAGCCACCATCCCCCACAAACACACATCACAAAAACAAGGGATGACTATAGTCTGCTATGTACGTCATAGCAGGCTACGTCTGTGGTGCAAAAAAGGGGGGAAGGGGGCGGACAGCAATGCTTCTGCTGATATAACATTACATTTGATCATACTGCAGATGCAAATCAGCAACTCAGTCAGTGCATACAATAGTGGGTCTGAGAGACAGTGACCCAGGTAAGGTCATACATGCATCAAATCCTTCAGCAGTAGCCATACCCAAATAAACATAGTCCTGATGGGTTGTCAACATGGTTTTATGGTTGCTTGGTTGTCCATCCTTCATGATAAATTTGCAGCCATGAAGCAACATTTGATATGAAACCTTTGCGTTACCATAGTAAAACTTGAAAATGCGCCGGCATAATATTGCATTTTGTCTTATGATAACCTCGTTAACTCAGAAATCCTTGACGTTAGCATGTTAGCGGTTCAACCCCATGGCTGTAACCACAGGCAAACCCACCTCCACCCACTTACAGAGCACTAAACCAATAAAGAGGGTGTGCGTCCCCAATGCAGCACACTGACCCCTTTAGCTATGTTTGTTTAGGAAACACATGAGCTCATTGCTGCACTGCTGCATCTAACTGCTCTGGCGGGGTCTCCACAGTTCCACTGTTGTCACCCCTTAAACAGGGACCAGAGTGTAACCTACAGTACACTACCTCTAAGTCACACTAGAGATACAGAGATAAGAGCTCGTCCTCCAGGGATAGTAAAGCTGCTTTAAAACCACAACAACAATAATACTACAAAACAGATGCATAGGAATGAAAATAGGATTATGGAGTAAAATCTGACATCTTGTCAAATAAACAGGTTGTAATGCTTGGCTGCTAATGAGAAATCTGCATCTTATAGAGATGACAGGGTAACGACAGTTCCTGTGTAGAAATAATACATTTGCTTTGAAAGATGGAAAGATTGGGTGTGACTGAGCAACTGGTGAGAGCATTGTATATCAAGGGATTTCTCTAACATTTTGTACAGTATGGGGAAATGGACTGACCATGCATAGAAAATGCTAGTGTAACCGTTCAAAAATAATACACCTATTATATTTCAGTCCACTTTACTATCTTGCACACAAATAACATAATTCTAGTTAATAATTCTAGGTCCCCTTCTGTCCCTGCATGTGGCCTTGTCATAGGTGTTAGAGAGCAAGGAAGACTAAGGGGTGGGATTGATGGAATGACCTGGTTTGAGTGTAAAGAATGTCCTCTAAGTGAAAATAACTTTCCACTGTGTGCATGCTCACCATCCTGTTGGGACAAAAACCAGAGGCCTGCACGGCCATAGGGTACACAGCCGAAATCAAGTTAGCAGAGGAAAATAAAAACGTGGCGCATATCGCCCTCTAGTGGTGGACACATAAAGGAACATTATACAACTCAAACAGCAAGGTCAAAATATTAAAACATACACAAACAGAAGTTTCAAAAATGGAATCTATATAATCAGACCAAATAATCCCCGTCTGATCCTGGATGAAGAGTAGGACAGGCACATGTCACTGCTCTGGTCGGGAAATTAGGTCACCGTATGACAAATGAAAAAAAATGCTCAGTACATAACCGCTCTTACATAAGCTGATTCGGCCATGCGTACAGATGTTTTCTCGGGAGTCAAATTCAGGACTAATTTTAAACCCTGTTTCACACAGATAGACTCGAATGTGGAATAAGTTAACAATTTAAATAAGATGACCACTTTCTGACCTAGTCCGCATTTTTAGCACATCATTATAGTCATGCAAGCTTTTTATTTTCTATTTAAAGTAGAATTGAAAAAACTAAAGTTGCTAAATATTGGAGTATACAGTATACCGAGTTACTATTTAATTTATGGAAATATCTTTGAAAATGAAAATGCAATTATCTAATTGAAATTCAATAAACTTACGAAATTGCCATGAACAGCCTACTTCTGGACAGCAAACATGTAATTTTATTTGCAATGCAAAAATGTTTAGGTCTGTAACAACAGGTAATGTAATAACACCGGATAATGTAATAACTTATCATAATTTAATAACCTTTGCATTTACAATCCAATAAAATCAGATAATGTAATAACGTGTTGGATAAGGTAATACACAAACGGAAACTGTACTAACTTTATTACATTATCCGGTGGCTATTACGTTTGGATTTGTTTGAATAACCACTGTAACGTAATCAAACTTCAGCCACTGCTAACTAAAAAATCAATGGATGTGATATGGGCAAGAACAACTTAAACAAACTCTCTGACTTGGTTGGAAGTTACTTTGAGGTGATTTGGTCACAAATCCGGAAAAAAAAACATGCAAAAGACGCTGGTAATAATAATGGTTTCTGACCTATAAATCTGTCGTTGATACACACTACTAGATTTTCACATACTTTCACATACCCTCTCTGCATGTGCAGTTTCCATAGGATATTTGACATATCGCCTACTTGCATTTCTACTATGCTAAATAAATACATAGGCCACACAGCGCGAGTGTGTTTCCTGTATTTAAAGGAAATTATAATTATAAAATTGAAATTTCATGCCCAAATCCTCTTAAATTCTCTGAAAAGACTCAATTACTTGATTTAAAACCTCTCCTTCTCCCCACAGACCAGACAGTAATCATTTTCCCATCCTGGCTCATGCCTTTGAGCACTCAACAGCACACTCTGTTGTTCACTGTGGTGAATGGCATCCCATTTGTCACTTGATGCTTAGAGCAAAATAAAAGATGACAACCTTTGTTTTTTTTTTTACTCGAATAGTGTCTCACAGAGAGAATTGTTTATTCTTATTTGGGAGTGGTATTGTGATCAGCAGTTGCCTGGAAGGTTAATTATTCCTTGGGGAAAGAAAGCATTGTACAATATTTACATTGTTTCTGGATAGCATTGACAAGACTAGAGTACCACAATTAATACTGAACTGTACATACACAATTGTAGAGGTGGGCGGACAATGCATTTCACCACACAGGAGAACAACTATTGTTCGGTTTATTCTTAAGAGTAGTCATTAAAGGGGCAATCTGTAATTCATACATACATTTTTTGACTAAATTAAGGATATATAGCCATTGATTCTTGAATAACAACAACTGTCTCATGAGCTTAGATCAACTATGCATGTTTTACTTATTTAATTGCAAACAAATTAATTATGGCTTAAACATTATAAATTAGATGGTGAGTCCCAGCATCCATAGCTTGGTCTATGAAATTGAGAGTGGTTCCATTTCTCCAGCCCCATCCCTCCATTGTTTACCAAAAAAGTGGCGAGGAGGACACTTTGTTGTTGTTTGAATTACAGATTGCACCTTTAATCAAAGATGGCCATTATAATGATCTCCAAATAACACATTGTACTTTCATGTCCACAGTGGCAAGTCTATGGCAAAGTGGACTGTGCCATTGCACCCATTGAGTACAGAGAAACTCATTGCGTCAAAACGCATCACTATGAGACAATTCCAGGAAGTATATCTGAGCTCACAAGTAGAAAATCTGAGGTTTGTATGCAGCAAGTAATTATATTTTGAGAACATATCAGTGGTGGGCTGATGAGAAATATACAATCAGATTGTTCAGTTAAAATTCCACTTTAACTGAAGTCTTTAAGTGAAGCCTTCACATGTAAGAGTGAACATATTACATAACATAATGGACAAACACAGGTCAAGTTGGAATGGTATTTTGTCATGTTTATCAAACCGAACCAAAGTGAAAAATAAGAATCTGTGTGGATCATGCATTAAGAGAGCGTAATTCAGAGTTAACATTTGCAGCTAGAAAAACACGGAATACAGAAATGTCAGTCCAGCATTTTAAATTCATGGATTGAGTAAAACTAAGATTTCCACAGAATACTTGAGGCCATCACCGCAAGTAGGGTATGCTCTCTAAAATCATGTCGAATTAAACAAAACCACCCTAAAAGCAAAGTAATTCATAAAAAACGTAAATAAAACAAAGAAATCAAAATTTCACCTAAAGAAACTTTAATGGAAAACATAAACTAAACAAGCTGCTATCGAAAGGCAGTAAACAAAATGTAAAAAGCGTAGGACTGAGAAATTGTTTTGTACTCAATTTCAATTTTCTCATTACAAACAAAGCCCAATCTATATCAAAAGAATATTGTGGTATACTCAACTGAATCATTCTTGTTTTAGTCTTGGGTGGTTGAGGAAAACAAACATATTTCAACCCCTCTTTGGTCCTTCTTTAAAAGTAATCTTTTTCCCCAGAAAGTTTTTTATTTTATTTTTTTATATCAAGAAATGTATTTTACATTGACAGCACATTACCCCTCTACAAACTAGAGAGCATGTTTTATCTTACACTCATTTAGATTAAGACTATGCTCAAAACGACAATTTGCGTACCACAGGAGTGTAAAAAGACAAAGGGTCTACTGGGAATCGAGGCCTTGCTTTAAGTACTGATCTTGATAAAACATTGAAAATCTATCAATGACAAGCACACAGGAATCAGAGCATTAGACATGGCATGAATTAACATTGTCACACTCAACCATGAATGTGGCACACTAGACCAACAAGACTGACAGTTTCATTAAAACATTCAAGAATTGGTCAGCAAACTTTCTGTACACAACCCCCCCCACCTCCCCAGCAAAAAATTAGTGAGCATGTTATTTCTATCCCACAGCAAGAAGACACTACCTTTCTACGGACTAGGACAAATGTTTGAGTGACAACCAAAAAAATCATATCACTGGAACAAAATGAATAGCCTTTTCCTCATTTAGTTTTTTCTCCTTAATACAAGTGTAGAAAACAAGAAATCTTTCTCCCTCATCCACTTACTTATGACCCTTACTGGTTTTGAAAGACACCTGCAAGACCTTGTCTCCAAGGCGGTAACCGTTGAGGCTGGCTATCGCCATGGCTGCCTCTTCGTAGTTTGTCATGGTCACGAAACCGAAGCCTTTGCATTTGTTGGTGTTGAAGTCACGGATGACCTTGACGTTGGTGACGGCACCGAAAGGACCGAACATCTGCCACAGGATGCCCTCGTCTGCGTCCTGGCCCAGGTTGTAGATGAAGATGCACCAGCCAGAGGTGGGGTTCCCGGGCGCACTGACGCCGGAGATGCCGCTCATATGGTCCACACTCATTGGAGAGAACCTGCAGAGGAGAGGACACCGTAGTACAGAATTTCTGAGAAATACTGATAAAAACGTATATTGAATGTTTCTTTGGTGCTGCAGTAGTTTCGGAATGATCCTCTGTGGCTCAGTTGGTAGAGCATGGCGCTAACAATGCTTAGGTTGTGGGTTTGATTCCCGCTGGGACCATATATACTGAAATGTATGCACTCACTGCAATGTAAGTCGCTTTGGAGAAAAGCGTGAGCTAAATGGCATTATATATTATATATACACACACACACACACACACACATAACGGTGCACTGTGCAACACTACCGTGGAGCAGTTAGCCTCTCACCTGAACCTCTGGGCCTGGTGGTGAACTGGTCCGTTGAAGCGGCGGGACGGGTTGTGGTAGAGTTGGGACAGGAGCTGGGAGTTCTTTGCCTGGTTGGGGTTGGCAGCAAACTTTACCGTGATGGCCTCTGAGGCACCTGGGGGTTTCTGCCCATTAAGGTCTTTGATCGCATCCTCCGCCTCAGACCTCTTGTCAAAGCGGATAAAAGCCACACCCCTGGATAGACCTGAGAAAGACAGTAAAGCAATTGACGTTTACACAGATCCCCGAATAATACATATTAAGGGGATGCCAAGTACTCCTCAAAAACTTGCCAGATACCATCATTTTATGTCATTATCCTTAATGAGAGAAAGTTGCTGCAGCATACATTTCTCATGTCACAAACTGTTCTGACCGGTCAGTTCTGGTCAGTTCTACTGTCTGTGTAGAGACAGGCAGGACGTGGGTTAAGCCTGCTGCCATGACTGGAGCCGCTCCCGCCTCAACATTCCCCCTCCCCTCATTTTTTTTCTTACCTTTGTACAATGTGTGACTGTGAGTGAAGGAACATCTTACTGATGCACTTGGGAGTCATAGCACACCTGAGTGAACTGATTTGTGAGCATTTAAAACACACGTTTTTTCCCATTATGAGTAAATCCAATCAAACTATCAAGTGTGCTAATTAGGCTACGAATACAAGTGTGTTGAGATCGGAACACCCCTAATAAATAAAGTTCTGTCTTTTTGTGTGTACAACTCCACACAGAAGTTTTGATTTTGAATCAATGTTCACGTTTTGCCTACCTGAGGCTTGATCAACCAAGACACGAGAGTTGATGATGTGGCCATAACGTGTGAACATGTCCTCCACATCTTTCTGTGTCATGGTCTTGGGCAAACCACTAATGTAAAGATTGGCATCTTTAATAGTGTCAGAGCTTGGTCGGGCAAACGACACCTGATGAGTAGAGAAGACAATTCAGTATGCAATTTAAAGCAATATTAGACCTTTAAAAAACAAAACAAAGAAATACTTTGGTAAATTGTTTGGGCAATGTTCCACACACACACACACACACACACACACACACACACACACACACACACACAACATTACATGTTTGAAAAATAATCTCAGATTAAAAACAAAAACTCACCTAAAATATCTGCTATAAATACTACATTACTTAAAAACAAAAAAAATTACAAAAACAAACAAACATTCAAATTCAGATATTTCTGTCATGTTGCTGATCAAGAGAGAGAGACAGAGAAAACTAATTTTAAGTAAATGGGTGTGTTGGAAGCTATAGATAAAAAGAATGAAATAAAACAAAAAATGCAGGTTTTTGATTCGGCACATTTCACACTCAAGCAATACTATATCTTTAGCTATTGACTAACTTTACTATAACCAATATTACATTTAAAAATGTAATATGAACAAAATGAATATAAGCTTCAGTATTAATATGTGCCGAAATCAAACCATGCCAGGTTACCAGAACAGGCCAAACTTGCAGAACAAAATATTACTTCACTGGATTATCTTTTAAGTTGACAGGTTGCCCAAATACCTTGATATCCTTTCGCAAATAGACACTTAGCAGGAAAGGGCTTCCCCTCAACTGCACAGGGACTACTTGAGGAACAGATCACATCTATCAGTTGACACATGTATACAAAAACACCTTCTTGCACGTTACCTTGATAGTTTTAGACTGTAGTCTCAGCCCATTGAGGGTATTGATTGCCCTTTCTGCATCACTAGGGTTAACATAGTTAACAAATCCGTACCCTAAACTGTGGCCTAGAGAAAAAAAAAAGGAAAACAACAAAATAAAATAACAAAAGTTTGTCCATTTCTACAGATTGGAGTCGTCTTCCACAGGATAAATGTGTACAATGCATGCGTTTTGCCAAAGTCACATTTGCAAAAGAAAACAAAACATTCAGAGAGTTTAGGTTTAAGAAAAGAATGGACGCACATTGAAAATGTGTAAATGAACTATAATTCAAATAGAGACACATGAGTAACTGCCTCTAAAAATAACAATGGAAATCAATAATTTGGAATAGCTCTTCTAGCATAAACAAAATGAACATTTCAAAGCTTAGGCTAATTACACACTTGACAGCCATTTCCAATAAATATTCACACAAACTAAAAAGACCAGAGAAAACTTGAGTACAATTTGTTTAGATGTCACCAAATGAAAGCCTTCAAGGCTCAGGTCTACAATTGTGATCACCAGATGTGTAAACCCCATGGAGGAGATAGTGGCAAATGAAAATAACAGTAAAGACCATAATTACACTTCCTAGAAAAGCACCATAAAAAGAGATGGCCTTCTCAGGTGAAGAAATAAATTAAGGGACAGATTTAAGAAGTATAGGTACAAAAACACAGAAAACAAGTAGCTAAACATAAACCCAAAGAAAAAAACACCAGGATCCCAACACTAATCAGTGAGTCTGCAACTTCACAAAGTACTCTTAGAATCAGCATAAAATTGAAAAGAGAAAACAAATTGCTTGGGAAGCACACAAAAGTTGCATACAAAGTCAAAGACAATTACAGTAACCAGCAAATACTGCATTGAGTTTACAGATTAATAATACAAAAAAACAAATCTTAGTATATTCAAAAATAAATAAATTCTAATTTAAAATCTAATTTGTTTAGTGAAAAAATAAGAGTAGGCCCAGATGTGCAGACACAGACACTGAGAAGGCAGGGAGGAAATGTTTCTCCCACATAATGGACTTCGATCAAAGCAAAGGACTCAAGATGGTCAAATTAAATTAAAAGGGTTTGGACTCACTCTGGTTTTTGTGATAGGGATTACCTGCCACTTTATCGCGGATGAGTTTGGCAGACTCCACCTCACCGATGCTGCTGAAGAGACTCCGCAGCTCATCCTGGGTCATACATTGGGGCAGGTAATTGACGATAAGGTTGGTCTTGGAATCTTTGGGCTCATCTTCCATGTGGTCATCATAACCGTTATCGTAAACCTCTTGCTACAATTGAATAAAAAAAACTAGAGTAAGTGAGTAGTTCTTGAGCCACCTCCAACTGCCTAAAAAAGAACAACAGTTTATTTGATTGTCTTCCACGTCCTCTCGTCTCGCCTCATTCTCAAAAATAAAGATTGGAGAAGATCAGACGGGAGTAACTTCAGATCGTGTCGTCCAATGCATTTAGAGAAGGAAGCAAGTGTGAAGAATCGAGGACACAATTGAGATGCAGTCTAACGGGGCTGCCACATGAGCAGCAAATGTTTGTATGCAGGCAGTCTTTTTTTACCTGCTACACAGAAAATTCCAAAAACATGAGCCACTTTCCCTGATTGATCACTTAGCAGCCCTGTTAGAGGGTGTACAAAACTGTGCCAGTCATGACAACAGATACCATCACTGTCTAAGAAGAACATCCAAAATCAGGCATAACAAAACCAATTGATTATGCTAACGCTAAATCAATCAATCAAAATAACATGAGTGGAAATTAGATTAGAAATCTTGCACAAAATAGTCAAAGCTGACAGACTTACCTTTATGTTAATGGGTCCCTTATTGCCATGCTGTTGTGCCTCCCGTGAGTCACCCTGACAGCTTTGTACCTCACACACCTGCAACAGCAGCACTTGGTTAGGAAAAAACTATTACAATCCTACTAGCCTATGCCACACAACCGATTACATAGATGTGTGCCAAAGACTACTGTGGTAACTTGAATAATTACATATTGGTGATCATTATAGATCACCATTAAATGTATTTAACCCAGTTGTAATTATTTTCAAAACTATCAAACAATACTCATCTTTTTATTATTTCACCTTAATTTGATCAGGTTGTCCCAGTGGGATCAAAAGAACACTTTCACAATAGAGACCTGGCCATTAAGGCAGCCCAGTGAAAAATATAAAAGCCCACAGTCACAAAGTTCACAACAAACACAGTGACAGAGAAGAAGGCAGCTGTACAGCACTATACAAGGAACCTCCAAGTTTTATGAATCCACTCACTTTAAGGTATCTAATGTGTCCCCTTCTGACTGCCATGTAGATGCTTCAGTTGCAAAATCTGAAATATAAGTAAAATCCATAATAATTAAGCCATAAATCAATATTCTAGTATATACAGAGGAAACACTAGAAATGTGAAAGTGCTAGCTTTAAAGGGATTGTTCAGCCTATTTTCATGTTTCAGTGAAAAATCATCTTTTTATCATCTCAGAGGAGATTTTGGCATGTAACTTGCAACAATGCTCAACTAAGTACCATCTGAATCCTGTCTACTGGAGGGGGTCCTGCTTATTGTTTGCTTGTTCTGCGGTAGCAAAGTGGAAAGTATTAATTACTGGCCTATGAGGACAACTCGGGGGGGGGGGGGGAATTATATTTCACCTAAACATGAAAATAAGCTTAACCATTCCTTTAGAATGCGCTTTATGCAACAAGTCCACCTGTAGGCCTAAATGTCAATGATCAAGTTAGTGGGAAACTGTGACAAGTGTGGCATTCCCTTGAAAGAAAGTCATTTTTTCACAAGAATGAAAATGTGAGTGTGTCAATTTTGTAGCCATGACATACTCATTCACCTAAACCTTGCCTGGACGTACTAAACACCTCTGTTTCCAAGAAACAATAACAAATGTGGAAGATGTGGATGCTCTCGTTCACATCTATACAACCAAATCATGGTCTGGTCTGTTTGGACATTCCAAGAAGTGGAAACCCATTTGTTGGAACTCTTGCTTTAAATCCTCAGTGATGACAGTCCCATAGGCTAGCCTGGTTCACTCAACTACATTCACACCAGCTTCTGGTCATAGATTATTAGCCAGTTCCATTCCAGTAAACTGCGCTCTCTCAAGAATTTGTTGACATAATAACAATGTAAAAAAACAGCTTGCTTACTTATAAAATATGACTAAAGTTGCTATTTCGCCTATTTTACCAATGCATAAAGCAGCCAGCCAGTTGCAAGGGTCAACTACAACCTTATGAGGGAAAGTGTTGTTTCATAGGAAGGCATGGTGATGGCATGGTTTCATGTCACTGCATGTGGGGGTCCCAGGCTCCCCTATTGTAGCTGCCGACGGGATGGACTCTTGATGTACAAAGTCGTCCTATGGTCTAGTAGTTTTCGATTCTCAATTGCTATACTTCATTGTAAACGTGAACTCCTCTACTTCCATTCCACATTACCCAGAAAGCATAACGTTCCAACATTCTCGCTGGAAACAATTCACTGAGAAACAGTGATTTACATTTATACAACGTTGAATTGGTTTGTTTACATTTGAAACCAAGTCAAACTGCTTGTACTAGTACTCCTGACAATGTTTTACTGATTCACCAGTCTAATTAGTGATGTTACTTGTTGTGGCGCAAGTCATTGTCATCCACAACGTGTGGATGTGCGTGCATCAGTAAACATGACCGATTGTCTAAAACGGCGGATTTAAGTTGTCTATATGGTGGTGGTGTGTAAGTAGAAGACTTCAGGTTTGTATACTGCAATCGGGAATCGAATAACATAGCCCATATGACGATTTACTGCCACAATAGGGGAGGCTCGGGCAAGATTCCATAGAACCAGCCGGGGAGGCGTCGTCTCACGAGGGGGCGTCGTCTGACGCGCGGGATAATACTACAGACCTGTTTTGCACTCCTATTAATCCAATAATACCCAAATTACAATGTAAAATAATACGAGCTGACAAAAATGGAACCGCATTTACATGCTTTATAGAGCAGGGAGGCATCTCGGTACCTACTTCTGTAGAGGCTAGCTACGAGGTTGTATTCTTAAATAAATGGTTCTTGGTTTTCGTTCCAGGAATTGTTCAGACCTCACACTGGTGCTAGCTAAACTAGCTAGGCTAGCAAAGCTGACTAGGCCGATTTCGCGGGGCCACATGGCAGATAGCTAGCTAGCAAGCTAACAACAACAACTGTGCTGAGTGTCCGCGACGAGAAACCAATGCAGTGTAATATTATCATAAAGACATACATTTACCTGATTATCCGCAATTCCTGTAGTTGGAAAGGCCGAACAATGCTACCTATGCAAGAACACTAAATCAGAAAACAAGCTCGTTAAATCTGGCTCTTCAGTTAGACAATGAGCCAACTCTACTTTTGCCCTTTGTGTTCTCTATTTAAACAAAACAACACACATCCGCGGTGTGGTGATCGACGATTGTTGGCAGAGGGTGGAAAGCTAATCTTTTTCTTCAGTAGGGTTTTGATGGCGGTTGAAAACCAGCGTCAAGAGAGCTAGTTACTCTATTTGAGTTGTGGTGCACACGCAACTCTTCTTCTTCTGTTGGGTTTTACTGACGTAGATGGTGCATTACCGCCATCTATTGGACTGGAGTGTAGATCAGGTTGCCAGATTTTACTTTTAGGGTGCATCTGTTTGTTGTTGAGGTAGCAAGAATATAGCCTCCTGTTATGATTTACCGTGGGCATGACATTTCAAACATGGTAATTTAGGGTATATTGACTTCCATAGTTTTTTGGTTACAAATTCTATAAATAAGCAGCTAGTGACAGATTAACATACCAAACTGTCCTTGTCCATACACTGTTTTCAGGGTAAGGAACCAAATATGTGATTTTGTAATTTGGATGAACTATTTACCTTTAATATACTAGTATATGAACTATTTACTATATACCTTTAAGGTTTACAGAACTTCTAGCTTTGTGGTCTTCCGTTTCTTGGTACAGTTGCTAGGTACAGTACAAAATGTACAAAGGTGAGAATTCAGCTTTTTAGACAGCTATGTCAATGTCTTAAACATTTCTGAAAAGTAACAATAAATTATTGTCAGAAACTGTGAACACACTTGCAAAAAGTTTAGATTGACCAAACTACAGTAGAGAAGAATTTATATAATATATAATCAAATATATGAATTATGTTGGTGCATGTTGATAAATTCGGCCCAATGATGCCAAACTACTACTTAGTAGTACAAACTGAGAACATGTTATCATCAACTATGACCACAAGATGCCAGCAAATACCAAGATAACCTATTATTGGAGAGACTCACACTCTGTTAGGCCACATTGTGTTGTTACTGTACAAATGTGTATTTTGGAGTTATTTGATGATGGACAAACCATTTCATCCATTGCCATTCAATCTCTAACAATCTATGTCATCTATGCACCAAAACAACAATCATCATCAACAACAACAACACCACAAAGGGGGGAAATCTTGAATTTTTGAAGTCGATTTTGGAAATACAAAAATGGGTAACATAATCGTGATTACAAAGACACTAGGAAAGTGAACTCAAACAATCAAGCACACAGCCAGGCATGAGATCATTACAACCCAATACAAACCTCTTAATAACAACATGTCTGGAAATATTCTCCCCCGATTTGACAGCTGATTCCGATTTTGTATGACAAGCCTTTAAAAGAAGTGTTCCACAAGGAGAGAGGGAGGGCTGAGCATGTTCCACATTATCTCCCTCACCACACTCTCCTTCCCTCACATACCAATATGTTCTACTTAACAGGATTTTACTGCTCCATAATGCTGGCCTGAAAAATATTGATACCTCTAATTGACTCCAATGTATTATGGAGGGCACATTCCCGATGTGACTCTGCAGGCTTACTGGAACTATCTACTGCCATTTTCCATCTGGTTGGGATTCGGTGAATGAAATGACTGCATTTTTCAGACCGCTGTAAGCCCCTGAAATTGAACCGGCTAATTTGACATAACATAGCTCATCTGAGATTTTTGCAAGCTTTGGAAATAAGGGGGCAGGCTTATTAAGCAGCCTGCCTAAAACATGGGGTTATCATGTCTATTTTGTAAGCCCATAATATGGTACTGTACTGTACTGTATTTGATTTGATTTCTGCTTGTGACAGCAAGGTGTCTGTGTATATTTGTGACATAGAGTGTTTTGAATTCAGTCACTCACAATATCTGTGCAAGACTATCAGTCTATGGTATATAATTATTGCTGTGTTTTCTATAGTTTAAACCCTATAAGTCCAGTGAAATTACTGTCCTTAAGTAATAGACTCTGAAAGAGTTATTTGATCCAAAGTCATAGGAAAGGCTTTGGAGAAAAACCATGCAAAACTTATTTTGCAACGTATTTAAATGATATTCAATCTTGAAATATAAGCATATGATTTAAAACTTCTCTTCAAACCAGCACAACTAGAGTTTCATTATGTATAAATTTCAAATCACCTTGCAAGTAATTACAGTGACCTCATAGTGGATCACTTATGAAAGAAATAGCTAAAAATGTGATACATAAACCCATTAAGAGATAATTTGGGGTAAAACCTTTTTCATCAGCAGCTCAGATAAAAAATAGAATAGGGAAGAAAAATGTAAGAATCTGAAATAAGGACTAATTACTGTAGCAATTCATATCCCTCTTGTATCTACCATGCAGTTAGCCTTAAATTGGAATTCTGGTGCTATATTCCAGCAATTTGGATTTGACATCAAATAAGTACAAAATGTCACCTTTTATTTTGGGGTATTTTCATAAATATCTATTTTACTGTTTAGAAATAAAAGCACTTTATGTATGTTGTCCCCCATTTGAGTAAGTCATAAGTATACTGTATGCCCAAATTAACTTAAAGAATACTAAAGTATTGTTAAGGTTAGTATGTGTTCCCATATCCAATGCATGTAATAACACTTTGCCTCTTTTTGCCTTGAGTTATGATAAGGTATGTTTAATAAGCTAATTCGTCATCTCTACTGTAAGCCATACTTTTCGAGAATCAATGGGTATATCATAAATGTAAATGACCATTGAACAGACCATTGAACAAATCCCAGATTGTGCCTTTGAAGGCATTATTTGTAGCTCATAAATATGTTAGCAGCATAGTCCATTTGCCATAACCTTTGCATAGGCTATTTTAATTGAACAAAGTCTTGGTTTCTCTGTATGTAGGCCTACTGTAGGTTTTGGTCTCCTGAATTTCAGGAACAAAATGATTATGGTTTTCCTCTAAGATGAGCCATCTTTAAGCAACCATGCACACCTGTCCATATTGACTTGCATTTGTGTGTGTGTGTGTGTGTGTGTGTGTGTGTGTGTGTGTGTGTGTGTGTGTGTGCATACAGGAGGGAGGGAGGGAGGGAGGGAGGGAGGGAGGGAGGGAGGGAGACAGAGGGCTAGCATGCCCCTCTCTGTCTACAGGTGATCAAGGTTAAACAAAACAAATCGCCTGGCTAGGGCCATATTTTGGTTAATTGTTGATTTTCTCAGTGACTGGCCCCAAAATAAACAGGTAATGACACCAGACACTACACCACCAGTCTCCGTGTGCAAACCAGAGAGCATATTCCTCCCCCACATGACAATAAAGGCTGACTTAGCTGGGAACTAGAGCAACATTAGGTCATATTAGTTTTTTAATGTAACACACAATAGGATAATTATGTCATGAATTATCACAACATTTTAGCAGTTATTCTGTTGTGTTGGGGTTAAGTGGAGTGGCAGACAGAATATTGCATTGAGGAGGTTTGCAGGCCACTAGGGGCAGACAATCCAGACAAAAGCTTATCCCTGATAAATACGTTGGTTGGACTATACTTAGACTTGTATATGTTTTTTTCTGGTGTTGGCACTGTTCTAAAATGATCCAGATGGTTAATATTACTTCACATGTATGACCTTGAAAACATATAATTGCTTTATTCTTAGCCTTGAAGTTTCTTTATTCTTAGTTTTAAAGTTTTAAACTCTACAGAGCAGGAGTCTTCTTGCCCCTAATGCATCCGTCGGTTAGAGTGATCTGAGTGTGGCCAGTGGCAGCTGTGAGTACTGCATAACAAAGGTTTAAAGTAAAAACTATCTGAAACATTCTACAACAATGCATTTGATGCACTTAGTTGGGTGATCAGCATTTCCACATACACAATTCCAGGGAAATTAGGAAAAATCCATATTTCAAGTACAGCTAAATAAGGGACAGCTCATAAGTTTACTGTAACTTTTGTAAATGTTCAGTTATTGTAAAAGATCAAGTCTTTTCCTGCAACCATGTTAAAAATGTCAGAGGAAAACAAAAATGGAAGGGCAAATTGCATCTGTGTTTAGACACGCAGCGACAATGACCCTGAAAGTCAGAAAGAAAAGCATGCTTTGTTGATTAGGCCCTTTGAATCTGGCTGTGCTATTGTACAGGCTTTATGAATTATATAGGCTCCTATCAACTGACTCATGAAAGCCCCCCCCTGTTTTTTCTGTGTCAGTTTGTTTGCGGAAGCAAGTGTAGCTAAAGCTAATTAAAACACACAAGTGTTTCATGTTTTATTTCCATGCATTTAGGCTTGTTGCCTGGAGAATAATGAGCAACGCAAAGCGAGGAAATCAATTTTCCAGTTATGGGAGCAGAATAAATAGAGCCGGTGTGCTAAACTAAATTAAACACACTCACACCTGAGACCCGCGGATAATAGGAGTTCAGGCCAATTAGAAATTAATTGTGAATACCTACCAGTGCCACCAACAGAGCCCTTGGGCCACAGCACCAATGTGTTTTCATTTTATTTCTATGACATATGACACAAACTTTCATGTGTAAGATAAAATAAACATATTATGTTTGCTTAACGGCTTCAGCAAGAGAGTACCAATCCTGGTGGGAAAGGTCACATAGACTTTTCTGAATCTCAGCCAATTAACAATAAATACTGTAAGTCTGAGAGAGAATTGATTGTGACATATGATATTCATTTGAGGACCCAAATGAAATGACCCCCACTGGGTTATGAAGATTACTCCACTTTTATCAGTAAACTGCTTCACCTTCTTTTTTAACCATAGTGGATCTACTGCACCATTCAAGCCTGCCATTAGTATGCTGCTCCTATTATGCTGATTATGCATTCTACTGCCCCAACACATAACAACATTTCACATTTGGCCAAATAAGAATCTGACAGCGATTCTAGCCTTTGAGACGATTGTGATTATACTATCCAAATAAATCTGGTTTCAGATAAGTGTCTTGGATGGTATCTGAAGATATTCTAAACACTCACTTGCTGTTTGGTGGTATCCGACTAAACTATGGGTGTCTAGTGTAATACAGTTATATCATTAGAAAAGGAAAAAGGAGAATAGGGGGAAAAAAAAAAAAATCAATTTTGTCCTTTAAATTGTTTACAAATCTTGCCGCGCGACAGACAGCCTGACTAAAGCCGCCCATCCCGCTGTTAAGGAAGAGAGAGTCGGAGAAAAACAGTCCCTGGGTGGATTTGCATTTATATAGTTTCCGCATAAAAATCACACAACACATTTTTATCTTCATTAGGACCTAATAAAGACGGCCTATCAATGCCGGTCCGGAATATTAATAACGTCCCGGTGGTGCACGAGCTGCCGCACACAGGCCGGGACTTAACGCTTCAGCACTCGAGACCTTGGGAGCTGAGGCAGTAGGCCTTCCATACACATACTCTCCTCTCTTTCTTTGTCCTTTCCCTCTCCTTTCTTCCCCATATCCCTTTCCTCTCCTTTAAGGCCCATCCCTTTCCCAGGGTCACTGTAAGACACTATTTCCATCCAATATGTCGGGAAGATGACAGATATTGTCTTATACTATCATCTGATTTCTCTCCTCTCAATGTATCTTATTTATGTGACCGCCTCCCTCTCTCACCGGCATGGAAAGCACTTAAGTGGGGGAATCGAAGTCATGCAAGACACCTCGGCCCAACTGTTCGGAGCAGTCAATCATTTTAGGTTGAGCTTGACAGGGCTGCCCTTTCTCCTTATGATCTCAGTAATGTTCATAAGTTCCCAATCATGTCGTCAGTGGCGGAGCGCACACATGAATGGCGCTGGACTGTATTTTCCGTGAGTGTCAAATATATGAGGCAGTCACCAAGAAGCCAATCCCTTTTCTTTTTTTTGCAAGCTAGCATCCGTTACTTGTCATGTCTATCGCCAAAAACAAAACATGGAAGGATCAATAGTTGTAAAGAAGTGAGAGAACATTGTGTTTACAGAACTCCAAAACCCCATAGCCAGCCCCAAAGACAGAGTAACAAAAAACCTGTTTCTGTCATTCTGCCAGCTGTTCAACAGGTGCTAACCAGAGGCCAGGGACTTTCTCAAGCTCAGTTGGAGAGATTAAATTATATGATGGATTTCACTTTATGAGGAAAATTACTCTAAACCCGGTCGTCTTGCTTTGCAGGTAACAGATGGAGCTAAGTCCTTTTCTCTGTAAACCATATTTAATTTATGAAATGTATGTTTGAAATGTATGCTTTTAAAAAGGTAAGGTTCGATGGATGTTTTAGTTGCTGTAACGTTCATATTTCAAAGATACTGTAACTCTCTAAAGTCAATTTGACTATAAGTACACCAACTGACAAATGTGCCATACATTAGAACTGCAGTACAGTAGCCTGAACCAAACAGTAACACCTTCATCAAATCAGATTCTCACTCATTTAAATATCTGCTTGTAGGCTCAATTGATGAGTAACCTTGCGTGAGACCTGAAGAGTCCTAGAGACAATGCTTAGGCTTTAGCCTAGTGGGCTAACATGGTCTTGAAACATGTGCAGACGACCCGGGTTCAGTACCCTCTTGTTCACAATTGTGCCTTTGCTGGTGTGAGTTATGGCTACCTCTCTCAGTACTAATTCTAGCTAGGTAAAAGAGACCATAAGAGCCCTGTAATTCAACACCATGCATTTGTCTGATATATCCTCAGCTTTGTTGTCTGGGCCATCGGGGAGTCTAGTAGTGGGGGCCATACTGTATTATCAGCCTAGCAGGACAAAGAGCTGAATAACGGACCTGTTACAGTAGCTAGGATGGAAGTGGGAGAAGCCTCATGCACATCATGAATGCTACCCCCAGGGGGAACCAACCATATCAGGGTCATGACCTTGATAGATTACAATATAAATGACACCTCAGTGACTTTTCTCTCAAGGTATAACAGTGGAACCAATTGGATATGTGTGTCTGCACTTTATCCATGAATGATATGATATTTGCATATCGTCTGTGTCCTGGAAAAACCTTGTTTCTCCAAAAGTTAACTTTTCAGGAATTTAAACAAATATCTTTGTTCAGTAGTTTTGGTCCTAGTCATGAAACCTTCACAGGACATAGAGGGGAATGAGTAATTTTAACTTATATTAAAAGAAGAAAATTTAAATCTGCAAAAATGAAGAGACAAGGTTTTTCCAAGACGCCAACAATATATTCTGAAGCTTGTAGAGTGTTTGTATATAGTGTTTTCCTCTGTTTGTTGCTGTTCCTACCATGAAGGGTAAGATTGTGGTCAATTTCAAGACTTTCAAGACTCTCTCTAATTAATGAAGTCTATGTCAGTTCAGGTAGGACAATTCAAGGAGATGGCAGCTGTCCAGTCACGTGACGGACATGCCGTCAGGCAACGGACAGCTGAACCCACCTATGAAGGAGGCAACGCATCACATGGTCATGGGACATAGGCTTAAGAGAACCAAGTTTGCAACATTCCACCATGGTTAACACAGGCGCTGCATTTCTGTGGGAAGACATGTTTACTGCATGTTTACTGCGCACTCTTTTTTTGCACTTAATGTTTGGATGCAGGTCGTCATCGACATGCACTGTTCTGTTGTGCTGACTCACTCGTCGAGTTACGTTGCATACGTTGCTGGTTAGATCTAGACTAAGACTAAGACTAGATCTAGACTGCGCAAGGGTACAGAACGACAGCCTCCTAAAGCTCAGGCAGGCTTCTGTCAGCTGCAGGCATGATCCCTGCAGTATAGATCGGGAGTCTTTTATTTCTCAGGGATTAAGGAACGCATTAGCATGATTAAGTCTGGACTCTTCCTCTAAGTGAACAGCTGGTTGTCCTCTAGAGGGGGGCATTTAAGTCACTTGTAGTTCAGTCGCTGAGTAGCTCTCGGTCTCACGGTTGCTTGCGCTTCTAGGCGTGATGAATACACTGTTTGTGATTATTCATTCTTCTTCTCACACTTTCTGTTTAGAATGGATGAGCTTGTTTACATCACTCACACTAGTTGGATAGATGTAGCAGAGGAACTCCATCGTAATTCTCAAGTAATAGTTGCTTGTTTCCCATTCTCTTCCATGTCCTGCTTTTCGTATGTTGACCATGGATGATGCCTACAACCTATGTTCTACAACAAAGAGGGAAAATCAATTACCAGATGCCAGTAGAGCACGTCTCCGGCTCCTGTGCCATGTGAGCTAAACCCAGGAACACACACTTCACTCCTCCTGCATCAGCGCGGCCACTTCAGCGGCTTCAGCTTCGAGCCGTCGATGGCTTCCCTGTTGGGATGGCACTCACACCAGCCTCCAGGCACACTCACGCACACACTCACGTGCACGCACGCACGCACGCATGCACACACACGCACAAACACACACACACACACACACACACACACACACACACACACACACACACACACACACACACACACTCTCTCCTCAGCATCATAAGAATGTCAAGTGGATGGAATCAAAAGAACAATCAGCAATAACAGCTGTCTACAGGCCGATGGGTCCTCAGCGGCATTAGATTGAATTATAAGAAATAGTGACGCTCAAGGCGCTGAGTGATGTATGATAGAGCATGTTGCCAATGGTTGCAATAAACAGCAGTACAACTGTTAGAGTGAGAGGAAGTATGTGATGAACAGTACTCATCACAGGTGGTGGTTGGGACAACCATTTAGATTCACATAATGTTAGAATGGCCTATAGCTATATTAGAGCGGAACCATCCAATTATGCCAAACTTAATATATTACCATCAAACCTCTTGTATTACCATTTTCATTAAACGCCAAATCTAATGTATTACCTTTTCATTAAACATATTAATTGACGTAAGTGTCCTGACTGAACTTACAACCTGCAAGCCCTGTCAATACAGCATCAAGAAACCCTGTCATTTTGAACTATTCTTCTGTTATCCCTAGTCATCATTTTCATCATCACTGCTGGACATCTGCCACTTTCTTCAGTATATGGTTCTAATAAAAAGCTAACCTTCAGTACAGACATACAAACAGACACAAGACTAGTTAAAACACACAGGGAAATGCTTGATGGTTTTCGTCATCTTGTCAAACATTCAGTTAGGTCCAGACAGTTCTGTCCTTTGTCGATGTATTATTAATTTCCTATAAGTGCTGTCTCGTCTAGTCCTCTGAGTGGGGGACAGCCTGGTGAGGAAAGGGTGCCATGATGCCTCCGTCGAGGGCTTTTGGTTTCAACCTGTTAAAACAAATTAAGCTGACAGGACAAAGATGAAGCGGTAACACTTTACAATAAGGTCACATTTGTAAAGGGTTTATAAATGGTTTACAATTAGTTAATAAATCACTTATAATCAGTTTATCATTCAATTATAAACCATTTACAAACAGTTATAAGACATTAGTTTAGCTTAATCGATATTCACTTGGTGCTTGCCAAATAGGGAGCTTGTAATCAGGAGCCAGTTATTAATGCTTCATAAATGCACTTATGAATGCTTCAAAAACTAACCATGATGCAAAATAATGCATTATTATTTTGTTGCATAGTGCACAGTTGGAAAATTGTATTTGCTAGTTGTTATACCGGATTTGTGTAAATACTCTTAATTAATTAATTACCACCATGACTACCCTCATCAGATATGGTTGAATCTGAGACCCTCCAGTTACTGATTAATTACTGATATGGCAAGAACGCATTGGACCGGTTCTCCAAGTATCTCTAGGTACAATTTTATAATAATTGAAAATATTTTGAAAAATGTTTTATTAATTAACATCAACAATACAATTTCATGATAATTGTCTAATACTGTAATAATATCTCTATAAAAATGTATCTATAGTCCAAGGAGTGCCCTATGTTGTCTAAATGGCACAATGGTATAATGAAAGAGACATAATGCACAGGCAATGCTGTGCTAAGAATCATAGTCTGAAGCAATGATGGTCAAAGTTTGTAGGTTTTAATGGCTGCTACTGGGACACAATGTACAAGTCTGTTACAGCAGGTTATCTGGTTACAATTCAGCATGACTTGTATTTAAACTGTTTATAGGGCAGTAGTCTTATTTTGAAAAGAAAAATAACATCACGATCCAGGAAGTGGGTTTGACAACCTATATGTGCAAGCTCTCTAGTATTGCTATATTTACTCAGTATTTGGTCAAAACTATCAAATGACATATATTAGGCTATGGCCAGCTGCTGCCTCGAAAACAAAGAGAAAGATGTAAATCACATAGCGCTAGCCACTTACTTCAAAGATGATGCTCGCTGATAAAAGCTTATAAGCTTATTGATAAAAGCTGCTACCCCTGGCTCATCCTATCTATACCTACCTAGCCATCACCCTTTTCACCATCTATCATCCAAACTATCTTTAAACTTTTTCTAGTGCCAAAATAAGACTTTGCAAGCCAATGAAGTATCTTCTGGAACTTATTTTTCTAGTCAATGTTAGTAATTCATTCATAGATGGTAAATGGTGTTACACTTTACATTAAGGTCACATTCCATCAGTTAGAAATATTTGTAACCCATTAATAAATGTTGGTAAGTCATTAACAAATGATCAACAGTGTTACACTTTACATTAAGGTCATACATGTTGGTAAGTCATTCATAAATGATCAACAGTGTTTCACTTTACATTAAGGTCACATTTTATCAGCTACTCATTAATAAATGTTGATAACTCGTTAACAGTGTGACATTTCATCAGTTATGCTTGTTGGTGCCTCTTATATGGGCAGAGGTTTTCTCCATCAGTACACAGGATAGAAGAGTACTAGAGCTCCGAGCACTAACCACACATCTGTGAACACAGAGAAGCAGTAAGTAGTGGATAGATATATCAACAAATAAAATCTGTGAACCTAAATGGTTTATTATTTAAAAATAAACTGGTTAGAAGTGATTTATTAACTAATTATAAACCATTTGGGACCTTAATTAGTAAAATGTTACTGAAGAATTTCTTGAAAATGCAATTCTTGCTGGGTTAGGAGACCCTTTGCAGTGAAAATTACATTGATTGGCCTGATACCTGAATGAGAAGTGCCTTCAACAGTACCTCAGAGACATATTACAGAGGCTAAGCAAGAGATGGGAATCTCTGATAGTTGCAAAAATTTTGGACTTGGGCGCGTTCAGTGGCGTAGCACACTAAGGCGCATGTCATATCATGCAAGGTCCCTGGTTCGATTCCGTCGACATATCCTGCATGTCATCCCCCCTCTCTCTCACCCATCCTTCCTGTCAATCTCTACTATCTCTATCCCAATAAAGCAGAAATGCCCTAAAAACATATTTAAAAAAAAAAAAAAAAGTTGGACTTTGCAACTTTTCACATTTTTTGGATGGTGAGAATGCTGTTAGTTCACATTCAATCCTCAGCACAGGGTTGCTCAAAGCCATTGCAGCAGCAAAATCCGCGCTTGTTTTTGTCCATATTAAGTAGGCTCTCAACTTTTTTTCCGACCATCCCTTTGTAGTGCGATAGGAGAGAAACATCATATAATCACCCCTACTTTGCATTGCTGCTTCAGGGTAAATGGTATATCAAATGGAGCTCCTCTCTATAAAACAGTTAGGTCACGTCCCTGCTTCTCCTCTCTCAGTCCTCTGGTACATTTCCCCCTCCAGGATTGTACAGCTTCATATTGATCATCTCATTTAGTTGAGTTCCTATTATGCCTTTTAACATTGCTCGATCCCTCTTCCCGTTTAGATGCTGCATCCAGCGAATCCCATTGGCATACATGCCACATCCTAATACACTAACAATGGTATTGATTATACCGGATGCACAGAGCAAAAGGAAGGGTGCACAATAGACAAACTCATTTCCAATTTAGATGATTATTCATAGAGAGGGAGGAAGCACAGGGACAGGTTGTAAATGTTGACGATATAAAAGATAACAATGTTTTTTGTTTCAGGAAGTTTGCAAAAAGCATTGACGAATATTTGATGAAATTGCATTGAAGCCTCAAAACAAAACAAACTTTGTAGATAATGAATTGAAATTAACTTTTGAGGCACAACGGGATGCTTTTGAAGAAATGTGAAAAAGAGGCTTTGACAGATTTTTGTTAGTGCAAAGAAAAGGCAATATGTTTTCAAGATGAATTGGAAAGTACAGCTAATTCTTTGTAACAGACAAACATCAACAAAAGCAAGCCATAAATCCGGAAATTATTGAAAAAGAAAATCAATATGTCTGTGAACTTCCTGTTTTCAATGTTTTCTGACATGCATATATTCTTTTAGGGTTAGGAAGTAAAGGATGTTTTGACAAAAAAAAGGAAAAATATGGAGAATGGGAATAATCTTTCCCATCTGTTTTCTTACATATCCTGTGACTCTTGTGGATTACTCTTCTGGTGTTCCCCCTCTTCCATGTAGGGAGCAGTCAGTGTCTCTAGTTGAATCATCTGTAATTATTTCCACCACGGCCAAAAGATTATCATCACCCTATTGAAGATAAATGTGAGTAACATGAAGAAAAACAGCATTTGGCCACAAATGCAATTACAGCTAGAAAATGACCTCTTGGAAAAGCTCCAAATGGGATGGCTTGGCAGCAGGTTTTTATTGGCGAAGCATTACAAAGACGCTTTTCCTTGTGATGTCTTTGAAGCAGCTTTATTCCTTCACCACAGAGAGAAAGACTTTTTGCTTTGGAGTGATCCAGGGTCTAAACAAAAGAGCTTGGGAGACAAAAGGCAGTTACGGTGCTGGAGGAGGCTGGTGGAGTGCACTAATGACGAGAAGGTCTGTTTCCTGTCAGGGGAGTCGCCATTAGGTCAATACAGTTACACATGTATATGGTAACTCTACCATTATGGCATCATGTGGGCCGACAGTTTGCATACCAGTTGTTTACCCTGCTAGTTGTAATGAACAGTGCAGAATGCTGCTGCCCTTGGTTGCCTTGCACGCAAATAGAGGAAACCTAGAGGAGAGCAGGGCACCTTAAGCTATATCAGAATTTGCAGACTTTGTTTTTGTGGGTTCCCTCCTGCAGCTTTCACATGCAAAAGAGCCCTGAGAGCATGCCATGATGTGAGCGACCATTGGCTCCGTAGCACCGTGGAGGAGCTTATTCTCACGCTATGGGGAAAAAAACCTTCATAAAGTTATGCTTTTGTTTATCTCACTTGTTTAACTCGTTGTAATATGGCCCAGCTCACAGGCTTGCAAAAATAACACAAAGCCGATTAGAGGGAGGACATGGAAGGATTCTAACAGCATATTTTGTTACCTTCCTCAGTGGATCGTGTTTTTCTATCCTCTGCTTTGTGTGCTAGGAGTCATGACATGATGGATGTTCAATGCAGCAAGAGGTCCACTCACTGAGACAAGGGTACAAATATCAGTATACAAGACTGCTAAACCCACCGGCAAAGTCATGGAGGGAATCACAATGTGGCCGATGGGTGGGTGACTGTGTGTGTGTGTGTGTGTGTGTGTGTGAGTGTGTGTGTGTGTGTGTGTGTGTGTCTGTGTGTGTGTGTGTGTGTGTGTGTGTGGCCATGCATGTTTGGCTGTGAGGTTGTCTCTCCTCAGAACTTTCTTCTGTGAGGAGGATTGGATGCTTTATCACCTCCACAACCCTTGTTGGTTCCTCTCCATTCTTCTGCCAAGTGTCTTGGGGATCCTCTATCGTGACTCCTGTGGCCCAAATTGTATCCATTGAAATGCGTTCTGTCAACCGAAACGGGTCACACTCCAAGATATATCGACCAGGAGGGCCAGTTTTCCCCTGTAGACATCATCTTTTTTATTACATTTGTCCCAAATGGGAGTCTGGCTTAAAGCTGTTGTGTACAGTCCCTGTCTCACAATCCAATATGGCCATGTGGTTGTATGAGGTAATTGCTCTGGAGGCCTCTGGGAGACTGCATGGAGACAGGCTTGGAGAACTGGAATCATTTTTCTTCATCTTTTTTTCACAAAACCCTTTCCCTTGACATGGGGGCAGGTTTCTCTTCTCTATTTCTTCATTCTTTTGTGTGAGGGGTGGGGAATTGGAGGGGGTAAGCGTATTAACAGTGTACAAGTGTTTCCGTTGGGTTTTTTTCTCCTGAGGTACCATCACATATTCCAAAACCGTAATGGCATGGATTCACAATTTCACACAAGCGCAACCTGGGTCCATCAACAGTTATGGGCATTGGGCAGAGGAAAAGAGTTTTTGCCCTCTGATGATTCCCTTAATGTTTGACGTTTGATATCCACAAGGGCTCTCTGTGATATTCAGTGACCTTATCTTTTTGTATTTTTTTTTTAATGAATAGGCCTAACCTTCTGTAAAAGGAGAAGGAGAGGAGGCAGAACACTTTTGATGAATACATTTAATATCTATGTCATCTAAGCCAAATATATGGTACAGCAAAAAGGAATATTCAATATGCATATTCAAACAAACATGTTATGCCACGTGCAATGCCAATACCATGTTAGCACCTAAATTGAGGTAGCTACAAGTTGCGGTAACATACTGGGTACAGCCATGTACAGATTGGGTACAACCTTGTACGTTACAGTCTTTGCCTAAAACGATGTCTTGACAGCGTCTGAGTAGAATAAAAATAGTTTGCCATGCGCAAGGAACACAGGTTACAAAGGAACAAAGGCAAGCAATGGTTAGCCCCCAAACCCCTGCAAGGTCACTCCGCTCGTCCACCTCGGCTGCCCGCCTGGCACCGCCGCCTCTATGTGGATGCAGTGGCCGTGCTACTCGGTCACGGCTTTTCACTGTCCTGGCGCCCTGCTGGTGGAATGAGCTTCCCACTACTGTCAGGACTGTAGAGTCACTTCCGATCTTCCGTCGTAGATTGAAAACCCATCTCTTCAGGCTACATCTTAACAGTCCCTCCTAGAGACCGCTTCACCCTCACTACCCCCCCTATACTAACCCTAACCCCAACCCTAGAGACCTCTTCACCCCCGCTACACCCCCTGTACAAGTTCTCTCCTGCTAATAAAAAAAAAATAGCCTACTGGCATTACGACTGCCTATGGCCCCTGGTGTGAGCATTGATTACTTTGTCTTATGATGACTGTTGGATAGATGATTCACTTACTTAAACAAATGTATTGTTGTAAGTCGCTTTGGATAAAGGCGTCTGCTAAATGCCATAAATGTAAATGTAAATGTGTGAAATTATTTGCTTTTGTTGAACAAATTAACTCTAAAAGCAATAAAAAGAGCAGGATATTTTGTTTCATTTGAAAACAGCCTAACATTTTATAAAAGAAGAATATTCTGTGATCTGTGTGTGTTAGTTTTTCCCCCGAAATTAGTTCCTTTGGCAAAAACATGTTGCAGAGACTATACTCCATCTCTGTCAGCATGCTCATTAAGCCTTGATTTTATAGGTTTAATTTATTTCAGAAAATATCCTTTTGACAAGTCGTTCATGGTACGCAACTGAAGGTGGATGCAATTAATCCACTACCTGGGTAATAAAATAGTATTACACACATAGTGAACGTCCTGCCACTGCTAAACCTGTGCTTAGTGGAGCCATTGTTGCAGTTACATTTTAGAGCAATGCAATGGAGACTCGAGAGTTGAGGGCTGAGAGCACCCGGGGGGTAGGGGCGGGGGTGGGAATTTTGTATATGCGGTGGGGTCACTCAAAGTTCAGAGACAATTTTCAAGTGGAAATAATATGTCTGTGTGTGTGTGTGTCAACGTGAGCGACTGTCTGGCAATCAGTGGTGACCTCGATCCCTCCTCTTTTTCAACATGACTTTGGAGACACGTGGTAGTTTAAGGCAACAATTGCCCCAAAGGACTCCCTACATTATTAACAGTGGAGAAAGAGTTGGAAAATTAAAAAGTTACTTGCAGAACATTGTCAGCAGCTAAAAATAGCCTCTGCAAGATGAGAAGTTACCAAGAGATGATAATAATTATCATATCAAATGTGAAAATAGTGAATCAAATTGCTGTTGAGTCTTTAGACATTTGATTTACTTAAAAGGCACCATATAAAGTATTGTGCCCTCTTTTGACTGCAGTAGGAATTGCAATGACAATTCAGAATAGTGTCTCCGCTTCCCTTCCTCTCGTTGCTCAATTCAAACTACTAACTGAAACAATGAATCTATCAATAATGTTCATGTTTTTGTCCAGCGAATGTCTTAGTTACATGACCTTGAAACTAGCAAAGGAGTGAAAGTGGTTGAAATGCCGGCAGTAAATGTTTGACATGAACACAGAAATTAGCATTCCCCAAACAAAACTCAGACAAGGCTGTAACGTAAAACAGGATGTTTACTAGGAAAAACCATCAGAATACAAACTTATTTGAACATTCGGCTTCCGTTGCTTAGGTCGGCTTCCAGCACTGAGAAATGCTTGCGGCTTCTAGGGAGTAGGTAGCCTATGAGCCTATGAGTTGCAGGTTACACGCCCACAGCAAGTGGTAGACGCCCAGAAATGTCACAAACTGCCAATGAATCATAAGTAATGATTCAGCATGGTTATTTCATGACATTTTCTTGGGGAAAAAGCTACATATTGCACCTTTTGACTTACTTTGAGTGAGACCTAACATTAGCAAGCACTATGGATGTTGTAAGAATTCATCTTTTAAACATATTACTTCCTGGTCCGATACAAGGCCATTTTCTTGCTTATAAGCCCAAATTCAGTTTATTTTAGACAACAAAGACCACTAATAACTTGCTGTTGTTGTGGTGAAACCAGTGACATTTTCCTTTAACCGCTCAAAGTTAATGCCTGATATTGCCAAACCAACATGTAAATTGTTGCTAACGCATTGGTTTGTGGAAACTTGAAGATTTCACACAGAGGTCACACGTAAACATCTTTATGGATTTTGGGACATTTCTTTATATACAGTATGGTGCAAATGATAATGAGATCACATTAACAGGGTAATGACTGTTGTATTTAGGCAGAGGACTCAAATGCACGACTCTGAGACAAAAACTTAAATCCAATAGAATAGTCTTTACTTTCAAAAAGGTTCGGGACACAGGTAGGCAGTCAGTGCGTAGGCAGATAATCCAGGAAGGGAGTAGGCAAAACAGGGTTTGGTACACAGGTAGGCAGTACAAAAAGGCAGGCAGAAAATCTGATAAGAGGTAGGCAAAAAGGCAAAGTCAGAAACACGCTTGGAGATCAAAAACCAGGAATACGTATCACTAGGAAATGCTGGGACAAAGGTACAAAGACGAACAGGGAAACACACAGACTAAATACACAGGGAAGGATGATGAGGAACAGGTGAAGCCAATCAGGGCGGGGTAGACAATCACACAGGCGGGAAACACACAAGGGCAGGCAAGTGTCTGAAACGAGAGACAAGGTGAGGAACACAAAAATAAACCGGAACAATAAATGAATAACATGAAACAAAGACAAACATAAACTAAGAAACAGGATGAGACGTTGCAAACAGCTATTTTCTAAAAATGCTCATCACAAAGTGAAAGACAGCAGCTAGAGAGGCCTTAAACACACTGTGGCCTTCATCTGTAAGCCCTGTGCAAGGTCACATCCACAGTATCTTGCCTTTTGACTCTGTGTCTTGTCCTGCACACAGAGAGAACTGTACACTGTAGAGTGTACCTGCCCCACAGTGCCTGCCTGCCTGAGCATCGCCCCAGGCCTCCCCAGCCCAGCGATCCTGCATTATGCATAGTCTACATTGCATCAATAATTCAACAGGTACATCCAGATTTGCTCAGGCCCACGGAACCGCAGAGCCCTGTTCCTTTAGTTGAGTGAACATCCAGGGCAGAGCCTTGATCACACCTTTCTGGTGTGTGTGTGTGTGTCTGTGTGTGTGTGTGTGTGTGGGTCGAGGGAAGGGGGGGGGGGGGGGTGACGGGTGACTACACTTGTGTGTTTACAGTAACGGTATCGGGTGGGGGCTGGTGTTACTTTGTACAGTTGGAGGTGTGTGTGTGTGTGTGTGTGTGAGTGTGTTTGTTGGTGGTGGTTTCTGCAGTTGAAGATGTGTTATTGTGTGGTATTGTGTGCAAGGTATAATAATGAAACGGTTGTTATTAACAGTTTCATTCAGGATTCCAGGTCCGTCCTGTAAAGAAAACAAATATAATTCTAAATCAAAGTGAGTTTATGAGCGAGTGAACAGAATGTGTGTTCATACATACATGTGTGAGTGCTTGTGTTCTGTTTGCTTGAATTTGTGTTTATGTTTGTGTGTATGCTGGAGTGTGTGATCATGCATGCATGTCTGTCTGTACGTAAAAAATAGTGTGTGTGTGTTTGTGTGTGTGTGCGCGTGTGCGTGCGTGCGTATGTATGTATGTGTGTTTGGTGTGGCGGGGCCTTTTTGAAATGCATTACCACAGGTGAGAGGGGAGCCTGACATGAGTGCGCCCAGCCATGTAGGAAGGATTAGCGATGCAGGGAAAGACGCAGCAGGCCCTGTACTGTTTGACCGCTGGCCAGCCGATGAGACCTGATTACCAATGAGTGCAAAAGAAGCCCCCCCATCACCACCTCTCTCCTCCAATACCCCCATCCACCTCTCTCTCTCACTGCCCCCATTTGGTGCCCTCTCCGGAGAGCAACGCTCTGTGTCCATGCTTGTTAGAGCAGAGCGAAGGATGGAAAGACAGGAGAAAGGAAAAGAAGAGAAGGACGGTGTCCGGTGGGGAGGAGAGGGAGGGAGGAGATAGAGAGTACACAAGGAGGGGGTCTCAATCACTGTCAATGTTCCCCAGAGGAGCGAGGGCCAACATGGACCAGTCACTCCACATGATGCCCCCAAACGACAGCCCCCCCTCCCAGGTGAACTCTAATTGACAGGTTAATGGGGAGGAAAGAGAGGTGCACATGGGGGCAAGCGCATCATTAGGACTTCTGCCTTGTAATTGTGCACTGCGGCGATGCTTGACAGTTGACACCTCTGTGTTATTCTTTCAATACACAGTGCCACAGGCAAGATTTATGGATTATCAGAGCTTGTTGTATACTCGGGTAGAGAAGTCAAGCCAACACACACTACACTACACACACCAGACACAACTCTGCAAAGTAATGCAAGTAAAGAAGTGTACTGAAGTACCCGCAGTTGTATAGAAAGTTTGTACTCAAAGTCTTTGTTTTAACATAACAGCCATGCAGAAAATAATTAAAAACCATTAAACTAATTTGTTAAGGGTTTGCACAGTTAAAAGAAGGATCAAGAGGCTGAGAGGTAGAGAGAGCGAGAGAGGGACATCTCCACAGACCCTCTCTCTTCTTTCCCCATCAGCCCTACCTCTCCGTCTTCAGAGAGGGTGATGCAGCGGAAAAAGATAGTCGATTGAACGTGCACCGGGTGTGAAGACATGAAAAGAAGGGAGAAAAGGAGAGATCCAGTGCCTTCCCATAATGACACAGCCCACTGCCTCCTCTCTATAGGATCAATGTCTGTCCGGGGGAAGCTTCCTATCCCTGTGCACTTGGACGAGACCTCCGCATTATGGAGACTAAGGACTAAGGCTGAGGAGTAGGACAGAAATGTGTGTGTGTGTGTGTGTGTGTGTGTGGGGGGGGGGGGGGTCAACAACAGTCACTAAGGTGTTTCCATACCTCATCTAGCTGTTGGTGGAGATTAATGAAGCCTTAGCCTCAGTGTATTTTCATACAGCACAATGTCACCTAACTGTATGAGTTTGTTATCTTGATGCCAACACGAGATCCAACAAGTGGTTAAAATTTGGTGAGATGGATTGACTTGTTTAGTTGCCATTGTTAGTGTATCATTAGGGAGATGGGACACCGATGACTTAGCTTGAAGAACAATCTTTACTAAGACAGTACCGGATATCTTACACAGAGCATTATGGGTAATGTAGTCAGTGGTGTTTTTAACCCCAACATGTTGGTGGGGCCACTGTCAAAAAATGCTCAGACGCATGCCAGTGGAATTGGCATCATTGTCTTTCTCTGGCTGCAGCAGCTTTTTGAACCACTAGGGACCGTGGGGCCCGGTGGAGCTCGGCCCCTTGAGCTTGCCTTTGACTTGACGGAGAGGCATACTTTGAGCATGCGCACAACCATTTTCCCCACTCATAGCGTTTTATTGACAGAGAGGGGCCGAACAGGACTGGCCCGACTACTCCTAGAAAACTACTACACTACAACTACTACACTACTAGAAAACAGTAGCACTGAGCCAGCTAGCCAGTGCTACTGTGACGCCATCTGCTGGTGGGGCCAGGCCCTGAATGATGAAACGCCACTGAATGTAGTATATAACGCATCACGTGAGGAATTCTTTACTTGTTTTTTGTCTTGTAGTTCCATCCCCCATCACCAAGAGGATGACATAGCACCCTCTCAAACCATGTGTTGATACACAAGTTACAGACCCATTAAACTCACAATACTTTAACCAGAATGCATATCAACCTCTCTTTTAACAATGTCCATAGGAGAATTCCAATCATATAAGCAAATTTAAATAATAAAGTGTGAGACTGTTGCTTACTGTCTAGAGTGGAAAGGCATGTGCAGTGCCGCCTTGTGGATCAAACTTGAATTACATGTTGATAATGTGACCGGTCAGGTGGTCAAGAGTCAAGCCCTTAGCCATTGTTGATAGGTTGCATGTGCTGGGAGATCATTAAAAACACTGAGACCTGGGACCCGTCTCAAACACACAGTGCCCACGGGAGTCCATAGCACTCAACAGGTAGTTACCGCTGCACTGTGGGGTCTCCGGTTCTCCAGAACGCCTATGGATAGGATGAATATTTATATTGTGCTTGGTGCTAGGCTTCTCCTGGGCATGCTAAGTAAGCATCCAAGCCAATAGGGAAAGGCAGTACACTTTCAAATCATTCACAGCTCCATAAGCACGCATCATCTGATCCCTTCTCTCTCCCGCTGTGTGCCTCCCATATACTGTAGGTCCCATCACAACACAATCTCTCCTTTCGGTTCTGTTTGTTAGGGCTCAGATTTCACTGTTGAATCTCTCACTCAAGACAGATACTTTTTCTTTACCCCTGCTACTCCCACAGGTGAAAAAAGCTAAGAATTTAGCAATCATTTCTTCGAAGATTTCAGAGTTAATTGATCACTTCAATCAATGAAAGGCTAAGATTAACAAAAAGGTTGCTTGTGAGTACTTAAAAGGTTTAAAGCAGGTGAGAGCACAGCAAAATAATTAGTAAATAAAGTCATTGTCTTATCATGCTCTTCAAATCAACATTAGGACTGTTAGTTGATAAAAAAAAAGTCTATCAATTTGTTCCTATTAGTTGATTAATCTATCGATAAATCGAATGTGGAAATGTGATATTTTGGGTGCTAATAGCTTGAACCGAGCATCCTTGGTACAACACTCTTGTTTACTTGGCTACATATCACTAATTTTAGCTTTAACTTCTTGTGCTTGGTCTGATATATAGAAATCCGATTAATTTTGTTCATAAATGTGTTTTCAGCTAAATCATTAGTTGATTAATTGGTCTGATTAATTTAACATACTTTCCAGCCAAAAGAGCTAAAAGTCAAAAGAGGCCCTTATCTTTAAAAATAGTTTGTGCTTTTATCAAACAACATCCGAAAGTAAAGGGAATCCAATCAGAGCAGATATAAAAGTGTAAACTCCCTCCCTCAGGCATGATCCCAAATCTCTCATCTACGGACCTTTTAAATTGTGGATAAAACTCTGTTAAGGAAAACCACCTGGGTTGAGCAAAACAACCCCCAATTGTTTGGTCTCACTTCCGCAAACTCTCAAGGAAAGGTCTGACTCAAAGAAAATACATACAAGCCTAATAGAGGCTTCCTTGTTTTTTAGCTGTGAATGTGTACAGGAGATCTGGGAGACAGAGCTTGTGACCTGAGCTTAGATGGATGCTTGATTGACAGCAGGAAGCAACTCTGAGCAAGAGGGCCAGGCAGCTGCCCGTCAGAGACTAAACAAATTCAAGAAGAGGAGGAGGAGGAGGCCCAAGCAGAGGAGAACTCACACATTCCTCTGTCTTTTTTAATAGGATTTCACCCCTGTGCCTCAGGATCTCATATTCACCCCAGTGTGAGTCAATCCGTTATTCACTTGCACATACGGCTACAGTCATATTTGGAGGGAACCATAAAATATGGGTTCCCATAAAATAGAGAAAACATCAGGATAAACACTTTTCACATTGTAAGTATGTACAGTGCCCTGTGTAAGTATTGGGACAGTGAAGCATTTTTTCTTCTTTTGGCTCTACACTCCAAAAGTTTGGTTTCGAAATCAAACAATTACTATGACGTTAAAGTAGAGATTCTCAGCTTTTATTTGATGGTTCACATATTGGTTTCACCATTCAGAAATTATAACACTTTTTATGCATAGTCCCCCTATTTCAGGGTACCCAAAAGTAATGGGACAATTGGTCGGTGGGGTGTGTGCGCTTCTTTGTAAATTTGCTAATGGGATTTCTGGCCAAGTGCATTGCTGATAATAGCACACCTCAGAAACATTTCTGATGGATGGAGTTTTGGGAGATGAATTGAAATGAGCTGAAGAATACGGACTGTAAGTGCAGATTTTTTGTGTGACAGTTATCGTTGGAGTGAACATGGCTAACCCCCAAGTGCTCTCCGACAGTACCTACCTTACCACTAATGTCCCCTGTATAATTCCAAGGAGGTTATTATGTTGGGGTCAAACACAGGGTTTACTGCACAACATCAGTAAAATTCATCACCGTTACAGCAAATAAAGTTGTTCATGCAGAGGTGGGATGAGTTTACAATCAAGGTGACATGGACACTGCAAGAAAGTAGCAACCAGTGTCATTATACCTTACTGAACAACTGCACATTAGACAAAAACGTTGCCACATGGTAACCTCCACCCACAGAATTTTACAGTAGGTCAGATAGCACACTAAATTACCAAAGAAAAATGATTAGAAGGTGAGTTTTACTGATTAGGACACATAAATTGACTGCTGACCAATCATTGTGCAAGTATTTATTCATAATTATTCAATGTACAGTTTCAATTGTTGTACACAATTGTAAGCATCAAACTATAACAATGTTATAAAATGTTCACATGAATCACATGTGTTAATTTCATGTGACAAAACAATAATCTCAGTCAATTTAATGTTAAACAGGTCCGTTAATTTAATTGACTTATCTGAGTATTGAATATTTTCAATAGGTTCTAGAGTTCCATTAGTATGAAATATACATTATTTTACTCAGTCAGGGTTTTGTACAATGGAGAAGCAAGACTTATATCTCATTTCATTTCTTAAATGTGTTAAAACCCAAAATAGTCATTTCAGGGAGAATGGGGTTGATAAGAGCCCAACATAGAGGGAGGAGTTACTCATTATATACGCCCAGAGGAAAACTTAACACCTCTCTCCCTCAATATGATCACATATCTCTACCTTCATCTCATTTCTTGACATTTTATTTCTCCTTGGCCATTTAATCCCCCTCTCCCTCCTTTGTAATTCAGAGCTATTACAACACCCGCGGGATAGGGCTCCATAGGCTGTAATATAAACACTTTTGCAGCTGGAGGAGAAAAAAAAAGAAAAGCAGGATCAAAGATAACATCTACAGACTACCCCCCCCCCCCCCCCCCCCGCAAAAAAAGGAACCAGTAACCAAAGCCAAGATGGAACAGTAAAATAAACGGAACGGCCTTGTCCCCCGTGGTGAAGGCTGAAAACAGACTGAGGGGTCTCTCTGCCTCCATGGACACTGCTATGCTAATGGAGCCAGCAGGCTGGCCTGGCGAGTATGTGGCGGTGGTCTCGCAACAATCTCATGGGCATCTCCTGGTGAGGCGCCTCAATCACGACTAGTGCAGGCATTCATTTCATCGTCTCCCTCCCCTCCCTCCATTTTCCTGTGCCTCGCGGAGTAACTCAATAATTTAACACAAATGACCTCTCCTGAGATATTATAAAAGTGCAGAGTTCATTTCTAAATTACAAATGGGCTTTAAGATGATTGCATGTGACATGTTCTCTGTGAATTACACTGTTCTTTTTGCCCCCCAAACTGATGAGCTTTCCCAATGAGGTTGGAAAGGAGAATTAATTGATTAATTAAAGTGCTCTCTGGCACTTATTAAGACAATTGGGTCAAACAGGTTCAGAGTGTTTTTTCACAAGATAGTTAGCCTGCTGTATGTTGTATGGAGCCCATACAGTAGGCTTGACTTTTGAGACTCCTCACACACACACACTGGCTTGGATGGGAGGCGATAGCATGGAAGAATCTTGACCTTAATCCTGAGAGAAAACAACACATTCCTACAGCAAGGCCTGTGAAATTGCGTGCGGAAATGAAGTCAAGAAATCTTGTCAGCTTCCATTCCAAAATGTGTGAGTACGTGATCTAATAACTGTCACAGCATTGCAGGAGACAGGACACCCACAAATGTTTGTGAAAACCTTGTGGACAAAATAGGATGGTAAAAAGTATGTTAGAACTCTTCACAGAACTGGTATGGGACCATGAACACATCACATGATACACTATATGGATGTGTGCAAAAGCCAAAGGAAGGTTGATAAAAGAAGCAACAGCTGTTGAATCCAGACCAAAATCATAACCTTTTACGAATACATCTGAAGCCCATTGCCTAGCTCATTACTTTTTTTTTCTTCTGAGATGTACCCCAATAACCCAAACCTGACAATGTGCACTGTGACTCAATCCATCACAGACTGGAAGTCTCTTTTGTCAAGAAGTCTCCCTGACTGTGGTCTAACTACTCTGTACACCATTTCAGCCAAATGTTCCAATACCACATCAATCTTTCCAGCTTTTGGCGTGTGCTTTAGGCCCCAGTGCGCCACGGTGGGTTTGTGTCCAGCCTCAACAAAAGCAGACTGTGTGGTGGTGGTGTGTGGTGGGGCCTCCTGCATTAAGGCCCGGAGGAAATGGCTTCACTCAGCACCTGGCCGCTGCAGGAACGCTTTACACCGTGTGCGGCGATCAAAGTGCGGCCTGAGTCAGGGACCTAATAAAAATAAAGAAATACTACCTTAAAATGCAGGTCCATCTGGCGGAGCGGGATAGATGGAGAGAGAAAGAAAGGGAAAGGTAGAGAGGGGTAGAGAGACTAAGCAAGAGAAAAGGAGAAAGAAAAAGAGGAATATCTAGAAGGGGGAAAAAAGGGAATAAGGGAGAGGGGGTTGAGTGTGTGTGTGAGAGAGAGAGAGAGAGAGAGAGAGAGAGAGAGAGAGAGAGAGAGAGAGAAGGGGAAAGAGAGAAAGAAAAAGGAGGAGTTCGGGGTGGGGGGTTAGTTAGAGTGGTGGTGACCAAACCAGATCCGGGATCCTCTAGAGGTTGCTGTGGTGACAGGAGGTGAGCGTTCAGGGAGCAGCAGGAATGCAATGTGTGGCCTTGTGGTTGGAGCAGAGGGACACAGAGAAAGCAACGTGTACCCCGAGGGAGACAGTAGCTCAAACATCCTGACTAGAGGTCAAGGCCATGTGTCTGTAGTGGTAGACTAATGTGACGTGGGCAAGGGAGTAAAACATCTCTTCTAAGATGTAGTTTCCATTATGAAATATAGGATTAGGCATGAGGAATGAGCATTTGGCTTGCTCTAACTGTTTTGGAACTTTGTGGAGAATTTGTTATAAATATGGATCCCTTCTTAAATATTCATTTTGCAGTGACATTTTCTTCCTTCTTTGATCATATTTATTTGACACTCCTTTTTTGTTTCGGAGCTTCTTGCGTCGTGTCACTAAAGCCACTGAAAGATTTATGTCGGGTCTCTTCGGAGTCTCCAAAGCCGTAGCACACGTAGGCTCAACGCCTCGCCCTTAACCACTAAGCTGTAGGATGACATGGATGACACACAGCCACAAAAGCAGCTCTGGTTTCTGCTGATGTGGGTGCTCACATCTACACTCCCACTGCTGGACCAGCTCTCACACGCCCTCAGCCTGTGTGTGCGTGCGTGCGTGCGTGACTTTATGTTTGTCTCTGTGTTTCAGGTCAAACAACTAGGCCATTGTCCATATTGTCAGGAGGCTACACCAAGCCTGTAATTTCTTACCTGTCTACTGGCAGTATACAAGCCAAAATCACCTCAGAGTCCGTCAGAGTGAACAAGGGTGAGAACACAAGACTCACTCACTCCCTCCCTCGGATACTAACCACAAGCCCACTATATGCCAACTTTGCTAAAGTCTAACCATTCAAGTTGGCACTGAACCAGCATGTCTGTCTGTCATATTTTTTTCCTCTTCAAGGCTGCATATTTCTACTCAATAAAGACCATCAGTTCTCTACCCCGAAACCACACTTTCCCCTCTCAAACTCTGTCTAACTAGGGGTTGAGGCTGCCTCCCTCCCTCTCTGTGGGTCATACAGTTACATTGCATTGCCCCAAACCCTTCAATGCATTACATAAGATGGGTTCACAGTCCTGTAAACAACATCATTCTCCTGCTTGCTCTTCTCAAGTCCCAGCCCTCATTCTAAACTGGAATAACGTCTGTTTCTTAGCACCAGCATTATCAAACATGTTCTGGATCTGCTTTTTGGTTACATAATGATTGTTGATGCAACACTGAGTTTTCCCATTAATGCCCATTAATAACAACAATATGAGAGTAAATGCAACCCCTAAGGACAATATAATAATAATATTATTATTATGCAATATAATTCTAAACATTTGCTCTATTCAGCATATTTGCAAACAATTCAGCTCTATATCTACTGTCAGTTGGGCCATGAGGTGTGCAACATTTTGAAAATGGAAAATTGGTTAGGTGAAATGCACTCAAGCAAGCAGAGTGTCATGCCAAATTTGTGGGGTAAGGCTTTTCCTATTCTCATTCTATAATTTCTACAGGGGTGGCAGCAGTGCCTTCACACTGGTAATCTGACATGTTCCCTGGGAGCGGGCATGTCAGGGGCAGCTAATGGGGTCCTAAAACACAAAGTCAGGTGTCAGAACAGTGCACATGCCCCTCTTCATCTGTGGCATGAGCTCCCATCACCCTTAAGTATCCCAGCTCCATGTGCCCCAATGCAAAAGCCTCTCCCAGGCCCCAGCTTGAATAAGAATCCTGCTCACCCAAACTCCCTTTCCGAAGGATATGATTAAGGGTTGACTGACACCTGTATGTTTTTTTTAAGGATGCCCCATAACGTCTTGTTGACTTTAATTGTGGCAGGGTTGCTTGAAAAGGATTGGCTGAGGTGTATCTCCAAAAGAAAAAGACATTTGAATTTAATTTCAATCCTCCACCCCCTGAACCCTCGGCGAAGTGCCACCCCTGCACTCCATTTATCTCCTGGCTAGACAGGATTATGACACCCTGCTGATGTGCTCCCCAGCGGACACAAATTGGATATTTAGTGTTAAGCATCAAGGTTAAACTACCTTGTCTTCAGAGGGCCCGATGCCTCAGAAGTGGGTTAGACAGAAATCACAGTTTTTGATCTGTCTATCTATCTATCTATTGATCGGTGGTGTTTTCTCCCATTTCAGGGCGGAATTGCACTGCTGCAATCGGTATTTGCCTATGTGACTTCTCCGCTGCTCCGGAACACATTGAATTAACTAACCTTTTTGGTGGTTAGTTATATTAAGTTAAGTTTTGTCCTTGAAGTGCAGAATTTGGGTTGGGTGTATTGGTGGGGATCTTGTTTTACTATAGAGAATATATAAAATACACACAGAAAGCACACTTCTTGGTGAAGGGTAGACAATTTGAATGCACCCTGGTTTAACAAGTGATCATCCTGCATTAAAGTTGGCAGCAACAGGTCGGCGTATCAGCCCAGACTATCAGCCCATACTATCAGCCCAGACTATCAGCCCAGACTATCAGCCCAGACTATCAGCCCATACTATCAGCCCAGACTATCAGCCCAGACTATCAGCCCAGACTATCAGCCCATACTATCAGCCCAGACTATCAGCCCAGACTATCAGCCCAGACTATCAGCCCATACTATCAGCCCAGACTATCAGCCCAGACTATCAGCCCAGACTATCAGCCCAGACTATCAGCCCATACTATCAGCCCAGACTATCAGCCCAGACTATCAGCCCAGACTATCAGCCCATACTATCAGCCCAGACTATCAGCCCAGACTATCAGCCCAGACTATCAGCCCATACTATCAGCCCAGACTATCAGCCCAGACTATCAGCCCAGACTATCAGCCCAGACTATCAGCCCAGACTATCAGCCCATACTATCAGCCCAGACTATCAGCCCAGACTATCAGCCCAGACTATCAGCCCAGACTAGTTTGAGTGGTAAGTCATATGAAGGCCATTGCGGAGCTATATGACATAGCAGCAATTTCATTGCCTGAATATGGAACAACGTAACTTGAAATACACAAATTACCATCATTAAAAAACAATCTTGAACATGTTTAGGAAACGCAGGTGAATAGGCTAAACTGGGTTAAAGACATAAGAGGCTGACCTCTTAGAATGCATGCAGATGCCTCACAGCACTGATTAAAAAATTACGACTATTTACTTTTTGCTGGAAGAGAAGAAATAAAGAATGGGAAAAAAGGCCCTAAATGAAAGAACAAAAAAGCACTCCCCCCACCAAACTCCCCCGTCAGTGTTTAATCACAACTTCAAAGTGTAATTGGCCTTTTCATCCTTCCCTGTAGAAATGGAATGGTAATGAGGGAAGACAGGTCTTAAGATGAATAGGGTTGCCTTTAGAGTCGTTGCTTGCCCTTGTTGGAAATCGGCCTGCACATCTGTGAGTCATTACACGGCGTGGGGTCTCCACCTGACATCCGAAGGGGCTGTGAACAGAGAATTGTTCCTAGGCACCTTTATTCCTTCCATTCTGATGCCCCAATGCACTCCCTATTCCTGCCATTCCACATTAGTGGAGGGGGGATGTCAGCCCTGTCTCAGCAAATTGCTTGTGTCCAGGATATGATCTAGGACCTGTCTACGAGAAGAAACCCCCGTTAAAATTGATACAAAGTTCAGACATTCAGGCAGGAAACCACTTATAGTTATTGCAGGATATACATAAAAAATAAAAACACTTGACACTTGAAACTTGATGATAACTTCAATATGGCTAAACACAGAACCAATGACAGCATAAAAACATGATTTGCTGATTAGATGTATTTCTAAGTTGAATCAGTACTATATTGCACAGGTTATAAACTCCTCCAAGTAAAATTATTAAACAGTATGGTGTAAGAGTTGACTATCATCACAGAGAACATCAATATCATGGCAATCCCTGGTCATCTCCTCTTATACCTTAATCCACTCTGCCTGCATTGACACGACATGGAGACTCCCCCCCCCCCCCCGCCCCCCCCCTTGCTTTATCAACCTGGGCTGCTGAAGGTAGGAGGCGGGGAGGCGATCTCAATTGCTTTCTCAAGAGCTTTCATTAGTTAGCGAACATGATGGACCAAAATGACTCCAATGGATTTTATCACTTGTTGTTGTGGTCTACTGCTAAGTAGGCGTTGGGAGTCCAGTCACAGTGGTATACACATGATAAGGATAGATGCATGTCAGGGGAGCAGGAGATTTCCCTCTGGTTGGGACCAGAATGCTAATAGGGGCGATTGCACATTGGCGATTGAATTGGGAGAAGGAGAAGAAGAAAAAAAATCATCATCATCCCTTTCCCTTCATTTCTCCATCACTTCAGCACTCCATCACTGAGTACTTTGGATTACAGGAGACAAATGTCATAACACTAGATTCAAAAAGCCAGTCCCTCGCCAATCGTCGCTTATGAATTATTAATTACATTTCCTCCTTGTGAAGTTTGTTTCAGGAGGAATTGTTTGTGGTGTGTGTGTGTGTGTGTGTGTGTGTGTGTGTGGGGGGGGGGGGTTGCTGGCTAAGGTACTGAATTAATTCCTTAAAAAACTCCCTCTCCCTTCAGTTTATTCAACACTGCTAATTCTGGTTTGCGAGATGATCACCATCTCTTCTTCAACTTCTCTCACCAAACAATCACATAACAACATAGGGAAAAAAACCAAAGTGACTATAATTATTGTAAGTGGATTCTAATGGAAAAATCATATGGAGCTCACTAATGGTCCATTGCTGCCAGCTGTTGGGGATGCGTGCGCTCTATTCCCTACAAACATGGAAGGGAGTTCTTAGATCCATTGTGCCTTTTAGCTGGCAAAGGAATTCAGATGTTAGCGACTGCTGAGAGGTAATCAATATATAATTGTTATACATAATACATTTTTGCGATAGTTTACACCATCTGAACATACACACGAATATACCCAGCCCCATTTGTGACTTGACTTAGTACTTAGTACCTTTACATTTGGATGTTGTAGAAGTCTGGTCACAAATTGGTGACTTACAGTAGCTTCAACAACTCACATCACATTTCTATGAGTAAAATTACCTTGCATTAGTGTCTGCTCATTTTGGTTTGAGATAGGTGTACAGTAAACTGGAAAGAATTACCTTGTCTCAGGCATTTCATGATTTCAGTCAGCATTCCGAAAGTTGGCCACCAGAAAAAAAACACCTGCATTCATGTGACCCCACATTCAACCAGCTTTGCTGTCATTAACATTATTTTCTCAAACTCATCTTATCCCTTGTCCCTTAAAAAATACAATTTAATAAATAAAGGTCAGAAATGTCACAACCACAGCACAAGTAGATACAGTTGTGGTCAGAAGTTTACATACACTTGTAAAGAACATGTATGTCATGGCAGTCTTGAGTTTCATGTCTAAATGTTTTTTGTGACAAAGAAGTATGTGCTCCAATCAATCCATCACAGAAAAATAAAAGTTGTAGAAATGATTGGAAACTCAAGACTGCCATGACATACATGTTCTTTATAAGTGTACGTAAACTTCTGACCACAACTGTACATTATGCACAGGTCATGTAAATGCAAGTCTTTTTTTCTGGTGGCCATCTTTCGGAATGTGTGCCTGATGCTGATGAATGTTGATCAATCTGTGACTTCTACAACACCTAAATGTAAAAAGTAATAATAATTCTAGTCGCAAATGGGGCTAGAAAATACCCAAACATTGCCTTACAAAGATGCCACAGACTGTACACGTATCTCTGTATGTCTGTGACAAAGTGTGTTACTGTGCACTGGGCAACAAGGCTTCTGGGTTCAAGAGGTCATTCCATTTTTCACTCTGTTGCAAAGTCCTGATGACTTCATTTCAAGGGCAAACTGATTTAACAAGGGGGAAAGAAACAACAAGCCCCCCAGGGAAACTTCATGTCCACAGAGGAGGAGGCTAAATTTGAGTATCCTCCTCATGACCATTCAGTGACCCTCAAGCCTCTGGTGCTCTTCAATCCCCAAAACCCCACAACACTAATAATGTGAGATACTGCCATAATAGTCCAAGAGGATGGTGGAATTTAGAGCCAGTACAAAGCAATATTGATCTGAACCCTTTTCTTATCAAACTCAATGACCTGAATCATAATTTTCCTCGATAGAGAAAACAAAGAGATTAAGAGCTGGCAACATGTGCTTTATGTTAACATACTGTAATGTCAGTTTTGATGCATGTTGCTGGTGATCAAGAAATTTGTTTAGCTTCAATGTTGTACTCAGATAAAAACTTTAAAGGTCCACTATGTAGACTACTAAATGGCCATGATAGTGATCAAGGAATGAGATCACATGATAAATAAGGTTCAATGAAAAGCACTGTTTTGGTCCAAACAAAGCACTTTCTCAAATCTGATTTCGAGGTTGAGCACTCTCCTTTACCTAGGCCTACCTATTTTACATTTTGTTTGTTTACAAACCTTGTTGCCAAAGAGGGCAACAAAGCACAAAACTACATGCTTCACCTTTTAAAGGTCCATTTTGCAATTTCTGTGCCTCCTGTGACCAAATAGCAGGTGTATTCAAACAGCCTGCCTGTCAGAGAGTAGCAAACAACATACACCTTCTAGACATCTCCAGGCTAATAACAGGCTAACCTAAAATACATTCACAACCTGTTTGTTCCATTCAAAAGTTATGTATCTTCATCCCAGTAACAACGGAAAAAGCCATACAATTTTCCATTCACCAGATCAATACATGACAACTATACTAAATATAACATGTCATTGTCCATGACCTTGGGCAATTATCATAATTAGAATGTCACACAGTCATCGTCCCTGTTATGATGGCGAAGTTGGCTTTGTGGCAGGATATCATTGTTCGTCCTGTGACTTTGGCCGTCTGATAACATGGACAGCTTGCCCTTTTCAGCATCATGAAAGCACAGTAGTAATGTGAAATCTAATGGAAAAGCTAATTGGATTATTAACTGGAGGACAACATTTATAATATTTTGAAGGACTTTTCTTACTGCAACCAATGGCAACTTTGGCAAATGGAGTCACTTGCTGTGTGCCAGACAGGAATGAGTAATAAAAATGGGGGGTGGGGGGGGGGGTTGTTTGGTTTGTTTGGTTTGTAATATAAAGGGATTGTTCCAAAAGCCATTAATATACAACCTTAGTTTGGGTTGATTTTGGCATGGTACAGAATACACTCCCAATTTCAAACACTCAAATATGCTAATGCTAAACTGTAGCTAAGCAAACAAACCCCATATCTTGTGTTGCCAAGATACCACCTGGGTTAAGCGATGCTTAAAGGCACCATATACTTTTCACTGTAATGGGAATTGCAATGACAATTCAGAAAAGTGTCTCTCCCTCCCCTTGCTTAATGCACACTACTTCTAACTGAAACAATTAATGTTCCAATCATTTTTACGATTTTATCCAGTGAATTTCTTAGTTACATGACCTTGAAACAAGCAAAGGACCTGTGTGGACTTGAAATGCAGTCGTTATTTAGTTTGCGGAAACATGAACACGGAAATGAGCCAGCCAGTAGACCCTCACATTCGCTAACCCCCGAAATTTCAAACAAATTCCCCAAACAAAACTCAGACAAGGCTGTAATGTCAAATAGGACATAACAAAAGAAAAGAAAAGGTCAGCACTGAGAAATGCCTGCGGCTCCCAGGCAGTACAGTAGGTAGCCAATAAGTCACACACACGCAGTCGCAGGTTACACACCCGCAGCAAGTGGTAGACACCCAAAACGTCCCGAGCACTTTGGAAAAGCTAATTCAGGCAGAAGGGCAGGTGCATGCACTGTCACAGACTGCCAATGCATCATAAGTCATGATTCAGCATAGTTATTTAGTGACATTTTCAAGGGGGAAAAGCTACATATTGCACCTTTAACTTAGACATTTTACAATGAAAAATGTACATTCATTTATGAGTAATTGTCTGAAATGGTGCGTTTATATCTAACGACTGAACATGCCTTCAAAAGACAAGATGGTATAATTAAAATCCACAGAGTAAATTTGGCTTCCAAGTCATGTTTTGATGCTGTTGTTGGAATACAAAAAAAATACATTAAATGTGGACCCTCTTTTGCCTCACAGAGGTATTTTAATCAAATCGACAACAAATGCAAATATTTATTTTACTCTTCCTGCGTCTTAACTGTATGCATCTATTTAAATGTAAATGAGCCACCTTCCCTGTCTTTCATCATCTTCAATGAGGTCTCCACTCCTTTTCAGTTTGATGGTGACTGATCCTGACTCTTGTTTGTCCATGCCTGTTATTCATTTCACAGTTAGCTCTTGTTAAATCTAATCCATATACCGTATAAAAGTGAACCACTGCTGTTTTTAACACAAACTGTTGCTCTCCCATTTCCCACAGATTCAAGTGTGCAGAGATTCATGTCTTCTAATTGAACGATAGCGCAAACATAAAGAGAGAAAGGTTATCTTTATATGGATACATGTTATACACATATCGGTCAAGGTAAAATAAAATGTCATTATCATACTTCTGCAACAGGTTGTACAGACTGGGATGGGATAGAGTGTAAATATGAAAGCACTGGATGCGTTTTAGTTAACACATCTCACTGATGGGCTTAAGATGGAGGGCAGTGCATGAACAAATGGATAAATAAATTAAGTCTAACCTTAATTCATTGTATATTAACCCTTGTGCCCAGAGTCATTCATTATAATTTCTCTAACCTGAGGCCCAGCATGACATTGATTTACCTCCCATAGACTAATGAGCCGCTCTTGTTTCATTAACAATGATATAATGACTCTTGAACATTGACTCAGCATGTGAACAATGCATATGATTAATTTGCCATGAGGACTGCCTGTTTATGAAACGGGGGTTTGTACAGCGGCAGGAAAAGAAAAAACCTGCATGCTTGAGGTAAAATGAGAAACGTTGTTTTGTATTGCAGTCACGTGTGAGTACAGTATAAATTGGACGCCGGTCTGTGTGGCCTCTCCTGTTGCTTTTGCATATATTTAGGATTCAAGTGAAAAAGAAAGAGAAAACCTGTTTTGCACGGCTAGCATTCAATGCCAAGCATCAAGTTTCCATGCCTAAAGCACCCTCATTTATCCAACGCAGAGAGGACATCTGCTTGCACTTATGGACTGGTTGCATTTGCGTAAGAGATACTGAAATAAATGGGGAATCCATGAAAAAGAGACAGGCCATGAGAATGTTCAGAGTTTCTCCAAGCGTAGGGGAAGTTGTAACTTACCACTGGCAATAGCACCAGGATACACCGCCCATAGCAGTATGCTGTTCTGAAACTTGACATTCTATGATGGTTCTCAATCTTTGTTTTTGCTCCAGACCTTTGCTTCTCTTTGGCCATATACCTCGACGATCCTATCTCCTCTTTTCTCTCCACTTTCACCTTCCCTCTCTCAGCCTCAGCACAGATGGTGCTCATTAATAAAGAAAGCCAGCCCTTCACCCTCTTATGTTGGAGAGAGAGAAAAAGAGTGAGTGGAAAAGGCTCCAGTGAAGAGAATCAGCTGCCCGGACGCAGAATCAATTAGCCGCAGATTGTCTCGCTCCTCTTAATTATGCTAAAATATGTGTTAAACGAAGGAAATTAACATTGCAAACAGAATGTATTGTAACTGCTTACCACTGGGATACGTGTCCTGAAGTTCAATAAAGGTGGGGTGTACTGGCCTGTAAGGCGAGGGTTGTGTGTTTAGGGCTTGTTTCAAGCAAAGTTAGAGAAAAAAACAAAACAAGCGTGTCAACAATCTTTTACTCTACTGGTATTCAGCATGTCTTCTTTAGAATCGACCAAGACACCATGTAATGGTCTTGCATTTTATTTATGCGTTTTCAGGATTGTTCCAATGTTATGTTTTATTGAGTAAAATACATCTAAGCATTAGGTCAAATAAAATATTATATATATATATATATATATAATGACATCAAATCATTACTTTAAGACAGTATAGACAAGTGACACAAAATTATATAAAACAAATGATCAAATAAGGAAACAAGGGAAACTGTTGACACTGTCGGGCTGTGGTGAATTCTATTTCAGTCAATCAATGGCACTTTTCATCGTTTAATTGAAATTTCAGTTCAACTGAATGGACTGAATTGATTAGAATGTACCTTGACTCTGCATACTGTAGGTGTAGCAGAGGCAGTTTGACAACCTAGCCTTGTGAACCTGAAATAATGCCTAGGCTGTAGCTCAGTGAACTAATATGTTTCATTCTTCATCTAGTTACACCGTTGCCATGACTTAGATCTGTTACTGCTGAGGTTCCTGCAACTGGTGAAAGTGAATGTACAGTAGCAGAGAGTGCTACAATATGTTAGCATTTACACTGCAATTGAGCAGCTGTTTATAACATGAGGCCATACTCAGCTACCTTTCTTTTCAGCTAGTCTTTGGCTTTTGCTAAATCATTTCATTAAATCGAAGCAAAAAATATAATAAAGCTGACTGTTATAAGAACACTGTACAAACCCTTAACCACGCCCTGTTCTCTCTCCTTCCATCCGGGAAGTGGTACTGGTGCATCCATACTCGCACCAACAGGTTCTGGAGCAGCCATTTACACTTCACACACACATGCACTCACACACTTACTCATTGTGAGTGTTGTTGCTGCTATCTGGGACACTTTACACATAATGCTATTGCCATTGTTTTGCTATTATTATTGTTTCCTCACTTTGTTATTATTATGACATTGCACTGCAAATTGATATTGATATTATTTGACTGTTGCATTGTTGAGGAGTTGATAACCCTAAAGCATTTCATTACATTGTATCCTGTATATTGTGTGTGATCATAAAATTTGACTCAGTCACAATTGGCAACTCAGTTGGATGGGCTCCCTATTGTCTCAAACTGGCTAAGCAGGTCAGACTTTCTGGAACCTGTGAGGTTTTTTAACATGTGACCAGAGCCCACTGACCTCCCATTGGCCAATTTCACCTGTCCAACAATACTTTTATCCATGAAGGACCATGAAAAAGTGGTGTTTGGTGGGCACTCTTAAAAAAAGAAAACAAAAAGGTTTGTTATCATGTTTGATGCATCAACACTTATATAGAACCTTCGATTTATTTTAATACAGAGGTATCAAACCAACAACATAAAAGCAGGAATCAAAACTACTTATCCACCTGCTCCTTGTGTGGTACGGGGCCACCATTACTAAATATGACCCCCTTCAGGGGAACCCTGATGTTCAGTGTTTGTGGCTTAAGATTGCGAGTCACGATTTGCTCTGAGTGAGCTATGATAGCAGTCATGCTTTATCTTGTTAGGCAACGCCTGGGGTGCAATCTCTTGGAAAACCAGCACTGTCAAAGTGTTTCACACTGGGGGCCTGATAGGGACTCAGCTGTTGGGCTTTTGATTGTGAAAAGGTCAAGCAGAGCTTTTTGGTATCTCACACGGGCCCTTGTTTGTAGCATGGGACAGGAGAGACACTTGAACCACACTAGTAAAAGGAAAACAGAGATGAGGACTGATAAGGAAGAGCACAGAGCCCAGGATTACTAATCAGTCAAATGTTTTTCTATTATGAGTTCCTGAAGAAACGTTAAGAGTTCTGCTGTTATAGAGTGGCAATAGTACAAGAAGCAATCTTTGTTTGTTTACCATGTTTCTCCATATGGTTACTAATTTACATTCTTCTCATGATTATTGCAGTCATGAGAAAAATGAATTCTAACCCATCTAATCTACAGGACACAGTTACAGGTACCAGCCATTTCAGTTACTGCATTATCAGACTGTAGGCAGTAGAGATGTCTGTTTGACCCTGATGAGTTAATATCCTGTGATTACTATGGTGATTGCAATTGTCACATATGCTACGTCTTTGGACCGAGCACAGACTTGAGAATTGTATTCGTAATGTGGGTGTCGAAGAGTCTTTGTTGTTTCTGTCTAAACTATAGAACAATCAAGTCTCACATGGTGTGCAATATCGAGGTGAGGGACAATTGTTTAAAAAGTCTTGGCATTGCACATGCACCATCAGGGTGCAGTAAGTAGCCCTCATACATTATTTTCTCATGCATCTTTAGATTCCTGTTCAACCAATTTTCAACCAAAACAGAAAACAATGCACAACTGGTGGTGTTTGATTAGTGTACTGGGCGATGAACCGGGTAAGATTCTAAAATGCACAAAAAAATCTGCTTTGAAAAAGGCTGTCCAGTTGACACACATTAAAGTGTAAAATCCCCACACTTCACATCAACCTTCAACCTCAACAGGTGATCACATATGGATCACGCATAAGAGGTAAAGCTGTGTTCCACTGGAGATGAATGCCATGCTTTTGCACACTTTTTGGCAACACCATTACCTGGCTGGAGTCTTCAGCAAATAATTTGCGGTGACAGTAAGCTTCATCTTAAGTGGACAAGGAAAGAAAAGAACTGAAATTGCAGAAAAAACATCTCAACACACCCTCAATTATCCCATCTTCCCTTTATCAGTCCCCCGGGTAACCAGTTTCTGTCTCGGCATGAGGTAGCTACAGCATTCACTGCTATCAAACCTCATTTCCTGAACACCCCTTCACCATCTTTCCTAACAACCACCATTGCCCAGTCCAACCAATCTCCTACTCTGAGAGAACAGAAATGGGTCAGATAGACCCATTATATACCTACATACAGTAGAGTGCTGAAGAGCCTTTGCGCTCATTTCATTTTCTATTTACAGTACTTGTAAAATTATATTATGCTTGTTATTTGCCAGCATTAAAATTCCCCCGGAGGCTTTTGCAGACTCCTCTGTGACAGATGATTTCATGAGATATCTAAAGATCCTCTCTACATCCTTTGATAACAATGAGCCAAGCTTACACCACTCAAAACAGCTGTTTTGTAGTGATGGAGTGACATGGACTGAATTAAGCACCAAGCTAGGGTTTTTGAAGCCAAAATCAAAGAGGCTACTTTTAGTGGAAGCTTTATTTGTTGTGAAATTATCAAACACTGATTGATACATATCTTGAAATATCTCCCCTCTGAAAACTCACTGGAAGTAAATCGGCACAGGTCTGATAGTCCATTCTTTGATTTAAATATGTTTTATGTGAGGCAGAATCTTTTATTATCATGCATCACAGGGAATAGCATTGTCAGAAGTGGCAACTCCATCTTATTGATGACCTTTAGAAAATCTTGAGGGAACGTTCCTTAGATTTAGCCAAGTTAAAACACCCCAGTGCTCTATCAAGTTTGAGTTCTTAAATCCATTAACAGATTATTTTTTTTCTTTTTTCTTTTTTTACAAGAGTCCATTAAGAAAATGTACAAAAAACAGGATTTTTTTCTCAAAGAATATATGCAGACAATCTTTTAACGACAAAATGGCTCATCAACATTAGACTGTAACTTACTTTAGGGTAAAGACACAATGGCTGGGAGCTCATGGGAGATTGAGATAGTATGAATATTTTCTAAGATGTATTCACTCTGTATTTTAGCCTAGAGTATAGACATGTCACACTGTAAGCCAAGGCTATTACTGCTATAGACAAAAAGCTTTATTTGTGTTTTTTTCCTTTTTCCCCATAGCTTTCCTTTGCCAAAACAAGAACATTTCATATGAAATCAAAACATGTTTCATCCACATTAAAACCAACTAAAAAGGAATTGATCTGATAACCACACCATGTTCTTCACCTTTTAAAAAAAATCATTACAGGACTACAAGTACCAGAATGTATTGTGATACAAGCAGGAAAACAACAACAACAATAGCAAACGGCTGACTTCTCTAGACTTGTTTGACTGCAGAGACTGGTACCATCATCGCTCTAGAAATTCAAGGGACTACATAATAATTTCATATCACATATGAATAATTTCTTCTGCTTTTTTGAAAAGTAAAGTAAAAAATAACATGGAATAAAGTAAAATATAAAAGTTGTATTTAGCTAACTTTTTTGAAATTATGTTTATTTCTGTGTTCTTTCGGATGTTTTTTAGGCCAGCTCTCTGTGAAACCTAGGTCATGACTTTGACCCTTGAGAGGAGCGTTCATGTAACAAAGCCACAATAATATTCTCATACAGTCCAGTCCCCAGTCTTCTTCACAACACGGAAAAGTCCATATGTTAAGCGGAAGTGCTACACAGATTCCAAACTCGCACAGGAGTTTTTCAAGTGATCCGTTGTCCCCTTGCTGTCCAGTCTTAATGGGGGAGGCCTGAGTCCCTTTGTCAGGCACAGTACATGATGGGAGCACACATGGTCCATTCCCCTCAAATATGCTAGGCCCTCCTTTTCTGGGCTGACCCAATGGACCACAGTCGTAGTACCAGCACTCAGACAAGAGGCCCGATGTAGCAATGGGCCACAACACACGGTGAAAACCTCACATTCACAGCATGAGAGAGAGAGAGCGAGAGTATGCAAGACAATAAAAAGAGGAGAATGAGAGGAGGGGGAAAATTAAACAAGACCTGATATACACAAAAACACTTCACCACCACAGAATGTCCCTCTTCTACTCAGCATCGCAGCTTCAAACATAAACTCATTTGAATTCAGCACCAGTGGAAACAAGGCAATTTTTGAACTGTTCATTTGTTTTGTTCATAACATTCTTTTTTTGTATGACAAAAAGATAATCTTTAAAAAAATCGGCACTGCCCTCTCCGTTATGGGACCACCATGGCATGATTCTTAAGAGTACATAGAGACTTATGGCTGCTTACAACCTCTTTCAAGAGCCAAGACTCTGTCCCACCCCCTGCTTCCCCCAGTATAAAAGTTAAACAAGTGTCTTTGGCAGATTTACAGAAAAAGGTCCTCATCTACTCTGGATTGCTACTGCTAAAAATTGTCAGGATGTCAGGGACTAGGCAGACACACAGGTAGAGAGAAAAAGAGAGAGAGACACAGAGAGAAAGAGAGACACAGAAAGAAAGAGAGCGACAGAGAGAGAGAAGTGACACCTATGATCTATCACTGAAGGAGTAAACATGACATTCAACAACATGACACGAAATAAAGATACTAATGTGTTGTACACTGCAACAGAATGAACATGTACAGATGGACACTATTTAGTGTAATGAAAGCACAAAGACTTAAGAGAAATGGAAACAGTCATGAATATGCATAATATGAAGGTTTTTTTAGTGGAGATGATTCAAGAGGCATTGTCAACAGCATTGGTTAGATCAATGTAATTGTGAAGTGGGTTTGAGGACGTTCAATTGGGTTAAAATCCCACTTTCTGCACATCCCAGCTCTCCTGGCAGCTGGGAGGCTGTTTTCATAAGGTCTTTACGGGGCCCTCTCCTGGTCCCTGATGACTACTCCCCTTAATCGCTCCATGGACATGAGCTGTGTGTGGAGGGGTCGAAGGCCAGTGGTCTTGAAGAAGGGGTTCCGGTGAGAGGGGGCGGCGGGGTGGAGGGAGCAGTATAAGTTTACAGTGTCCAGATGGCGCCTGATGGGGTTAAGGGTGATCAGGGCAGAAGGACAGGGGTGGAAGAGGGGGGGAGAAGTGTGTAGAGGCTGCAGATTCGGTAGTGGGGTGTTGGGTAAATAAGGGGGGATTTTTTGGGGGGGGTCCATGGCCCACAATGCTATGAGGAGGCCAGGAGTATCGTGAGCAGCATGGCCAGCATTAGTGAGAGACAAGGGATGGCCATGAAGCAGCCACTAGTGCTGTCATCTGTTAGGAAGGGCTCCGGGGACTCATACACTGAGTCATCTGAGAGAGAGTAGGAGGGAGAAAGAGAGAGGGAGAGAGAGAGAAAGAGAGAAGAGAAAAACATTGTGGTTAAGCTTGAAAACGATTGCAATCTTGTACAGTGAGATCTTTATAGAGCTTCAAATTGATTTAATGTAGTGTCAAAATCCTGAAAATAAACACATTGGCAAAGCATACATTTAGAATATTTTCGTTCCCTGTGACCCAGATATGCTCTGTCAAGAGTATATGATGGCAACGTTGTTTACACCTCTCAGTTTGAATGTCATTTCCACTGTGACAAGAGAAGAGTGAGAGCAGCTACATGTACATGGTGAAACAGCTCTGTGAGACGTTCATCTGAACGTCACACCGATGGAGGCACACACAATTAGACTTTCAGCAGGGCCTAAACACTTCTCTAGTACGTCAATTATGACACCTCGTCCTCTCCTCTACAGCCCCCTTGAGTAACCTCCATTTACCATTACTTTAATTGGTCTCTGATTTTTGAATTCCTGCCTAAATATTTAAGAGTAAGCTGTTTCCATTTCCCCCCCAAAAGACATAAAATAACGGGTCTGGGAAATACCAAGGTTAACCCCCATCTTCCAAACAAGATTAGGATTTTACCCTCTTGGAGCAGATGAAAATAAACAGCCACATACCAGACTTAGGCAGAGGAATTATGGTAATGGTTTGGGCAGAGCTTGGCAGGAGGGTAGGCCAGGTTGTTTTGTATAATAAAGTTTTTTTTAACAGACAGGTCCATATTCTTTACCGTACTGCAATTGTAAATATGCACATATATATTTCACAATCACCAAGCCACACAGGATCGGGCTGGCCTATGGAAATTCAATTCAAACGTCTGAGTTAATCCACACCGAAATCCACCCATAAATCCTTACTAAACCACATAATCCAATAAATGCTTTCCCCCCCAGCTATTCAAATAAGAGAGAGTGGTGCATACTATTTGTGCAGACAAGCTTTTGTTTTAAGAAATAGCCTGAGATTGTGGGAGAAATCCTCAGTCACACATGCAAATGGCTTCAGGGATACTGTTAATGTTTTATCATGGACTGATGGTATTGATCACTGTCAGTAACATCTGTTTTTGTTAACACTGTAGGTCATAGTTGTGCTGTGATTACTTTTTATATGTTTATAACGTAATTAACATATCCAGAAGGGTCTCACTTTCAAAGCTGCTGGAGACTCTTAAGCATTCATTTAAAAGAATACTGAGACAAAAATCTGTAATGTATTTGACTGTTAAAGTGTAAACAACAATGCAGATTACATTAATACAAGCAACATATCTGTACCCTAATGTAATATTATAAATCAGTAAACACTGGTTATACATTTCTTATCTGCTATCCTAAATAATGTTTGTACTGCATTTGGAGTGTGCGTAGCACTCATCATTGTACTGCTTGGTAAGAATCAAACATACATTTATATTGTATACAATGTTGTATACAATGTATACATTTATATTGTATACAATATAAATGTTCAACCAATATACATTACATTATTTGGAGGAAATTACACTGTACTGCTGAAGGAGAAAACTGTCAGGCTAATTCAACTTAGCACCTGAGGAAACTGATAATTGAAATGCTCAGTAATAGACATACTGTATGACTTTCAATTTACATGTAATTGTTTTAACTGCTCTGTGAAATTGATAATCTTAAACATGTTTATACACAATTATACTGAGATAATGGAATGACACGACCAGTCGGGTTAAGGCTGAAATGAAAACCACCAAGCTAAAAGCTCTGGGATATTACTCTGCAAATGACACTGTTCCAAATATTGACACAGTAGTTTGAACTGTGAAGGGAGTTTAATGCCTTCCTTTTCTCCAAAGGCTTTGTACAAATAGCTTGAAACGAATGAATGCCTTCCCTGAGTCAGAACAGAAAGTACATCTGCAGGCTGATAACTCTTTCTTGTGACTCTCACTTTCCATGGCTTGGAACAACTGAACTCAAACTACTTAATTTCAAGTTTTACACAGTGACCTGTAGTCTTATAATCTGAACACATTCTGTCCGTCAAAAGATAAAACTCATGTTGTGGAGAGCGTCACTGCTCACCAAAATTAGACTGAGATTAAGTCAACCTAGTCTGTTGCCTGCTGCTTTTTAACTTGTTAAAAGGGCTTGAAACATATCCATGTGGAACACCATATTGGAATTGGTGGATGATGATTAGTTTGGAGGTCAGAGTTTGGATTCTTATCTGGCCCTTGTCAGATGAATTGTATCTACCTCAGAGTGTAGTGTGTGTCATTCTCTGGGTCCTAGCAGTTTAACAAAACCGTGGAGTCTGACCAGGGGTCTGGTGGGAGATAGTGTGCTGAGTATAGACAGAGATGGAATGGAGGCTTACTTTCATAAATCATAAGGGTAGAGGGCTTTGTGGGTTAAACTCTGACCTACAGGTGTTTCTGCTGTTTGTCTACCTTTCCTGGGTTAAGATGGTTTCAGAATTTGAGATTTGTGCAGCTTATGACTGCCTTATAATGAGCAATGTGTGTGATAGAAGGCACTACAATTCAGTTACAGACAGACCTTTAATCTTAAATGAAACAGTCATTTGCTGACAGTCATTTGATTGTACTTTTTGTACAATTTTCTTTATTGATTTTTAACACATTTTCACCAACTTCCAATTTTTCAATGTGGCAGTAGTATTGGTTGGGAGAGAAAGATAAAGCATTTCCCATTATACACAAAGATGAGTGTAACTGAAGTGGAGTGTAGGCAATTTCACTGAAGACTGGGTAAAAAGTAAATACTCACTTGTGGGCTTGACGTAGACTTTCAACTTCAAGCAGGGTTTCCCAACAAGGTTAGGGTGTGGAGACGCTGGAAAGAGAGAAAGAGAGAGAGAGAGAGAGAGAGAGAGAAAGAAGTATGTGTTTGTTAATGAATAACACATTCAGCAGCAGTTTTCTTGTCAAATCTCAGAAAATAGCTCAAATTATCCTGCCTGGGAAAACCCATAAGTAGGTTCCATTAAAACTAAAATGTCCTCCACCCTCATTGGACCCAGATTTCAGAGAGGTGATCCATCAGGCCTTTATTCCCCTTTCAGTCTTCTTCTGCCAGACTGAGGGGCAGGGCATAACTCTGGTGTGATACCCCAGGCAAATCAACAGCCATTTTAGAGGCCACCACCCAAGCCTATATGTCAACCCCTAAGGGTATGATGTGCCTTCATGCAAACTTGTCCCTATGCCACTACCACCAGAGATGGAATGTTGCATTGGCCAGGTGCTCCATCTAAATGGTAGTGTTGCTAGTCACGCAGGCTGTGTACTGTGGCTGGGAGTGCAAAGAACAAAACTCCACTACTCCACGGCCAAGTGGCTAAACATACTCACACACCATATGGCCCAGTAAGGAAAAACAACAAGCAACTCCATGCCGCTCTGATGAGGTAATAACATCACTGGAAAGAACATACTGAAGGGAGATAGAGAACGGGCACAGTGCAACAGGTACCAGAACAGGTACAAGAAAAAAACAGATACCAGAATAGCCTCTCGCTCTCAACAGAATCTTTGGTAATTGGTATTTAAAATCATTTTGGTGGGGGAACATTTTCAGAGTGAGGTACACAGCGGCATATGTCTAGACAAAATGACATAAAGCCAAGAGTAAGCACACAAAACTAACACACCAACAGTGCACAAAAACCCCCACTTACACAGTGCATAACACTGCATATAATATAGCACAGTGCATTTAAGCATTATGTTCACTCAAATCTTTCTCAAATTCTTTCCTCTACAATTAAAATATCATTCAAACTCCAACTTGAGACTTATTTTTGAATGTGTAGATGAGGGGAGGGGTAGCGAGTGTGGAGGGAGTGTGAGTGTTCATTTGGATTTGCATATCAGTGTGTATATTTGAGGTTTGCGCTTGAGTGCACATGGATTAGGAGTGTGGGGGTGTGACGAGGGGGTTACTACAGGCAGTAGCAGAGCAGTCAGTGTGTATGTGTATACCTTGTGTATGTGTGTGTTTGGGATACAGGGTGGAGCCAGAGTTACTGGTGGCAGTGGCTGAGCAGTTGGGACCAATGATCAGGATCCTTTGCACATGCATGAGTGTGTGTGCGTGTGTGTCTGTGTATGTGCACTTGTATGGGTATGGGATATACTGTATGGAGATGTGATGGTGCACGGGTCTCTGGTGACACTGTCTGAGCAGATAGGACACTGGCAATCCCACCACTACCCATCCTTCAACCAGGACTGGTAGCTGGGGGCAGGGGGGTCACACTGGGGTTGATTGACATGCTTCTTTGTTCACAGATAACCAAGTTAAGCCCCCTTTCCCCCCAGTAACTCCCCACACCCCGACTTCTCAAGCATCCCCCTTTACCCTTACACCCCGGGGGCCATGACAGCTACAATATTGGTAGTAGCCAAACAATTTTCTTAGGGAGGGGAGAGAAAAGGAGGGCTGAATGGCAGGGAAAACTGCTTCCCAGCCTCGGCTGCTGTCTGGGACAAAGGCCACACAATGCGGGGCCTGGCTAGGAGCTAAAGGGCGGAGTGCATTAAAAACCGCTCAGGACAAGAATTGCCGCGACACTGAATACTAACTTTGAACTCTCTTTTCTTTTTGTTGCCAGTCCTCTGTCTCCCCCCACTCCTCCTTTCCAAGAGTGACAACATCCCGTGGAGTATAATAAGTCCAGGGACGCCCCATTGGTTAGGCATTTTGTCGTACCCCCCCCCCCCCCCCCCCCCATCACTCTTTTCCCTTAGCCTAAATACCTCTCCATCACCCAGAGGATAATAAGCATTGAAATATATACCATATGTTGGAGGGGAGGCGTCCATACACAGTGGAGTGAGTGATTGATTGGGTAGGGGTGCTTTGTAGGGGTACAGAACAGCCCTATATGAGGTCGCCAGCCCTGAACTCTTCACCGAGGGGTGCTGTCTAAATACTGTCACAACTAGGCCCTGCTCCGATGGAATGAATCTGACCAGGTTGCAGTGCACACTTCACAGACTCTTCCTTAGAAAAGATAACAAATCTCTATTTGTACAAACATAAAAAATGGGGGAAAATAAAATATGTTTTTAAAATGATATTGGGGGGAGGGGGAATTGGTCACCAAAAATATTGATACAAAACATGTGTATACACATTGCACAAATAAAAATAAAGTTAATACATTTACTTTGAAAAATGTGATTTCTCATGTTAATAAACTGGGCATAAGAAACAGCAGTGAACCTCCACTTAAAGCCTATGCATAAAATGATCAGCCGATCTCCCTTTCCATCCCAAATGAAGAAATTTGGCATGAATCGCATAGAATGGAATGCTCTACTGTCATTCTAAGGTTGGGGTGCCACAGAATTTCTTTATTGGTGCCGTCACCTTTTTTCCTGTATGCTAAAAAGTGGCTTCCTAGCAACAAATCACACACAGGATCGCATCAACCCAATTAATGAGCATTATTAATTCTAAGATGAAAAGCCTTGTTCGCTTTTTTTGCCCCTGAAAATTCACTCTCACTTCACAAAATCTCCAAAGGTTTTTCCTCTTTTAAAACCTGGGAGAAAGAAGAAATAGAAACAGACAGAGAGGGGGGGGACAAAAGGAAGAAGGAAAAAAAAACAGAAAAAGAGAGCTGAAATTGCCTCATTAATGCATCCGGCATGCTGCCCTGAGCCTTTTCCCTGCCTGGACCCAGCGGGGGCCCTTTTTATCAGGCCAAAGTGTCATGCGCATGGACACACCAGGGATGGAGCTGAGGAAGAGAAAAAAAACAACAACCTCCAATGTAGGAAACGCTGTGCGCTGCGACCTTGAAGGCGAAGTGGGCATGGGGGAGTCCAGAAGGAAAGGTGTCAGGCCTGTCTGGAGAGCAACCACCCTGGCCGTGCTGAACTCTCCGTGGCTAATGGCTTTTAGCGCCTCGTGTCCAAAAAATGGTAATGACCACGGCCAGAGCCAGAATGACACAATTACCCCCATCAGGTTCCCTCTGCTAAATATGATTTGACCAATCAGCATAATTTGAAGCGTTCCGCATGAGGGCACCGGTAACTGGTTTTGTACCGATCTCACCCTGTGAAGCCGAGCATCCGACTAATAGCTTGGTTGCCATTTGACAAATTGACATTTTTATCAAGGTGGAAAGTGATGGGATGCACTGGGCTCCAAACAAAAGGATGGCAGGTCAGACAAAAACCCACAGATAACCCAACCGGAAGCCAGAAATAAAAGATTTGATCCACTGCTGATAGTTGTGATTGGTAACAGTATATCTGTTTGGTTATGCTTTATTGCCTGATTTCACAATCTGCTGTTTTATCTAATGCTCACTAAAGTGTAACATTGTAACAGTTTAATTACAATGTTATTAACTTGCAGCAACTTTTCAATTTCATCAGGATCAATTGAAGCAATAAGAGTACTATAAGATTTACAATTGTTGTCATTATTTTCTTGTTCTAAAGAGGCTGGCATGTGAATCGCTACTGTCTACACAAAGTTACCTGTCATGGAGCAAAAGTCGTAAAATGTTACATTATATTGCCAGATACCTGTCCGCAACTGATATAGTTTATCAGTTTATCAAAACTAGTTTATTTGGGTCCCAAAATGTACATATGATGTGAATATATAGATCCCTATTGCGTCTTGGCCTTCATGAAGAACCAGCATTGTTAACACGTCAGTTGATCAAGAAAAAATAACATATCAAGGGGTCTCCTTGAACCAAAACATTGAGTCCATGTACAATATAATGGATGGATGTTCAAAGAAAAGACTACAGGTTGAAGCTGTGGACAGACTGACACTATAACAGCTTTGTGTTTGGTGCAAAACTCCTACTGAATTGCTGTTGCCGTAGCAGAATATGGGAATTACAATGCGGAATAATGAACACTTGTCTTCTGCACAGGCCAGCTTCCTGGTTGGCAGCCCTGGTAGGAGGACGGAGTCAGGCACGCCAAATGAAACCACAACAAAGCCAAATACTATTAATTAAACCTCCACTGCTATTGTGGCTTTACTTCCCCAGCTACAGAACAGCAGAGACAATACACTGAAATGTCATGATATTAATCAACCTAAGAACGTTGGTTGACAGCACTGAGTGTTTTCTTGATGAGTCGCAGTGGCATCTTTTTGGTGTGGTCAGTGGGGGCTCCAAATTAATTTCTGCTCCCATTTCTTCTCTACCTCACTGGGGACATAACCAGTGTGGGGGGAGAATCAAAGGGATGTCACAATATGGGGTCTGACTATGATTTATTTTATTGGCAAAAGGTTATTTCCACATGACCAAGGTGAAATTGGTGGTTCTAACAGGAATGCAGCCACAGCCAATTATATCTCTGTTCCTAAGACATGTGACCCATCAACAACCCAATCATATAAACTATGAGGAGACGGGTATGGTGCATTGTGCACATGGTGGGGCATATCTTCATATACAGTGCATTCAGAAAATATTCACGCTTTTCCACATTTTGTTATGTTACAGCCTTATTCTAAAATGAAAGAAAAGACTGTTTATTAGCTATGCAATCAATTCTCATCAATTGTTGGAATTGATTGCAACACGAGACAACACACATGCACTGCACACACCTCTGAGACAACACGTGCACACCCCCAAGGGAGAACAGAGCTCTGGGTCAGCCATATTCGGCGCCCCTGGAGCAGTTAGGGGTTAAGTACCTTGCTCAAGGGCACAACAGCAGTGGTAGGCACCTTAGGTGCCAGCAACCTTCCAGTCACCAGCTCACATCCGGCTCCCTCCTGGGGTGGGGACCGAACCAGTGACCTACCGATCGCTGGCCGGCCTCTCTAACCTATAGGCTACCTGCTGCCCCCAATAGATTAAATTATTTTTTTTCCTCATCAATCTACACACATTACCCCATAACGAAAACAGGTTTTTAGAAATGTTTGCTAATTTATTAAAAATAAAAAACTGAAATATTACATTTACATAAGTATTCAGACCCTTTGCGCTCAGGTGCATCCTGTTTCCATTGATCATCCTTGAGATGTTTCTACGACTTGATTGGAGTCCACCTGTGGTAAATTCAATTGATTGGACATGATTTGGAACGGCACACTATATATAAGGTCCCACAGTTGACATTGCAGGTCAGAGCAAAAACCAGGCCATGAGGTAAAAGGAATTGTCCGTAGACCTCTGAGACAAGATTGTGTCGAGGCACAGTTCTGGGGAAGGGTACAAGAAACATTTCTGCAGTATTGAAGGTCCCCAAGAACACAGTAGCCTCCATCATTCTTAAATGGAAGAAGTTTGGAACCACCAAGACTCTTCCTAGGGCTGGTCGCCCGGCTAAACTGAGCAATAGGGGGAGAAGGGCCATCGTCAGGGAGGTGACCAAGAACCCAATGGTCACTCTGACAGAGCTCCAGAGTTACTCTGTGGAGATGGGAGAACCTTCCAGAAGGACAACCATCTCTGCAGCTCTCCACCAATCAGGCCTTTATGGTAGAGTGGCCAGACGGAAGCCCATGACAGCCCGCTTGGAGTTTGCCAAAAGGCACCTAAAGGACTCTCAGACCATGAGAACCAAGATTCTCTGGTCTGATGAAACCAAGACTGAACTCTTTGGCCTGAATGCCTTGCATCATGTCTGGAGGAAACCAAGCACCGCTCATCACATGGCCAATACCATCCCTACGGTGAAGCATGATGGTGGCAGCATCATGCTGTGGGGATGTTTTTCAGCGACAGGGACTGGGAGACTAGTCAGGAAAGATGAATGGACCAAAGTACAGAGAGATCCCTGATGAAAACCTGCTCCAGAGCGCTCAGGACCTCAGACTGGGCGAAGGTTCACCTTCCAACAGGACAACGATGCACACAGCACACAGTACACAGCCAGTACACAGCCAAGACAATGCAGGAGTGGCTTTGGGACAAGTCTCTGAATGTCCTTGAGTGGCCCAGCCAGAGCCCGGACTTGAACCCGATCAAACATCTCTGGAGAGACCTGAAAATAGCTGTGCAGCGACGCTCACCATCCAACCTGAGAGAAACTCCCCAAATACAGGTGTGCCAAGCTTGTAGCATCATACCCAAGACTTGAGGCTGTAATCGCTGCCAAAGGTACTTCAACAAAGTACTGAGTAAAGGGTCTGAATACTTATGTAAATATGATATTTCAGTTTTTTAATTTTAATAAATTAGCAAACATTTCTAAAAACCTGTTTTGGCTTTGTCATTATGGGGTATTGTGTGTAGTAGGGAAAAAAATAATTTAATAATTTTAGAATAAGGCTGTAACATAACAAAATGTGGAAAAAAGTGAAGGGGTCTGAATACTTTCCGAATGCACTGTACATATACAAGTATATGTATGAATCTCAGATCTCTTTCTCTTAAAATCTTCCATTTATATACAGTGCCTTCAGTAAGTAATGAACATTTTCACAGATTTCAGCATGTTTTCTTCTTTTGGTTCTATACTCCCAAAGTTTGGATTTGAAATCAAACAATTACTTTTAAGGTTAAAGTATAGATTGTCAGCTTTTATTTAAAGGTATTTATTTTGGTGTATTCTATATGTTGGTTTCACCATTCAGAAATACATTTTATATGTAGTCTCCCTACCTAAATGGTGAAACCATGTACACAAATACCATCAAATAAAAGCTGATTTAAAAAACTTTAACCTCAGAGTAATTGTTTGTTGTTTGGATTTTGAGTATAGAGCCAAAAGACTTCACTGTCTCATTACATACGGAGGGCACTGTACATTGCACAAAATTGAGTCAAGCAAGCATGTTGTCTTAAGTTAGGATTCAACCTGTGATGTTAAGTGAATGGTCACTAGAAGTGTGTGTGTGTGTGTGTGTGTGTGTGTATGTGTGTGTATGTGTGTGTGTGTGTGTGTGTGTGTGTGTGTGTATGTGTGTGTGTGGTGGGTAAGCCTACTCACAGATGTAGTAGTACTCATGCCCCGGCCGGAACTCAAACCCCAGTGAGAAGGGGGTGAAGAGCTGAAACTTCTCAGAGAACTTGAGGGGGCCATTGGGGCTCTGGGGCCGGTTACACTCCCAGCGCTTGAAGCCCTTCATTCGGTGATCGCAGGTGGTGTAGCCGTCGTAGTTGACCATGAAGAGGATGTAGCGCTCCATGCGCTCCTGGGGGAGGGGATCCTCATAATGGGGGCAGTAGATGTCAAGGTAGTCGTTGATGGCCACCTCCACCGTATACTCCCCATGAAGAAACCTGCAGGGCAAGACAGAAACACAAATGTAAACATACTAGACCAGAGTGGTGAGACATTATAGGGTTTTTCACACTTAAGTGCAAATCTGGACCATGCTCTTTTACGGCACCAAATTACGGCATTTTTGAGATTGCCTCAAATCACCCTCCCTTCAAAAGCCCCCTAAGAAATGGAATGCACAAAGTATTATTCTTTTTTTCTTTTATTCTTTTTTTAAATATGTTTTTAGGGCATTTCTACTTTATTGGGATAGAGACAGTAGAGATTGACAGGAAGGATGGGAGAGAGAGAGGAGGGATGACATGCAAGATAGGTCGAGGGTCGGAATCGAACCAGGAACCTTGCGATTACGTGGTAAGCGCATTAGTGTGCTACGCCACTAAGCGCCCCCGCACAAAGTATTCTTCTTATAAAACAGGACAAATACAGCCTTATAGCACCATCCATTGTCATGACTTGCACCACTCAAACAGAAACTGCCCTCTGAAAGATGAACAATTCTACTGTGTTCCACTGTGGGTTTGCACCTGGGACCTGCCACACTGCCACAAGACTGTGTTAGCCCACTGAGCTTGTTACACCATGAGATGGCAAATGAGAACAGGACAGACGGGAGAAGATAGGAGTTCAGGAGTTCACAGAGTGAGAGCGGCTTCATTAAAGCGCCTTCACAGGGCCTTGGCTCTCACCCAGCTCTGGTGAAATGAGTTTGCCGGTTGGGGCAATTTCGATACAAATTGAGCACCTGCACGGTAGCACAGATCTGGCCCCTACTATGAAATCCCAGAGAGTTTTTCCCACTGTGAATTTACTAGAGCCACCGCCATGGTTATTAACTCCTCACATGAGGCTAGGCTGAACGCAGAGTTCAAATCATGAGCCCAGTGATGATTGGGCTTCATCTACGGCTAGTCAGAATCCTATTCTGAATAATAGGACACATTGCATGGGGGTAGTGCAGTTTTTTTCAAGCCGTTTTTGCAGCCTCGGCCATAGCATAAGTGACAAGTCGTGTTCACCTCCCCAGTGCAACCAGTTTTATCTCTCCCACCCCCTCTTGCATGTAATGAAATTGAGATACCATGGGCAACGAGAGATCTTAAATGGTTTGTTACTGCCCCTGTTGACACCTTCCTCCTATACCTAGCAGATAAACCAAGGGTCTAATTAGCCCCTAACCCCTTGATGATTTTCACATGCTAAGGTTTTGGACACACTCGACAATGGAGACTGAGTGTGTCAACTTGCAAATAATAGGACGAGGTGCTTGGGGATAGGCAAAGCTGAACGGACACAGATTTTAGCTCAGTTGATGAGACCACTGATTGGAACCTCCTGGTTTTGAGATTTTTTAAACAATTTTTTTGCTGTTTTCTCCACTAAGTGGAACAGATGTTATGTTGTAAGACACTGTTGCTGTGGAAAGAGACTATTGTCACAGACTTTGAAGTCCATATAAACAGGTTTGACACACTGACCCCAAAATCAAAAAGAGACCCCAAATACCAAAATTAATTCCTTTCCCACTGTGTGTCACTTCTCCCTCGGCAGTCCATATCCCTTAACTGTCCTTATCAGGCACGCCATGAGCGAGATCCTCAAAGAGGCCAATAATCCCTCACAAGGCCCTGGTGGGGAGGCCATTTTGCGTGTTGTTGAGATAAACCATCACACAAACATGAGCAGTGTTTATGGAAGCCGCCAGTTACTGGGGGGTAGTGTGAAAAGCAAAGGGGAGAGGGGCCAGGGGGTAGGGTGGGGGTACAGAGTGGGGGGTGGGGTGGGGTTTTGCAGGCAGGCCTGGCATCAGATGACAGCTGATCTGGCGGGGTGGAATTAGTGTCAGAGGGGCCGAGCGAGGAGCCAGCTGCCATGCAAGGATCTTCTCAAGAACCCCCAGCCCCCCATCCTCTGCTGCCCCCTCCACCCCAACACCTTATCGCAGCAGACCAGAGATCAATCCCCCTCCTCTTCTCTGTGTGTAGTCCCATGCTCCCTCCCGTCCCTGCCTGCTACTTTCTTTTCCGTCCATCACACCCTGGTAAGAAATTAAATAAAAAACTTCAACACGTGAACACACAGAAAGAGAGAGAGAGAGAAAGGGGGGGAGCGTTTCAGTTTGGACACAGACTATCCTCTATTATGGAATATGGGGTTGCACTTCTGTATTACTCCCCTCGGCCAATGGGGTGGAGGCAGTGATTTGATAACTACACTGAAAATATAATAATGTTCCTGTGGCCTGCTGTAGTAACCTGTGGTCTAGATGTAATTCTCTTTCCATAAAACATGTGTTAGGGGCCCTTAAATGGATACAGTCTGTCATCTCAGCATATTCTCTCAGAGTGCGGCCCCATCTCACTTTCGGATTCAAATTGTGCATTATGTCTCACTAAATCAATAACTAAGCTTTCTCTCTCTCTTGTCTCCCCTCCCTGGTGCTCGTCATTAAGGGTTGGTGGAGGCAGTGGAATGGTGAAGCAATGCAGTACTCCTTTGATTGAGTTCCGTGACACGTTGGGAAATGACCTTGTTCGGATGGGAGGGGGAGAGGTGAGGGGGAAAAGGATATGACAGATCCAAATATCAATAACGGTATCCAGGGGTGTGTGTGTGTGTGTGTGTGTGTGCGTGTGTGTGTGTGTCTGTGTGTGTGTGTGCACGTCTGTGTCTGTGTGCAGGTGAGCTAATGTATGCAAGCTATCCCAGGTCTTGTAATCAATCACTCATTGATCTTGGCCCACCCCTCTCCCTCAGTGTCTCAGTGCCTACATGTTCATGATTGGTGGGTCCAACCAAAACCACCACCCCTCCCCCATTCCGACATGACAAGCAGCAAATGAAATATTATCCCGTCCACTGTAAATACTTGTCAGGTGGGTGAGACAGGTTCCTCCCTGATGGTTTGGTTATGATAACTCTGAGACGTGCAGCGAGCCTGGCCAACCCCTTCCCTTCCAGACACCATGAATAAACCCCAGCCCCTCTCTAAACGGCCTATTTCTCCCAGACCAGAAACACATGGTGGTTGTGGTGGTGATTGATCGATTTAGCTTTCAAACTAAAAATGGGACGGGAGAGGGATTCCTGGTCTTTGAAAACTCCCAGGGCGTTTCACAGTCCATCTGACCACCAACAAATTCCCACAGAACCTTAATTAATCAGGTCAAAATGTTTAGAAGTGCATTATAAAGTGTTTATAATTGGGTGATTTAGTGGGCGAACAAACTCTGAAACAAGACCTGGGCTTCCTGCTTGTTTTTTTGTTTTTTTTCCAAAACCACTCTTCTGATTTAGTGTCTTGTCAGGCTGGCCTAGGTCCGGCAATGTGGTTTAACTCTCCCCTCTTTATGACTTCATGGGGTAAATGTTTGTCTGTAGCACTATCTACTTTTGAAGCCCTGAGTAGAACCCTTCTTTAAAGCAACAATGTCAAAACGAAAAACGTACACACAAAAGGTTGTAGCTTTTGTATCAACTTCAGAAGTATGAAAACATTGCGGCAATCTTCAAATCTGTGAACTCCACAGAGGGGAGGGGTTAATGGTGAAGTGGGATGGGGGACAACATTGTGTGAATTATCCCTTAAATCATGCAGCATCAATTACACAACGCATCACGTTTGATAGATAACATATGACCAATAATATAGTGTAAGAACTCCGTTGACACTTGGACCAATGAGGTGGGTGGGAGTGGAGAATGGGAGGGTACAGAACAGCCCTTTTCCTCCAACAGGATTCTCCTTCTCCTTCTCTCCCTGGGGGCCAGTTCACCCTCTTACCCAGTGGAGAAAAAAACAACATGAACTCTCTTTGCCACCTGCTTTTACCCTCCAACAGAGGCCTCCAGCTGCTTGTTTGTCTGTGAAACACACGTTACAAGATAAACCACCAGCCAGGCGGAATAAATCAGGGAGTCAGGTCCAGGGAACAGGGGGTGTCCGGGGGCACAGAGGAGAGAACATTACTCTTCTGTTTCTGGCCTAGAGCGCCTTCCGTATAGCAACACATCATACCCCCTCCATGCCCGTGCCAATCTGTATCCAGAGCCTGATGCTAACTAATGAACTGAGGGGCTATCGTTTGTAACGTTCATTCAGGAATTCCATTGTCAACACAAAGCCAGGCCGGGTTTGTTTACATCTTGTGGATTTTGGCAAACATCAGGATACAACGTCTGTCAATTGCCAGTATCCTGGCCGTGGAAATGTGACTTTTTTAACCTCCGCCGCCCCTCTGTTGTTGACACACAGCCAAGGCAAATAGGGGAATTTACTCTGCAATTAACTGATGACCTGGGCAAGTTGACTTTATACAAACAAATGGATTTAATAACTTGACACAACCCTTTCAAACACGTCAAACCCCATTTTTCGTCCGCACGTCATATGATTACTCAGCACCCAATCTTGGACTTCTAGCTTTTGTTTTAAAAGTACTCTCAAACAAGTTTTTTTTGCACAATACAAATCAATCATTTGAGTGGTTAAGTTGGAGGGGGCGGGGGGGTAGACAGGACAGGAGTGGGTGGATGAGTGGTGGAGGGTGAGAATGGCTCTTTGTGTGCTGGCCGGGTGTTGTCTGGAAGCCATTTCCACGTGTTAGTCCTCTGGCCTCATCTGGAGCGCCCACCTCTCGCCATGTGGAACGTGTTTATTGTGCTTTATGTCAGGCAGACGCACAGGCAGCCCTCCGGTTTCCGTCCGCGCCACCCCCCCCCCCTCTCTCCCTACATCTCTGTAATTTCTCTTGTTATTTCAATTCTGTGTGAGCAATTTTCCTATCGAGGCGTTTACACAAACTTAACCTCCAGTTGATGTTCGGCCAACACCGAGAAACAGCGCCACAGCAAAACCAAACAAACAAACAGGAGAACATTTTAGAAAGGACGCCTCCAGGGGACAGTGTGTGCACAACGGAGAGATGAAAGAGATTGAAGTCCTCATTTAAGTACCTCTACCTCAACCTCTCTCTTTCTCATTCTCTTTATTGTTAGCAAGGTAATAGACAGGCAGGGTATAGTATGTATACAAGAGTGAGTGTGTGTGTGTGTGTGTGTGTGTGTGTGTGTGTGTGTGTGTGTGTGTGTGTGTTTGTCTGTGGTGGAGGGGACCACAATGTGTGTGTGGGTTATAATTATCTGCTGTACCTTCAGTGGCCTTGAATTAACCATGAGACAGTGTTTTAATCTCCCAGCCCCCACCACCACCCCCACCCCCCGTCAACACTGTGTTCTTGTTTACCCACACTGCGTAAGGGGGTGGGAGAGGAGAGAGCACTATTCTCAGGGCTTCTCTGCTTCTACTTGTAATTGCATTTCCATGTCTCTGTCTGTTTTAAAAAAGCGCCAACTCACTCTGTGGCACCTTGTGACACCACAAAAAAGAAGTAGTGCAGAGTGGATATGTAAAAGATATGAGAATAACAATAACAATCAAATAAAGAATCAACTATGATGGACCTGGAAAACTCGAAGGTAGGGAGGCATTGGTTCAAATGAACATAGGGTTGAGTGGCATGGCAAGGCTATTCTGATTTAAAGTTTAGTGTATGATCATGAAATTATTGCATCGCTAACGTCCAAAAATGAGAGACAAAAAGCTGACTCAGTAATGCTCACTGAAAAAGAAGCAGCATACCTTACAATGACAAGCTTGTACAATCTGGAGCCCACTGTATGTACAATCTTCACTGTATTTACTACATATCCATCTAGCATTCCTCTTTAGCATAATTGTCATAACATGCAGTGGCATTTCATGACAACATACAGTGGTTAACCTAGAGGAATACAGTAGTAATAAACTCACGACCATATAACAACAGTTGCTAGGAGAGGATGACAATGATGGTTATAAGTAGGGCCACTGGACCCAGCTGTGAGCTATAACTAGGGCCCACAGTTTTTCCTAGTTTAGAGGTCCGAAGAAAATCGTGGGCCTTGTTATAAGTTGTTATGGCATGTTACAACGCACATGATGTCATTCTTCAACCTACATTATGGGCATTAATTCCTAGTAAAGGATATTGTTATGAAGCAGTCACATTTCCTTTTCTTGATCAACATTGAGAGACATTGCCACTGGGGGGTTTTGAAAGTGCTCATCCTCACTCACAATATTTCCTATCCCCTGTGTCTGACAGAGAGTTGCCGCATAAACCACAGTGATAATTGTGAACATGGTATCTCTTAGCTGCTAAATTAGATAGTGAGGACACTCCCTCTGCATACCTGCTGGCATCTGGTGTGAAACCAGACTCCTTTTTTATTTCACACTCCTCAAGACAAGGGAGGAATAATTACACTTCATCTGATGGGGAACTATTTCCAACCCCCCCTTCTGTAACAGCAGAGGCAGCAGTTGCAACAACAACAAACACAACAAACTGGAGCACATCTGTGACATTTTGTGCAATCGAAAACCCCGGAGTGGTCTGCAAGAGGGAGCTGGGTGGGGAGGGGGGTTTGAAGACTAATTGAGAATGCTTGAGCACACTCACACCTTGGGAGGGAGGCAGCCGGCGCGCGCGCGCACACACACACACACACACACACACACACACACACACACACACACACACACACACGCACACACGCACACACACACACACACACACACACACGCACACACACACACACGTCTTCCGGCATCACCTTAGGCCAAACACAGGTGATTTAGGTCTAAGTACCATTTAAATGGCAAATGCAATCCATGCCTTTCAGGACCATTGGGGCCCCAATACTCTTCTTGCCTATACTTTCTTTAGTTTCATCAATACCCTCTCCGCTTGGGAATAATTGGAAGAGAAAGTAAGCGCTCTCCCAAACACTGTGCACATCGCCCGCAGATGGGGAGCAGATCAGAGCCGATGGATATTGGCAGAGCTGTGATAAATTACACTCCCTCTAATTCACCATAGCCACTCTGTCCTGTCCACTGGTTTTGTTTTGTATGGCCGAGTAGGGAAAACTCACCATCACTGCATTCAATGTCCAATGAGTCTCACTCTGCTTAGCAGGGACATCTACTGCACCACGCAGCTTGTGAAGACGCTGTACATTTATAACCATATCAGTAAGACCAGGCAGAAACTTAAGGGTTAGACTTTCCCTTAGATTTTTTTTTACTACCTGCTCTGTTAAGAAGAGTACCAGCTCATATGTTTGTGGTTCTGGTTTTATGGATCCCAAGGAATCTGTTATCTATTTGAGATGACAATAGGGATAAAGCACCAGGACCTTTTACAAGCATGTTGAGTCACATGATATGTCTGTGTTAGGGATCATGATTTCAACTCCACTGACCTTAGAATTTATGGAGCTCAAGAGTATCTACAGTACTGTACTCCTGCAGCCAATGAACTAACAAGTGTAGAGCAGCCGGCCAAGAATATTGAATAATACAAATAATAATTTCATAATTATGAATACTTATGAATAAGATAAGAACAATGTTAACAAGAATACAAAAAAATGGGGTATGAAGGCTAGTATGATGCAGGTATTTGACATGAAAGATTACTACACAATTGATATCAGAGCACTTATACAGTATAATGTGAGCAAATACAACACTCCTTTTAAAGCGAGCAAAACAAGCAAAGAAAAACTCATTTTTTTTTTTTTTTTTACTGGTAAAATAAGCCATAGGATAATGCCAAGTAACATTTAGTCATCGGTTTAGGACAGACATCAGGTACCTGTCAAAAGCTTTAGGAAAGATTAAGTATTGCAGCTGTTGGTTTGACTCCCACAGAAAGACTAGGCTGCATTGAGTGTTGTTATGATTTATGAGGATTTAAGCTTGTGAAAAAAAGTGGGCAAGATTTTTTTCACTCGGTATTGGCTAGGCCAAGTTAGGGTACAACTGAATACTCATCAAAGATGTTTTGATCTCAAAACCATGCGCTAATATAATTAATATGAATGAATATTCCTGAAAAGGATTTACAAATCAAATTTAGCTCTGAGGGGCCACAGCAATGCAATCAATAGAATTAGTTATGACTGCAATTTTGACCCACTGATTTGGTTCTTCCTTTGAGCCCATCACAATTTGGACTGACAGGCGAATCTTGACTAATCACACACTCTTGGTGATTATGTTCCATTTTAATTTGTCAAAACATGCCTCATATTCTGAAAACATTCTCCAAAAAAATAAACAAGACACAATTAACCTCCACAAAATCTACCATGTACACGCGCTGCACTTTCATGTTTGACAAAGTGGGGGATTTCATGGAAGTTTACCAGATTAAGTCGATTATTACAGAGGGAGAGGAGAATGTAAATACGCCCTCCATGCGAGGTGTCCTCTAGGGGGCTTGTGAGATCTGCAGGATCTAACCGTCAGACAGAGGCACCACGTAGTCTTACGCATCATGGGGCGGAGTGCACCTGGCTTATGAGAAAACATCAAACCAAGAAGAAAAAACTTGAGGGGATAGAGGTTCACAATCAGCGCATGTGTGAATGAAACACACACGCACACCTCATTTAAAAATCTCAGAAAATGAGAGAATGAGAAACAAACTGCCTCTGTTTTTCTATCGGTCCCTATCAGGTTTCTGCGGCCTCTTTGCATCACATAGGCAAGAGGGAAATATGGGTGGGTGGGTGGGGTGGGAGGCTTGAAGGAGCACAAAGCTAAATGAAAATGATCATGATGCCATGCACTCCGGAGTTAAGTGTATCATGCCCCCACCCTCTCCTTAGCCTGCCCTCTTTGTCTTTTTTAACACCATTAGCAAAGTGCAGGGTAATGGAGTTAGCGAGCTAGCGCAGTTCAGTGGTGAAGGATTGGGTGACGCTAACAGCCCCAAAGCTTAGCCGCTAGTCCCTGGCTCAACATGCAGGCTGTCTCTTCGGGTTTAATGTTGTAGTGCTGCCACATCATTATTCAAAAGTTCTATAACTTCTCGTCAGGGCAGAAGGACTATTCTCAAGCTCAAAACTTCAAGTACAAAATAGTTCATAATATACCCCTATTATTTTCTACTTTGTGAAGAAAACTTTATATAGTCCTCTCATTTACATGTGGGTCAACATGAAGTGTATCTTACTTTTATATTTCTCTTACACATACACATACACATACACATACACATACACATACACACACATACACACACACACACACACACATCTTTCAAGAAAAAAGGAGAACACCTTTCAGAACAGAGGAAGGTATTCACCACAAGGACTCTGAACCTCACAATGTTGTGTTCGAGGCTCACAAACACTTTTTTACTCACTATAGCTAAATATCCCCAGCTCCTTGCATGCTTTACAATGATTTACGGTTCAATCTAAGTCTACTCCTCTAGGGTATTGATTAAATATATATTTCCTCTAAGTAGGAATGTGTGTCATTTGTCAATTTGCCATGCAGGCTAAGATTCCACCCTCCTCCCCTCAACCAGGACTATTAGCCTTATGATAAATTGCCATTGATATCTATGCCATATGTGATAAATGTTAATAAGATGGATTTGTAGGTGTTTTGCTCTGTTAGTATTTGCTATAATAATATAAACAGTGTCATAGACATTTAGTGTGAAGAAGACTGCCTATTTTGACAGCCCGATGAAGCAGAGATGCATGATTTCAAATACTGTACTTGGCATCGCACTTGATCGCAATTTGAACACTGCAGATAGAGACTATATTGGGTCATGCACCATTAACTTTAAATCCACATAAACTGTTCCCAGAATGTAGAACTATCATGAATTTCTCAATGTATTTAAAATTTGACACAATTATTCTTAATTTCTACAACAGGACCAACATTTTTTTTTAAAGAACAGTATCTTCCATCGAATTCCCCCTTTTTAGCATCCAGGTTTGTACCTTCCATGTGGGAATGGAGGCACCCTTGGGAGGCATACATGCAAAGCTCAGTTGCCGAGTACAGAGATTACACTGGTACACGGTGCAGAGTACCAAAGGTTCACACAGTGGACAACACTTCCTGTCACCAGGCCTTGTGCTGGTCTCCACCCTAACCTGACACCTATGCCCATTTGCCAGTGCTGCACTACCCATGAGGACCGGTACACTGCCTTGCCCCCTCCTGTCCCGTTCCTTTCTGCAATCATGTCATGTCGCCGTTGCCCCCGGCGATGATTCTCATCTCGGTGGGGGCTCTCGGTGTTCCGTGGACCGCCCGCTCCGCCCGAAACTGGAGCCTTGTCATGACAAGGGCAGAGACAATGGAGGCAGTGTTGTCAGTGCACTGCTCCCAGGCAAGGCTCCCAGATGTGAGATAAAAGATACAAGCAGGGAGACAAAGTTATCTGTGGCCTGTATCAGCCGGTGGGGGCCTGGGAAACTGGATCCTATTGTGGTGGAGTGGAGCGGTGTGTGTAAAAGCGCCCACAGGGGCAGCAGACAGTGCTGGGACCGGCCCGGCCCCCTGGGTTGACAGCTAGGGCTAACGGGTAACTCAAGCTGCTCCCACCGTCCGTTTCCCAGGCTCTCACACACACACACACACACACACACACACACGGTCAGGTACAGTATGTGGCTGGAACTCTCCCCACTCAATGAGAGGATGACAGGGCTCTCAGAAAAGAGCATCCACCATTACGTTGGTTTTTCACAATATTGCGGTAGCCGTATTAGACGTGAGAGTGTGCCTTTATTTAATTTCCCATTCAGATTTCCCATGTTGACCTGTCTCAGTAATTGGATGCATTTTTAATTGAGACAGGGCCCTCCACACAATGTTTGTGTTGTGCCCCCGACATGGGGTTAGGCAGCCTGCAAATGTGAGAGGTGTGCTTGCTTGCCTGACAGAAAAAAAATAAGGGGAAATACAAGGGGAACCGTAGCCGGTTTCTGTGCTGTGTTAAAAGTATACATATTGGGCTGTCAGAACTATTTCAGATTTCTATGGAGACACAGTGTTTCAGTCGTTGAATCAGTGAAATATGTACCCCCCCTCGCTTCACAGAAAGCGGCCAAACACCACTTGGCACCTGTATTATTTTATTTTTTTATCACTGTTGGCAATTAGCAATGATGTACATTTTGACCTCTCTAAAAAGATTCAAAGCTGGGAAAAGGGTGACAGATGGACGAAAACTGACAACCCCCGGGGAGAAGGGAACCAGTACCTTGCTGTCAAAGCAGTGGTCCTGTTGAGCTCCTCAACAGATAGGAAGGGGTCTTGTATTTGCCTTCCCAACACGACTACTAGAGGCCGGAGAATCTAAGGTGAGCCAGGATCAAAGGAGCAACTCACGGCTCACTGAGCAATATTGGCAACACAGCACTACCAGATCTAGGGGAGGGGGGGAGGAAAAAAATAGTGGGAGAAAATATAAACGAGAAAGGGAGGGAAGGAGGAAGGAAGACACTGCTATGGCTATCTGTGCTATCTGTGCTATCTGTGCTGTAGTCGTTGTCATTCCACCCGACCTACACAGCAACTGGGGTGTCATGGCAAGGACCAGGAGTTCTTCTTGACCAAGTGACCTGCCCAGCAAAAAATAACTAGTGCGTTTTCCTGGCCAGGTTAAGAAAAACTCCTGGCCCTCTCCACATCATCTGCGGTTCTTTACATTTCCACTGCTCGTAGCCTTTCCCTCATTCACAGAGGAAGAGGTGAAAAGAACTCATATCCTGTCACTCATCATATTGCTTTCACCTATATTGCATGCTTATTGCAGATGAAGGGAAGGATACAAATGGTAGGAGGTCACTAGTAGATATTGAGATGCCCCCCTAGGCCTCTCTGGGGCTTTCTGAATGCAGAGTTAGAAGAAGCACGCCATTGTCAAAAAGACAGCAATACCGGGTTCTTCTCAACTTTAGTTGGAACTTAAGTTCCATGAATCCACCATGCTCAAAAGAGGGTTGAAGACCACTGTCTGTCAAAATGGGGTTTGTTGTGGGACACTACTAGTTGCTCATACATTGTCCCCCCCCTGTGTCTCATATATGGCTAATGTGCATATGGTAATCAGCTATTTGACTTCAGTAAGGTAGTGGTAAAAGTGGTAAAAATTATAGAGATATTAGGAGAGTAGACCCCACCCCCCCAGCTCTGTACCACATGCTGGGTGAAATGTGATCGCTGACTCTGTCTCTGATTACTATGGTGACCTCTTGTGAACTTTGCACGAACTTGTCTGGGAGGGGTGCCCGAAGGAAGCAACAAGACACTGAAACACAAGACATGAAAAAATTAAATATATATCGCAGTGACACAAAGTGACACAAACTTTTCTCTCTTTTATGGGGCAGTCCTGGGTCAAATACATACATATGTAAAATACTGTGGGGCGCTTAGTGGCGTAGCACACTAATGCGCTTACCACGTAATCACAAGGTTCCTGGTTCGATTCCGACCCTCTCTCTCCCATCCTTCCTGTCAATCTCTACTGTCTCTATCCCAATAAAGCAGAAATGCCCTAAAAACATATAAAAAAAAACAACTAAAAAATACTTGGGCTGTGCTTCATATAGTATGTCTGGTACAATGGAAACAGTTCCAAAAGTGTAAATGCCAAGCTAAATCAAGCATACCTCGAATACTTCCAAGTATTTAATATATGTACTTGACCCAGGTCTGGATAGAGATGGTGTCTTACTTATGCTGCTCTGAGCTACCTGCTACTGAATCACTTCATCAACGTTGCTTTTAGCTTGCATCACAAGCCAATACTGTTATGGACAAAATGAAATAGAACTGATGCAAAAGCGGAGAGAGGAAAAGGAGAGAAAGAAAAAAAGAGAAATAAGCACTCACGTTCTCAAGCCAGCTCTCTGGCAATGTTAGATATTAAACCCCGGTTTGGGGGGTGTTGTACCCTTAGAGTAAGGGGGCTGGAGACAGAATTCATCACTGGACCAGACGGGACCTGGAGAGTGGATCAATGTTGGGTCACGACCCTAAAAACACTCACAGTCTGTGCTACTGAGAAACAGCTGCGATTGGCCAATCGATTGGGGTCCAGACTAAGCGGCTGGAGGGATGAAGGAAGCTGCATGTGTGTATGTGTGTGCTTATGTTCTGTGTCTGTGTGTGCATGTGTGTACGTATGGCATCATTTAGCCACTGCGTTAATCAAGCAGACAAGGGCACAGCGAGGCAACACTCTGGGGTCAGGGACACTGGGGCGCTCCCATCTCCCTGCTGTGCTCTTATTAACCGCTGCTGAAAACCCTGGAGCCCACGCCAACCCCAGCCGCCTCGCCCAACAAATTAATGTCAAGGGCTAAAGCTCCTCACGCCGGCCCATAACAAGCCTCTCAATGAGGCCATTCATACTCCGCTTGGGGACCGGCTACGGCTCCAGCTCTGACCTCCCTTCTGCAGCCAAGTACAGGCAACCGGCAAGAAGAGGATGGTACGGATTCTCCTGATTGCCACTCTGTCACTCCTCAGTGCCGGCCAGGCTTTGTGATAATTATGGACCCCTCTCCAATCCCACTCAGCTCCAAAGCACAAAGGGACAGTGTGTGAATGTGTCTGTGTTAGCAGCGTTGCCAGACATCCGAGCCCAGCAATTTCATCAACACCCATGGCTACGCTTGCCTCTCAATACCCGGCGGCCATAAAGGTTATGACTGCCCGTGGTCAATATCGACAGCGAGATGAAATGTGCTCTAATTGTCCTGACAGCATCCAAGCTCTCCATCTGTCGGATTTCTCATGGCTGGGGTTCTGTCATTCTGAGCTCAGCGCAAGCTGCTCTCGGGTATCTCAGAATTGTCACATTTGGAAGTGGTGATACTGATTACAGAAAAAAAGATTCATGGACACTGTGACATGGAGACACATTTTGTCTTTTATCATCAAAAAGATATTGTTTCCTTATTTGCTTCACTTGAATTGTTCCAACGGACCGGATAATATGAACGTTGTACAATATTGATTACACAATGGGACGTTGCAAATCCAAGACCAAAACTCTGTTTAGATTAATGATATATGCAGTTAGATCTCAGTCCACTGTACTTCTTTTCACCTCCCCCCCCCCCCCCCCCCCTCTCTCATTGCCTCAGCCCTCCTGATTGGATTTAATGAAGTGTCTCTTCTTGCTGAATCAAGACAGCTGCTGCAACATGCCCGCTCTCCGTGTGGCACAGGGCTAGTTTGCCTGCTGCGGACAGCTCAATCTATCACAGAGCAACAACGCCACATGGGACAGGTGGGCCTAGGAAAGAACCGAGACGAGAGGGGCTCTCCAAGCAAAGAGTGCCGTGCCCCGTGCCACACGCACACCAAGGTACAAATGGAGAATGTCATCTCATACATGAGAAGCCAAATGCAAGTCAGTATGATCAAAGGACAGCTACCATTTGGGTCTGCCTTTTTTCGTGGAGATCCTTCCTTTTTTTTTTTTACTCCCTAAAAACAATCTTCTGAGGAACGAAGGCGAGTGACTACTCTCAGATAGACTCCAAAGGCAGCATTCTTTGGCAGCAGCAGCTCAACAGAGTGGGGAGGAATGGGCAGCCACAGGAGACAGACTCTCACATGGTGCAGAGTGTGCCAGGGCTAGCTTTCATTATACAGGCTCCCTACCCGAGCTGTGCCACACAGCTCATTAAAACGCCACCACTGCCACATTCTCTAAACACTCTCTGGCAAATCGGTCACTCTACAATGTGTAAGTGGCAGGGAGAAAAAGTTATTCGAATCGCACCAAAAATTTAATTCAGTTCACAAAGACTTTGATGCATTGGACATTACACGCACGCGCGCGCGCACGCACGCACACACACACACACACACACACACACACACACACACACACACACACACACACACACACACACACACACACACACACACACACACACACACACACACACACACACATCTACTGGAGGGATATTATAGATGTTGCCTTAAGTGGCTCCAGTTCGACCCAACACATCTCAGGAGCAGACACAAATAGAGATGAATGTTGTTATGATCGTCAGGTGTAGCGAGGAACTGGACTGGTAGTGAGTGGGTGTATGCAGTCTCTTTCTAATGAGAGAGCAAGACTCTGAACATCAGGGCAGAGTGTGTGTTCTAAATCTAAACCTACACTGTCCTCACTCTTCTCTACAGATCACGGAGGAAGCCTCAGAGAAGCAGCCTTTTCTCCCCCGAATCCCCAGTATCCCATTAAGGCCAACTGGCAGGTTAATTGGGCATGGCATGGAGTGCCATCTTCACGCGCCCGGCCGGGAGCCTTCTGGCCATAGCACCCTTCCAAGAAAATATCTTTCTCAATCTGCCCCACAGAGAGGGACTGTTTTAGAGCATCCACAAATAATAATGCAAGAAGACACAGGGAGAGGAGCAGACGAAGGACAATACTGCACATAAAGAGAAAGGTGTATTCGACTTAGGGTTGACTCCTAATAAGCGCATACCAGATAAGTGCTTACTGTTGAAGTTCACCCCAATTCACTAGTTCAAATTCAAAATGTATGATTTTGTTGCTCCAATTTAGTGTACAGATTTTATTCACAATACTCCCAAGCCAAGCATTTATCAAGAGTTGACTGCTATTACTGTACAGTGATGCTATGATATGTAAATGATCGCTTCTGTCTGTCAACAGGCTCCTCCCTCCTCTCGCTGCTATTCCTGGTGTGAGGAAACAACGAGCAGTTACAGAAAATGTGCTTGGTGACAAAATGGCTCGTTCCTCTGGTGCAGTAAACCAGTCAGCAGCAGTTAGAACATGTGTACAATGAAAGGGGCACCCAATCACAGAGCTGTTTCTGGCTGCTCATGCTACATTTCCACCCCTGCGTTATTCCCTCCTTTAGCTGGGCATGAGGGGAGGGGCCAGAACAACAGCACTCCATGCACAGGAAGCCACGCTTGATTCTGAAACAAGGCCGCTTTTTCTCTCTCCCCCCCTCTCCGACTGAACCCTGACCCCCAGATAGATCTGGAAATAGCCCCTCCTCATGGGAAATAGGGCAGCTCAGCGCTACCCTAATTTTATCCTCTCTTCACAAAAAGGAGGAGAAAAAAAGATAAAACATCGCCTCCAGTCTGGGATTCTAGACACGTGGCCTCCCTCTTCTCCCCCAATCATCTGTCAGATAGAATCAGCTCAGAGATGCAGGGGAACCTGGACACACCTGCTCCCTGGACTCTCGGTGAAACCTTGTCCTCCAGGTCACACTACCCACTGTGAACTGCCACACACACTGAATGCTGAGCTCACACACCCAGACATAGGCATGTATATACACACACACACACACACACACACACACACGAAGATGCACATGCATGCACACGCACACACCGGGCACACACACACATACACACACACACACATACACACAGAGAGAAGAAAGCTGGGTAGAGAATTTGGAGAGAAGGTTGGGGGGGTTCACATACTACTGTGTGGCAGTTGATCCACTTTAGTGGTTTCATACGTCAGCCGCGTCATATGACATGCATAAAGACTTTGATAATGCATGCCTTCTGTTACAGTCTTGAGTAGCATTATAATAATAGTAGCACTCATAACACATAATGCATCAAAAACAGGTGGTATAGTGTAATGATACTAACTATAGGCAATCAGCTCCTTGTGTAAGCCTTTTGTAAATATAATATACAAAACATTACACACAGGTGGTTCATGCTGTGTTATAAAACTTTCCTTGCCACGCTCATCTTTCTGATGATGAGATGCCATGAATTCATGAATGGCCCTCTGTATAGAATGATGATCCAGGGCTGTGTGAGTAAAAGAGGGATGGAGTGTGTGTGTGTGGCCACGCAAATCTGTGTGTGTGTGTGTGTGTGTGAGTGTGTGTGAGCGTGAGCCGTCTGGCAGGAAAGGTAGATCCAGCCTGCTTCTAATGAGGCATGGATCAAAGGACCACAGGAGGGAGATTAGAGATGAGCATTGTATTGATTTTTAATTGACTGGAGTGGAGTTGGAGAACGAGGGGAGGGTGCCAGGTCAGATTATGAAATGAGCTGGAGCTGTCACTCACTAAAGGGAGGGAAGGAGGGAGGGAGGGAAGAGGGAGAGAGAAAGAAAGAGAGAGAGAGAAAGAGAGAGAGAAAAGGAAAGGAGGGAGAGCTACTCCAAAGAGAGAGAAAGATAGAGAAGGATTTTAGGGGAGAAAGCCAGGGCTCAAGAAAGCACTGTTCTGCAGCATTGGGGCAGCTGGTCTGGGAGAAGCATCCCTGGGCTGGTGCTGGGAATGGACAACCAGCTGTGTGTCCCAGTGCATGCAGAGCGGGCTGACAAATGATGGACATAGGGAGAGCAAGGGGGATACACACGCCAGCCACATGTGCTCGCTCATCACACTGTTCCTTCACTTGCTTCAGAAATGTGCCACACACTTCCCAGAATGCCTTGCCATCTCCTTATGGGTTACATCCTCTCCTTTCATCTTGGTTCCCCTCCTCTCCTTCTCCTGTCTCTCTCACTCTGTTAGCATGGCACGTTTCCCACCACCTTCGTCTCACTCGCTGCCATCCTCCCCAAGAAATGTCATCCTCACCCCATCTCTCTATTCTGCCCTCCCTCCGCCAGTGCCTCTCTTCTCTAAGTCTCTCTCTCTCTCTGCTCTCCATCTCTCTCCCCCTCCCTCTCCCATATAAGTCTCTTGGGAGAGAGTGCAGGAGCCTTTGATCTGGTCGTGCTTCCCCCCCCCCCAGGAATCCTGAAATGGGAAGTGCTCTACAATTAGTTTAGGTTAAATATTTCAGAGGCTATGGCAGCCTTTTCCCCTCTTCCTCCTTCCCCTTATAGAACAGCTTCTATCAGTTTCCTAGTTGACACAACAGAGAACTGCGAAAACCAGCATTCAACCTTGTAATGCACACTTTACTGGAACGGCAGGCTAGGTTTGCACTACAAGCCCCACTGAAAATGCCTTTGAAATGTCAGATGGCGAGTTGGAAGTATCAACAGGTTGGGATCAAAGAATCAGAGAACGCATAGGATGAATCATCATGATCAAGCATGGGACGAAAACACTGAACTATTTATTTTAAAGTTTGAACTACACATCTGCATTGTTATCACTACTATCATTATTACTATGGTTGAGGATGATCTACAGTGTTCTACTGTACGTGTCTAAGTGTTAGTAGTAGCAGCCATGACAGCAGTGGTAGCAGTTGGTAGCGCTGTGGTAATATAATCATCATAATTTCTAAGGGTGCAGCGTGTAGATATCAATTACTGAAATTTGTCCTTGCTTGCGCTCCCAATGACAGCTCTTCAGTCTCCCATTGCAGCCTGAACAATAAGCACATGCACATCTGGCATGGATATCTGGTGGATATTTTTCCTTTGGGGCATGTGTTTGGAAAAATTGTTTTCTCTTTCAGTCCGTTTCGTGAAAGGAGAAGGGGAATGTGTACTGTCGCCCACGGGCTTTGCTCAGAATTTTACACCCCTCCCATTTTTGTGTCACTGTGACAGGGGAACACAAAAATAGTTGGAGGAGGGGTGAGAAGGAGAGTCAGACTGCTGTGTCTTGTACATTGTACTCTGTCAAAAGTCCATCAATCTGCCCCCCTGCACCCATCCACAAACACCCTTCTGCCCTTGCCTCATTTGTTCCAAGTAAGGCAATAGCTCCACTGTGTGCTTGTTTTGCTATGGTGGGTAAGGGTGAGTCTGGCTCAAGCCAAAAAACACAACATGACCACACTCCTCCCCCCCCTGGCCTCTGCACCTCAATTAACATCAATCATACAGGGCTCAAGTCCATTGGTGCCTTATTGGCCCAGCACTTCCACTATAAGACATATCACCATTTGAATATAGATTATGCATCAATAACAAAGTGTACTTACTGGCCTCTTCTTTATAGTCTGAGTTGATCACTGTCCTGAGAGGACTGCTTAGAAGAATATATGGTGGAAGTACCACCTAGGGATCATCACCCAAAAGCTCTCAACTCAATCATATCGCTCTCACCAATCAGATCAGTCACAAATTAAGGGAAGGAGAGAAGCAAGCATTTTAAGGGCAGAGGACGGGGTACTATCTAGTACAAGTGATGATACACATGTTTGACTGCAGCTCACATGTTTGACGAGGCTCCGCTGATGTGCAGGAAGCACAAATGCAAACATTCTCAGGCTAAAGAAGACAATGTGTACACTACAATGTGTACGAGGAGGGGGAATCATTTTCTCTAACTCAGCTACAGTGTATGGCTGTTAATAGAATCTTGGGGAATAGCACAGCAACTAAATTATTCAATTTACGCAAACTGTTGCTGCCTTATTAATTTTTTATATTTCCTTTTGAAGTGTGTTAATGAGGTTTGCAAGTGTGCGCTTTTGGAAAAATAGCCTCTTTTCTCCCATTTCTAATTAGAATAAAAGAAAGGGGAAAACCTGGCAAATCAAAGACATGCAGGTAAATGCTCAACGCCAACCATGACAAGGTAGGTTGAAGAGAGCTGGGAGGCCCACATACTCTTATTGTCAAGACCTGCAAGTCCCCCATGAGCAATGGACGCCCATTTTCTCTAATGCTATAATACTCAATCTGGAGAAGGTATGGACAGGTATAAAAGGGCGAAAATGTGCCAATATCTTCTTCAAACAAAAGTGCAAGACCGAGAAAGAGAGGAGAGAGAGAGAGACAAAGAGCAAGGTGAGTTTCCAAGCGAAGCAATGCTGACCAATCACATATGGTTAAATCCATTCATTTGCTGCACTTGGTTAATGGCTGTATTGATTGGTTTCGGTGGCTGCTCTAACGAGCCGCTAGCTCTGATGAGGGTGGAAGGTTGGGCTGAATTAAGAGGCTTTCCCTGACCCTCTTACTGGGGGCCTTTGCGTGGCCCAGGCGGCTAATGACACACCACTCCAGCCAGCTGGAGGCTCAATTACAGTACCTGCGCCCTCTAAACATGATCACATCTCCAGACTACGACTCCCAGAAGACATCACTCCAGACTCCCCACTGAGCCATCAATAAGCCTAGGGTGTCAGCCCTCTCCTGGCTTGAGGCCCCTTAAACCCCCTGAGACCCACAGTTCCAGTAGTACAGGATGCCCCTCGTCACCACTGTGATTCAACTCGCATGTAATCCGCCTGACGTCAGTGGTGCCACAGTGAACTGCAATATCTGACATTAACAAGGACTATCCCTTATCTCTGATCAGTGATGCCAGGAACAGCATCTGTGACTCATTTGGGATCATGCTGATATAAGACATCCTGGTGCTGCACAATGTTATTGCAGAATGGTTAATTTAGGTTAAAGTATGGGCATTTTGAGCAATGCATTCTATTTCCTTAGCTCCTCCTAAAATGATTTCCCACGTGCCGTGAAGTAGAACATTTCACACAGCTATAGAGCTCTGAAGTGTGATGTGGCTAGCCTGCAGTTTTGCGATGTGGAATAAGATACACAAACCACTAAATTCCATTACTATGCAAATACAAAGCACTACTCTAGAGTTGTAGGGGCAAATTCACTTAAAGTGTGACTCTATAAAGGGACTGGTCATTTTATTACTACCAACAAGTACATAGCCAAGTACATAGCAAGACGACCTTAACCTAATAATCGCATGAGAAAAAACATGACAAACTACATGCTTTGAGTGTAACAGGTACGGTGCTCTGCCATATGTAGCATTGACCCAAATTAAATCCCAAGTTCATGGAACAACAGGAAGGCAGCACTCCAAAATATTTGAAAAAAGGACAGACAGATGTCACCTCATTTCACATTTTTATTTTCGGCCAGGCAGGCTAATGCGAAGGCTGTTATGCCTTCGTCAGATCATCAAGATATGTGCCAAAGCCATCTTCTTTTATGTGTGGGTGTAGTGATAATTACAATTGCCCACACCTGTGTGCATAGTGAATAAAACAATTTATACAATATACTGTTTACAAATAACATACACAGGTCAGAGGATAAGGACATTATACAATATCAATCACCCAAGTATCAGCGAGACATGTAGAAAAAGAAATAAATATATATATTTTGGGCGCAACTTAATAATATCATGTACAGTAAAGCCTACAAAAATAGATTTTTGGGGGAATAAAAATAAACATCTGGGTTAGAAAGGCTATTTACATGTAGGAAACAGTCAGTTTATGTGCATACAGATTACTACAGCTTATATGATATACAAGAATCATCATTCAGGCCTTGGCCATGGTACATTTAATAGTGAAAGCATTTTAGGGAGGTTGCCACCCCTAATAGATGTAACATGTATCTGTATCTGCTCTCGGTGAATTGGAGAGCCCCATTCTATGCAGCAATGGCAGTAAAGATGGTGGATTTACTTTTCTTTTTTTTATAGAGATACTGGTCTTCACACAGAAGAGTGGCAAAGCCATGCCTAAGTGGGCAGGCCTGGCCTGGAAGACTCCTGGCACCAAAATGGAGCTGCCTTTTCACTACAGCAGAAACATGAGGAAAGGCGACAGCCCGAAACCTCAGGGCAGAGACAGAAACTAGAAACAGCCCCCTTTAGGAACAAAATTAAAACAGGAGAAGGCTGTGGCACCCAGAACAAATAATCAGCTCCGGCTGAGGCCGAGCAGCAAGCCACCCCCCCCCCCACATCTGAATTCTTCACAATTTCATAATGCGTCCCAGATCTTGTGTGTTTACTGCCGGCGTAAATTACGATAATTTAACTGTGTGCCACATCAGTGATCAAGAGCAAACAAGTCGCTTTTCTGGATGACTTCTCTGGCAGTGTGTGCTCGGCATCACTAAACATTGGGAGGATGTTTGACAGGGACTCATCCATCTAGGGCGGCACTGCAACTGCCTACCTCCATTTGGACCAAGTCATTGAGTCTCTTTCTAGCTCTCTCACTCTAACACCAATGTAGTGTAGATCAGAGCTCACTAGTCTCAAACCTCTGGCCTCACGCACAATACAACTTGGTTGGTGTCTTTTTTTAATGCTTTATTTATACAGGGAAGATCTTACTGAGACCTGAGTCTCTTTTACAGAAGAGCCCTGTAAGGTCACTCATTACACAAATGACAAAGTAAACTCACAAAGAAACAATAAATATAGTAGACGGGTGAAACACCGTTTGGGGGGATAGTTGTTAGAGGAATCATCAATTTGGGAGAACTCAAAGCCTCACCGTTCTGCAGTTACAGTATGAACCAGCAGTTGAGCAGCGAGACTAGATAACACAGATGGAGATGAAAAATGGAATGTGCAGCATGGAGCAGGCGGTTTGTTTGGGTCAAACTGCTCAGAGGTCCCTAGGAAGGCGAGATGTCAGAGCTCATTTGTCGACAGGCGAAAGAAATCGAGGGCCTGACGAGAGACTTGCTCCAGTGTGGGGGGATGAGGATGAAGTCGTATTAGAGTGCCCTTTCCCCCAGCACTGTTAGCGCTGTCCAGATAGCCTGGCACTCTCTAACAATATCTCAGCCGGAATTAGCGTGGATCAATGCGGCTAGTGAACAGAGTTTCACTGGGGAGAAGCTCTCCCATGGCAGATGGCAGGCAGTTTATCACTTCAATTAACTCCCAGAACGACGCTGGCATGGCCGATTGGGCCGCGTCCAGTCACTTCTCACTTCCCTCAGAAGCCTGGAATTACAACATCCTCTCAAATCACATTACTACAACCTGACAGACAGTTTTCCAATCATTTCATGGCCTTGCCCCCATTATTTTTCCAGAGGAGGGAAAACATTTAATGTCATGCTTATTTCATCCTGCAAAATGCATCATAGAGACTCAGAACATCAACATTTAAAAAAATGCTAATTAACAGTTGGCTTTGTTGGTTTGTGGTTTAGTGTGGTTGTTTGCAGTTATATGGGGATTTAATTTAATTTCAATTGGATTTATTGTGTGTATTGAGCTTTATTTACTGGTTAGTATTGTGACTCGGTTGTCCTGTCTTCTGTACCCATTGGTTAGAGCTGTCAGAGCAGCACTGGCAGGAGATTTGGGCTGGGGGGAGATGACTGAGATTTCCTTCACCTCTCATTTCAGTAATGTGACACACAAGCCTGTCAGGCCCGTAGCACTCTCCCTCCCTCCCTCCCTCCCTCCCCACCCCCTCTCTTCCTCTCCATCTTCTTTCATTCCATCCACTGGAGCACAGCCAAGGATTTCTTCGACGGATTTGCAATTCAAGACTGTCATGATAATCAAATTCATCAAATTTTTTATGTCTTGGGGAGGAGGTGGGAGTATTCAGTGGCATTATCACTTTGTGTGGGGTTTTGTGATTTCATTTAGACCTCCCGCGCTAACATGCAGTATGAATGTGCACAGAGATCGCCATGATGCCAAATTTTCTTGCCTGTCCTCAGAAGCCTTTGCAACTCATCTCTATGATATCAGATTTTGCACCTGAAAGCAAGACTCTATATATTCAATCAATACAAGCGCCTTGGAGATTTAAAGTCTTAGCACTACATAAGAGACCCAAAGGCAATCTAACCTTGTTACGTGAGAGGGTTAGAAAATGATGACACCAATATCTCAGTGCTTGTTCAAAGGCAGAATTAGTCTGAGAGGGGGCCTTGAGTATGTTCAGCTGCATATTAGCTCAACAGCAAAAGCAATCAGGTTTTACTGTGACACAGAAAAAAAGCAGACTTATATGCATGTGAGGTTTAACGTGATTACGCACTACGTTTACAGTGCATGCGTCATCGACCCGTTTCTCAGGGAGGTGGGCAAATGCTTGGTCTGTGGGAATCCCTCCCCTCCCTCCTTCTGTCTATCCCCCCCTCCCCCACCCCCATTGCACCCCACCCCCTTTCTTCCCCTATCTTCCTTTCTCTCTCCTCCCCTTACCCTTACACTCTCTCTTTCTGGCTCTTTGAAAGAGGTCTGCAATGGATAATGTATTCCTGGGCTGGTTGCGGCTCCATCCACTCTCCACAGTGCCTGTGGCGAAGCGAGGATCAGACGGGGGAGATCTATCGGCCCTCTCCTGGCAGCACTGGCATGCTGTCTCTCACGGGCCTCTGCCGCTCTGTGTTATGTAAACACCCGACTCACGCTGTCAAAGAATAAAACCCCCCACTCATTTACATATCAAAGGGTGCCCAGTCGTTGCACCGCTCTAGGGAAAGTGGCATGTTAGTGTAGGTTAAACTTGCCGATAAGAGAGTTATCCAAAGGTTTCCTCTCATTGCCTACATTTTTGCCCTTCCTTGAAACAAGAAATAAGGCTTCACTATAGTTAGCCTGGATGACCTTCAGAAAGATATCCATAACCTTCTGGATTATTCTAATTCCTGCTCTTAATAGCAGTGTGCAAGTAAAGCTAGACCAAATGGTTGGCTTTAGAGTCGGTTCTTGCTCAGTGTAGATGTGCTGAAACCAGTGGCCCCCAAGTTGGCTTGTACACATTTGGAGTGTTTGACCTCGACCCCTTAGTAAACTCACCCAAGGGTGAGAGCAGGCAAAAAGCTCTCTGAAGTATCCACAAGGCCAGCGGAGAGTTTGTTTTTCGCATTAGCTTGGCACCACAGGTTTACTATATCTGTTCACGCGATCTAATTTCTGTGTCCGTCTGCCCCCGATCTAAACATAAACAACGCTCCCCGTGTTTTTCCCTTACAAGAAGGGGTACTCCAGGCCAGCCTTTCCCCTATGGCCTGTTATGCCCCCTCCCCAGAGGAGTAGCTTTGCATCAATCAGCGAGAAATCCACTAACACGCCGGACCACCCCTACTGCCCAGAGTTGTGGCCCTGACCCAGCCAGAGAAATCAATAGCCTGGGAGACGGAAAGAGAGAGAGAGAAGTGGGGGTGGGAGTGCAGGGTAGTGGAGGGATTAGTGAAAAGCCAACTGTTAAAATATACACATCTGTCAATCAGAAACGACTGTGAACATACCATGGGGCTGGAACTTAAGACGGGGGGCTTTTCATAAGTTTGCACCAAGCAGTAAACAATGGACAGAAAGAGGTGAGTGAGGACAGAGAGAGTCAACACCTCGCTCTACTCTGCTCTGTTCTACTGTGCTGGGACAAGCTGGGGCACTAAGCAGTGCATGCTGGTCCCATGTGGGGGATGTGCAGGGGACAGTGGGCACTCATGTCAAGAGGAGGGCGGAGGTTGTGCTGTCTGAGGTGATAGTGAGTCAGGGGAGGGGAGACAAACTTGACAGGTCTTGGGTGGGAGGTGTGGGAGGGAGACGGTTGGTCGGCTGTCCCGGGAGGAGGGCACACACCCCGGCAAGTGAGCGGCAGACAGGTCCTGCCAGTCGAGACAGATTGACAGGGCCGAGTGATCGAGTCGGGGGGAGTCGACAGAGCGTCAGTGGCTGCCTGCGGTCGTGGGTAGCCAAGAGTGGCACACCTATCAGAAGGGAGGAAGAGGGTGAGGGAGGGGGGGTGATAGGCCTGAAGTGGCCCTCACTATCAGAGCGAGCAGGTGTAGCTGTCAGTGTCAACGGGGCTCCGAGAGAGCTAGGTGATGGAGAGCTGCCGTGCTCCCTGACAGCCGCGCAATGCTCACTGACTGAGAAGCCTGAGCGACCAAGGGTCCGTGTTTGGCTATGGGGGGTTTGTTTGATAGCCCGGGACGAGAGGGTGGGGGCTGGGTTTGAGGGAGGGGATCGAGGGAGCGGTGTAGCGAGATGGAGCGCTGTCACGACTGACTTTTGGAGCATGGCCACCCTTCCCATCATGCCCCTCTCCACCTGTCAGAGCCCATCTGTGTCCGTCATACCTGTTTACACTGTTGACACCTCATTACGGCAGTTAAAGGGGAGCAATCAGACACTCACACTCGTGTTTCAGCTCCAGCCCTTTCTCTCTTTACTTCCTCTGTTTGCCAAATGGATTTGAGTTCTTTTTTTTCTTCTCAGGGAATTGAATTATTGACTGAATCCTGTGCTTGATACATTCATCTTTCTCTTTCGGAGAGTAAGGCCTGAAATGTAAAAATATCCAATAAGAAACATTTCCTCCTCCCCATTCTATGTTCTGAGACTCATCTATTATTAAAGTGCCCCTTCGTCAAAGAAAAAGTTGAAAGCAGTTATTTTTACTTAATGCAACAGAGCGGATCATACTTTCTCTGCAGCCATTCCTAAGATCTTGAACATCTTAGTGTTCAAGTTAGTTTTCTGTAATACGTTTAATTTCTAACCAAGATGGTGTATAACCTCCAAATATCATGCTGCCAATGGACGGTGTCAAAACTGTATATAAACCACTACAAAACCTTTCTCTAACACAACAACATGGCCCGTAAAGACAGCCAACCGACTATGAGGAAAAACACACTTCTTAACTATTGAGACGGCCAGTGGCGTGAAGCTAGTTCTGCCCCACCATCAAGTGGGTGCAATTGTAAGGGGGCATCATTGTTTGAGATTAACATCAGTGGGGCGGAGACTTGAGGAGAATGGGTGACAGGTAGCACCTTGCGGGAGAGTTTGATTCATGACACGGCACACTTGATGTCTGGATCGATCACAGGGGAGGAGGAAGATGGGAGAGGAGGGGCTTATAGGGGCTGTGTAACTGGATGGGGGGGAAGTGTATGTTTGTGTGTGTGTGTGTGTGTGTGGGGGGGGGGGGGGGGGGGTCCAACCTGAGGACAGGATACCTTGTCTTTGCTGTACCCACTGTTCCTGTGCCCAGGAACTCCACAGGCACTGGTCACCAGCCATTAAGGCAGTCAGAGTAGATTAGTGCCATCTCCCCTTGGGCTACAGCCTGGCACACTGCCACACCAGCCAATAAAAGCACAGCAACAACACTTCCACATTTCAGATCTGATAGCAAGGGCATTCATAGACATTTCCCAATGTCAAAGTGTTTGTTGATGTACGGTATGAAAATATGTTTTCATAACGAAAATATGTAAAGCTAAAGATTGTTTCTAACCACAGCACACTTTAATCAGTGCTACACCGCTCGTCTTTGCCTGCAAAATAAACAGACAGATTGGATTGGATGGATTTGACACAATATTAAAAAGAAAGGGAAGGCTGAACTTTCCTTTACTCCATAACTTTTCAAATGGATTGGCTCTCTGGCCAAAGTGGCATGCATACCTTAGTACAAAATTGAGCCACATTGTTATTACTGTAGGTACTATACTGTATCTCAAAGTATAATCTAGGATACCAGAATCTCATTTCTCCAGTAAGTAAAGTAAAAAGTGCTGTTGGAAGTTGTAGTCCACAACCCTTGAAATGTTTGCTGTAGGCTCTTCCTGAATTGCACGTGAGGACCCTCCTCATCCGCCCATTCTATTGTTTCCAAACTGATGGACATGCATTGCAGGAAATCATAGAGTTAGCTGAAGAAGTTTTCGATGGAAGGACTTTGCAAGAGAGCTGTGTGCATTCAATTATCTGTTTTTAAAAAATCTGGTTGAAATCCCTGCCTCCATTTGAAGCACTCTCTCTTTCTCTCTATTCGTCGGTAGAATCTGCATGTCGTTGGTGAAATTCACCGGATGCACCACCTCCCATCAGCACGTTTTGATGGGTGCACCGTCAGACGATCCATTTAAATGTGAGTGAGAATACTCAAAGTGTAAGAGTCACTGATGGCCTCGCTTTACTTTTAGCTGCAATGTGAGGCCCCACGGCCTCCATGGTAACATTGGGCAGAGGGAGGCTTGTACAGTGCCAGATAGGAAGTATAGAGAGAGGGAATGGAGGGGGTGGGGTAATTTTCAATTCAATATCCTAATAGCAACCATGCTGCTTTTAATGCATATTTCATACAATATTCCCCACAGAATTTTTTTTCCATGAAAAGGGGGCTTACAAAAGGGGAGAGGAATAGTCTTAATATTCCTGGAGGTGGTGCTATTCTTAAGCGGCATTCACATGATAAGCGCAAGAGCGGCATTGTGCCGGACGAACCATTGTTTTTCTATGAAGGACATGGCTGCGCTTCCTAATCTGCTGTTTCCTAATGGGTGTGGCGGGCTGCAGAGGTTTGAAGTGGTACAAGCTGCAGCCAGAGTTAAAATATATTGAACTTGGGGCCCTTAGTGGCGTTGCACACTAATGCGCATACCACATAATCGCAAGGATCCTGGTTTGATTCTGACTCTCGACACGTCTTGCATGTCATCCCTCCTCTCTCTCCCATCCTTCCTGTCAATCTCTACTGTCTCTATCCCAATAAAGCAGAAATGCCCTAAAAGCATATTAAATTTGTTTTAACTCTGGACGCAAGCTGTGCTGTACCCATTGAGCCCGGCGCTTGTCACTTGTCACTAACCCTTAAAGAGCATAAGTGTTAAAAAGCCAAATGCGACACTGTATGTAGCAGTGTATTAACCAAAAAGAGAGTCACAATTAAAAAAGACACAAGGCCCCTAGACTTTTCTGCTGGAGACAGGCCAAGGCCAATGGGAAGAAGGCAGAGAAGTGATAAAAACAACCCCCTTCAACAACAAACTGAGACTCAAATCTAGCAGCCATGCCCCTACCCTGCAAACATAGGTTATATCCAGTGCTCTCTCCAATATTACATTTGTATCTAATTAAACAGAATTCCCCGACTCGGGGTTCCTGCCATAAAATGTCAATAACAATTGGGTTTGACGAGTTATAGAATAGTCTTGTGGTGCCGGAACACATGGTCATGTTAGGTGGAAAAGCAGGTGGGTGAAAAATAGAGGGTCACATGAAATCTCCTCTTTGTATTTCAGACGGCCCATAATTTTTGTGTGTCACATAGAATGTGTTCCACTTTAATTTCTCCCCACTCCAGCCCCCAAACCCCTCCTGCTGTGACACAACTAGTCACCCGTGGCCAATTATTGTTGTCTCTGGTACCTGTCTCTGTCCCCTCAATTCCCCTTTCGACACCACATGAGACAAGCCTCAACCCAGGGGTGGGCCCTGCAAGCACAGCACAGCCCCAGCCCCAGCTCACCTCTGCTGAATTCATCTGTCTCTCCTCCCCACATAAACCAACTACTGCAAAAGCCCACTGCTCTATCCAGTAAGTCACAACATGAGCGCCACCCAGCCTCAGCTCTCAGGGGCTCATGAGGAGAAACATGTTTCAGAAATGCTGCAATCTCTCCATCCCCAGCCCCCGCAATCTCTGGACATTATTATTCAATTATATAATTTGCAATACTTGCACTGTATGAAAGTGTCAGGCCTACTTGACACACATTTCTGCACACAATGCCAGGAGCAACACAACCAATGCCAATCTTACATCCACACTGGCTGAAATAAATGGCTTAAATAAATAATTTCTGGGTGCTTATCTTTATCAAAAGCTGTATATCTGAAATGAGCACATTTACGCAACAGACTGCAATGTAGTCTGTGCATTGTTGCCGTGCAACCTGGACCAGCACACTTCCAGGTCCAGATTGATAAAGTCATCTGCATATTTCACACATAAACAGGAAGAGAGTGTTCTGTGGGAATTGCGGGGCGTCGTAACTACACCCAAGAGAAGACAAAAACAACAAGGGCCTATTTTCTTTCGGAGAGGCAAGCTGATATGATTGCAAGGCGCTGAAAACACATACATATCATAACACTTTGGCCACAGGATTTAGTGCATGAACAGTGCTCAGTACATGGACTAGCACTGAGGGTCAAACAAGGTCAGGTCTTTTTGTCTAACTGTGGCTCAGCAAACTTGGAAAAGTTCCTGGTTCAAGGGGATTAAGACTCTGTGAATATGAAGGCGGATTGACAGTGCTCCTGCGGCCATAATTGGCAAGTACAAATGAGGCGAAAACATTTGCAGCCCACTCAATTAATCATTATGCATATATTTGGACAACGTAAATGGTGCCTAAACTGCCTTCTGTAGCCCTTAAGCTCTTATGATGATCAGTTGGGGTTGTCCAGCCCTGGCATTATGCTCTGAACGAGTCAGAGTGCACAGCAGCCGCTAGGAGTTCTGACATGCTCTTAAATCACCTAAAAGCAAGTGCTAAAAAGACAGGCGGACATGCACACATGCACGCACGCGCGCGCACACACACACACACACACACACACACACACACACACACGAGATGACAGGCTCCTCTGTTGAATTCTGTTTGTGCAGTTCTCTCCGTCTCTCTGGGCGAGAAGAAGATGAAAGTACAGGCAGGAACGTGAGATCCAGATACTCCCCAATGCAACGCCTTCCCCCGGGCCCCCTAAAAACACGTCAATACAACCTCCTTCAGCACATCACACAGATGCAGAGATATGCTATCTTTCTCCATCTCACACTCACACACACACACACACACACACACACACACACACACACACACACACACACACTCACGCACCGACATCATACGGTACATACAATAAACGTGTATGCACACAAACATATACAATCATATGCAAACACACAAACATGCTGTAAAACCATTTGCATACTGTATATAGGCATATGTGTGCACACGCACACACATGAAGAATGCAATACTGTACCAATCATCACTCCCTCTATGTCCAGAAGCAGCTTGAGAAAGTGAGTAGCAACAGGGAAAATCTAATAATGCTGATTTGTTTTATATAAGCTAGTCTTGTCGGTTAATTAACTTTGGCCCTTTACAGAAGCCACTGTAAGATGTATCAGAAGGATCAAAGCAGCCATCTGCTAATGCTGGAGGAGTGTGATTGTACTGATTCAAACAGCTCTCTCCAGGGGCAAAGAATCGAGATGGGGATTGTTTTAAAACATTGAAGTGCAAATGTAGTCCTCATATGTGCAAATGTAGTCCTTCCATCCTATATTACTTAGTGATGCAGTTGTGAATATGTGTGTCTGTAATTATGAGTGTGTGCATGTGTCTGTAGTTTAGGGAGAGTGTGTTTGTTTGTCCGTTCACAGGTGTCTGTTTATGCATGTGGGCTTTAGGTGGGGTAATGAGGCAGGTTGATAAGCCTGTGGGTGGGATAGTGGTGGTGTCTGCCTTCCCTTCTGTCATGGACTCTCCCAGAGTTGGCCTGGCAAAGAGGGGCCTTTCCTCCCATACAGTAACCCCCTCGTCCCTCTCCCTATGAACACACACACACACACGCACACACGCACACACGCACCAAGCACCAAGCACCAAGCACCAAGCACCATCTGCCCGTGGAGAGCTACCCACTCCCTGGGCTCCTGTCTGTCAATGGAGGTTCATTGAGTGCCTGCTGCCATCTGCCCTGCCCAGCACTGTTTAACCCACTGAGTGTGTGTGTGTTTGTTTGGGGGGGGGGGGGGGGTCAGAGTGTTAGGGAAAAGCTCAGAAGGAGAGAACTTAAATTATATTATGTTATAATTTCTTATTTTACAAGCTGTACATATCCTTTTTGATAGCAAAGATGACCAAAGTTGTGGGGGAGGAGAGGGAGAGAGATTCTTGAAATGCTACTGTAAAATGAGACCTGCTAATAATACATTTGGTGTTGTGACACACCTGGACCACACTGGGTACAGTGGCCTTTTAACAGACCCATTATTGTGTGGAGATGCAGGGTACAGAATATTAGAAAGCAGGCTAATTTGACCCATGTGATCCTCTCTGACACTATCCATTACATTCTCTCCACCAATGTCATAGGCCTTGTGACACATGGGGGGGCCTTTCATGTCCAATACAATCACATTTTATCAGATCATGGGGGAGTCACACTAACATCGGCTCCCGAAAGGGGGGTCGAGGGGGAACCTGCCCAGTCAGAGAATTTATTACATGTATTAAGGCCTGCTGAAAGATCCCTTTTGGTAGCATGAATCACGCTTTGGTTCGGAGCTAACAGAAAAAATGTGCTACTGATCTGACCTTGACAGTCCTCGTGATTTACAAGGTTCTACGGGATGAGGGGGTCCTAAAGAGGTCCTGAGACGGGGCCAGGGCTTGCCTTTTGTTGTGCCTGACAATTAATTATACCCCTGCTAATGATGAACTCTCACCTGCTGGGAGGGGGGCCTCCATGACTGAAGAGAGGGGTGTGTGTGTGTGTGTGTGTGTGTGTGTGTGTGTGTGTGTAATACCGGAGGTCACCATGGACGCCAAACAGGTGGCCATGGTAACTGCCCTGGGGCCTCCAGAAATCCAGAAATGAATGTGCTGTCATCACCCCCTTACAGCAACTGGGCCAGGGTTAGCTACAGCTTGGGTTGCTTTGGTCCTCCTTTAGTCTGACTCATGTATGTCCAATGCTCCTCCCACCACCACCGCACCAGGGGTTAAATTCATAAGCATTCATTTTATGGAGCCATACAGGCTTCAAGGTTAGACCAATGCTTCTGAGGTGGTGCTAGCTGTGGGGGCTAACACTGGCCAGTTACACACAAGTTGTGTGTATGCGTGCCTGTTTCTGGAGGAGAAGGGTGTGTGTAATTTACACCCTAACCACCTCTCAGCTGTACCTCTTGTCAAGACACTATTTCACCCTGGCTTCAAGTTTCATAAGCCCCGTTCCTGTGAAACTGGACGCTAAATTGGTGTGTGTGGGGTGGGGGTGAGATTATGAACCGGAGGAGAGTTAGGGGTGTAGGGAAGGGGTGGGTAGACAGACAGCAGGGGGTGTTGGGGGATTCAACATTGTAACCGCAGCCAGGTTTTCCCAATTACTGGTTTCAGTCAAAGCCACCGTTGTATGGCAACAAAGTGTGAGCAGACCCACTGATTTCCACTTTCCCCTGTCAGTTTGAATCAGTTCACAATTAACCTGGGCTATGAAAGGTGCCTATGTCTGGGAGCACTGTGGAATTATATACATGTAATTTTTTTCACATTAATCTTTTTTTAAGGTTTGCTTGTGGGAACAGCTGCAAAACTGGCCGAAGACCTGACAGCTTGATTTCCATTGTCAAAATCCGATGAACATATAGAAAGCAAAACAAATCAGAGTGCTAAGTTCTTTCTTTCAATTGAGAACAGAACATGAAATCTGTGTACAACTTGAGACACAAAATGTGTACAAAATGAGCAAGCAATGTTCTCAAATGTAAAAGATTGACTTGGTCACCATCCATGCCCTCTGTGTCCCTGATAACTTCACCTCTGCTTCTGCTCTACAGACTAAGCCAGGTTGTGTGTTACTGTACCACCCACACCTTGTTTCTTAACTCACACCAGGCACTTAAAGCTGGTTCAGTCGAAGTAAAGGATGCACCAAGGCACAGAAAAAGTGTGAAATAAAAAAAGGTATGTGAAAAGTAATTCACGAACAAAATGATAATGCAAAAAAAATTAATTTTGCATGACTCATTTTTGACACCTACTCCAAACTGTCAAACATCAATGTTTTTTAGATTAATATATACAAAAAAAGTTCTCAATCCAAAACATGCATTATTTTGTGATACTGTGAGATCTTCTGTCTATACTGGATAAGGTCATTAGGGGACTCCTTCAGCCAGGCAGTGGGACACCTAGACAACATATCCATCTCTCAGGTCCCAAAGTGACAGTCGGACTGAGTCCACCTCCTCCACCTTCATCACTCTCTCCCTTAATCAACTTTTTCACCTTCTGCCCTTCCGCTAACTTTTGTAGCAATGCCCATCGTGGTCAAAAGTGCCCTTAGATGAATTGCCTGTGACTACTCCCTTTGCCCCATTTCTGCCCTAGTGCCTAATTCCCAGACATCTGCCATGGCGGGGAGGGCATGGAGAGAGCACAGTGTTTAAATGCCGCCCGCCCGTGACCAATCGATTGGCAGGCCGACAGCCCGAGTGCGACTGGTTACGGCCCACTCTCCCACAGAGGGAGGGTCACAGAGGAGAGGAGGGCTGGGGGGGTTTATCTAAGGGACAAATGCCTTTCAGACTCTCAGTGTGGAGCAGGGTGGTTGATGGGGAGGGGGTTGGGAGGGTACAACCCAGATTCCCCACCCCCTACCATCACCACCATAATCTCAGTACGTTTGCATAAATAAATGACTGGCTAACAAGTGGAACTATTCACTTCAGACTCTTCCATTTTTTATCTTTGGTTGTGAATAGCAGGGCAGGTTTGAAAAGAGAGGACCAACCATAAACCCTTTAAGATCCCTTCACTCAACCCTTATAAAGACTCCCGACTATAAACTGATGGTGTAAGAGGTTGTAAGAGGCCTTTGCACCAAGCTTCTGTTACCCCAACATTTCACACACAAACAGCATATGCATGGGCATATATGTCATTTCAAAAGGGACAAAGAATCAATCCTCGTATAAAAAGAGTACATTAACATTAACTGAATTCAGAGGGGATTGTGGGGCATTCCTCACTGCTACACTGTTACAGATGTGTCGACAAGAGTGTTTCAGTGTTTCAGAAAAGTGAGGGAGTCAGTTGAAAAAAGGGGCAGCTGAACCCAGCTTCCATTATTGGTCATGACATTTAATTACTTAAAAAGCTTCCACATGGCGCCTCTTTGCTTTCTCACTCTCTGGTCTGGATATATGAAGTCCCAGCCACACAAACAGTGGGCTAGAGACTTTCACAAGCCATCATACTTATAACATACCATATAACCAATTAATTTAAGAAGGTCCATATAACCAATTAATTAAAGAGAGTCTTTCAAGTAAAAAGGTTCAACAGAGAGCTTGAAGATGCATATTTTAATCTAATATCCCATAAGGATGTTTTGTTTTTGTTAATGAAAGTAAAACATGGGGTAACTAGCACCTGACTTAAATTCAGTTTCCTAATCATGTATACAAAAAGTAATAAGAGTCCCACTGTAGACAATGAACAGCGCAAAGTGTAAGGTTTCTCACCAACTCTCAGGTGCATGCTCAAAAGTGGCACTTGCTCAAATCCTGTCTATGCTTTCAGCCCAGTGGGTAGTAAAAGTCATGGGTCAATGGCATTGATTTGTAGCACTTCAGAGACTGAAATTCGATGCTTGTAACACCTCCACAGCGTATGACATACAGTACAAGGTACGCAAGCTGCAAAAGGGTGTTTCTTATTTTGGCAAATCTTCTTGTAGAAGAAAGGGTCTATGACCTACCAGGCTCACTAAAAGCTTTTTCAACTTTTTTTTTTAAAGCTTTTATTTTTTGCCAATGAGAGGCCAGAGTACAAAGGTAGAAGCCAAAGATAATCCAACATTTAAGAGATATTATTTTGTTGAAAGCAGTTTTTCAGTTAATCTGTTAATAATCCTGTATCAATTTTCTGATGGGCCCATCCAAACCTCCATTTCAAAGCATAGGATTAGCTTTCTCACTTGGTCAGTTAATGGGTTGAAATGCATGGGCATACTAACATGCACAGTGCTCACCCATGGTAGATCATGTTCTTTGATTCCCACTCTCACTCAAGCAGGTAGATTAGCTATTTACTGCCGAAAACATTCGTGAGAATGTTACTGAGAAAACATTTCATGTGAACAATATAATAGGTCCATGCGTCTATGAGAAGCATGTGTTTTCTTTTATGAAGAGTGTTTTCCCACACTTTCTTCTCGAGCTCCCCGCTAAATCAAATGTTATCTTTATTTATTCAAAAGCAGTTCTATTGCCTGACTTTCCTGTGTGGAGAGATCTTATCAGACTAAAGTACAGGTTGTACAAATCCAAGTGGCACTTCTCAGTACCAATCGTTGGGTCTTTCAACCTTGGTTCTTTGTGTCTTCCATAGTCTTATCACAGGATGCCTGGGGTTCTCTGATCAAACGACAGTAACACTAGTGTGACGTTAGCTAGCCAGTCGGGCGTCACCGGTTCCTGTACTTGTCCCACACCAAAATGTTTATAGGTTAACTTCAGACAGACAGAGTAATTATATGAAATAGTGGGATTTATTTGAAGCCTGGTTTTGTAGATGCTAACTCAAGTCTGAGGGTGAAATGCACAGTTACATACACATGAAGACATGCAGAGAAGTTTATTACATTTCAAGCCTGCTGTATGGAAGCAATTAACAGCATTGATGGATCCCACTCATGTTGCAATGTTTTCTTTTGTGTGTTACGTTTCTGTGTTGGTCTGCCTTGTTCTAATAACCTTGGATGAAACCATCTATTAGCCAAAGTGCCATCAAACACTTGAAGACACCAAAGAATAATCAAATTAGGCCACATAAATAAAACGTTTTCTGATTTAATAATATTTTGGCTAGGATAATATATTACAACTACAACTATGTTTTTGGATTTCTGCCATATTTAGCTCTTAGGCATAACAGTAGAGAGGATTGAATTCAGTGCATTTAAAATGTTCAGTCCCCAAAAGGGAGCAGTTTTCTTTGGTATTACTATTTCTTTTGATACTTTGTAGATATATGTACAATGATTTTAGAGAAGAAAAAAAACTATGAAAAAATCCTGGAGCAGCAGGCGTTGGGGATTTCTTCCGCTTGGTCACACCCCTGCTTTGTTCACTTAACCCCTGAAGTGGCGGGCTGTCATTGTTGGATATGGAAGGCAAATCAAAGAGGCTGGACAACAATAAAACTTCCCTGTGAGTGAGCCAAGGATTTTCCCAAGGTGTATTTGCTTACTGTAGGAGAATGATGGTGCCAGGCACTGGAGAGTGAGACATATTTTTTCACTGCCTACTACCCCTTTTCTATGCACCAACCATGTGCAAATGAAGACAAAAAACACAGTAGCATACATATGCAAGGTAAATAAGAGAAATACAAATACAGCCATTAATGTACATTTAACAGGATTATGTAGACTCCTCATCAATTGATCATTTCAAGTACATTCCTTTTTTAGGGTGAAATACAACCTCTTTACCATCATCTCTGTAATACGATACAGCAAGCCAGTTCACATCAAATGGTAACAACACAGTCTTGGTAGCATCCAAATCCTTCAATCCACTGTTGTTGCAGAAAGGATGCAGACAAGACACCCAGTAAGCAAAATGGACTTTATCAGTCTTCCCAACTTGCACTCGACATGTCGAACGCTCCCCTGGTTTCGGTGGCAGCGGTGGGCCAGGGCCAGCCCTTATCAACGCCCTGACATGGCCTGGATTACATGCACACTGGCTGCTGGGAGTCATGCTAATCCAATCGCTCATTAATATTTTATGCAAATACTGCCAAGAGAGAGTCAGGAGTAAAGAGATTGGACGATTAACCCTCTCTCTCTCTCTCAGTGGAAGATGCTCCTCCTTTGGACCTCAGCCACTGTTACTGCATTCTATGGCCTGTTGTCGAGGCAGTGAAGCAGCTCACTGCTCCCTTACAATCCCTCCCTGTTCGGGAAGCTTAGCTCAAGAGTGTCTTGTTAACAACCTGCTTTTTGGCCTCTGACATGTCTTTTGCCTTGGCCTTTATGGACCAAATGATCCATTCTTCTCTAATGCACTGTACTGTGCAGCGTATCTGTCACTTACTAGAGTGTGACAGAAAAATGTCAAAGGAGATACACAAAACAGACAGAGCAGATTGTTCTATGTGTCAAAAAACTCTGTGTAATAATGTGGATTGGGCTGATGATCAAAATGAGGTTGTCAAGTTCTTCAGATTTGCAACTTCCTAGAGAATGGAAATACTGAAAGGTAGAATATAACATTTAATTTGAACATATATATTTTTACATGTTATGTTTTGTCTTTATGACCCTGCCACTTTTTTTTGGTAAACAGCTGAAGGATGGGGGCTGAAGAGAAATGTAACCATTCTCAAATTCATAGACGGAGCTATGGATGCAAGGACTGACCATCCATGACATCAAAATGACAGTTTTAACCATGTTTTACAAACAATGGAATAAAACAATATTTTTGGGTTCTGATAGGGTAAGACAGTTGGACTAAGCTCTTGAGCCATTTATATTCTTCAACAATCAATGGCTATATGTCATTAATTTAAAAGTCTCAAAATGGATGTACTGTACCAATCCCAGATTGCCCCTTTAAGAAAGCTCACCATCTGAATTTCAATGTCAGTGTTTGGGTTAACACAAAATAATAGTGAGTACATGCACTCTGGGACTGCAAACATGGCTCTACTTCTGTATGGGGTTCATTCACTGTTTACCAATCAATCAATAAGAAAGCTCTTAGCATAATGACCTGAAGCACAAAAAAACAATAGCGAAGCTCTCAAGGCTATAATGATGTTTCCTAAGCCATCCATCCATCCACACATGGGGCCTCGACACTGAAGTAGTCTCAGGTATCCCCTTGCCTCTGTTTAGTGGTTGCCAAGATGCCTTCTCAGAAGCGCATTTGCAACAAACCTAACTTAATGGGTCCCATGTGGGCACCAGTAGCTTGATGAGCATGAAAGCTGGATTTGCTTGGAGAACAGAGAAGGGACAGAGAGAAAAGGGGGGAATATCACCAAACATCTAGGCAATCTTAATGAAAAGGTTAACAATGCCTTGTAATAGGCAGGACCAGGGGCAGCTCTTCTCTTAGCTGCAGAGACATGGGAATTTGGAGAAGCTATTGGAGGCTCTTGCCTGTTCCAGATGAGTACCCAGGCTCCTTGGCAACTGAAGCTCGGTCTCTTCCGAGATGACCCCCCCAGCTCCGATTTCCTGTCCATGCCAGACAATTGGGCACAGTTGCCTGCTGATCCTTGACGTGACACTGACCCAGAGTCCTGGTTGAGGGTGAAACTTGTTGGGAAACGCGATTCTGACGACGTTGATTGTTTGCTCCTCCCTGCTCTACCCAAGTCCTCAGAATTACCTTGGATGGTGGAAACGCACAACGCACCAAAAAAAACACTGGTGCTTGGGCCCAAAAGGTGATTAGAGTGGAACCCTGTCTCCAGTGGAAAAGCGGCATATGTGTCACAATGACAAGTGAGCGAAGGGGGGTCAGTAATGGAAGACAACGCCCTAAGTGAAATCAGAGTCACCCGACATGGGTAATTACCTGTTGAGAGAGCAGTGGAGCTTGGTTAAGGTGGGGCCCTAGGTAAAGCAGACTCCAGAACTCTCCAATGAACTCTCTATTGACTCCAGAACTCTCCATTCTTACCATTCTTCTCCTGAAAACACAGGATCCCCATCCCCTATTCAATAGGCCAGTGAAAGATGAAGAGCTCCACTAGATCTCTGAGTTAGACTCATCCCCCCCAATCTCTTGATAGATGGACTAGGCCCCCCTATTCATTACCCAAATGACTTGGTGAGTGACGCGCAAACCTGAGCCCTGCCACCCCCTGCGGCATTTGCGTCATCTAACAAAAATGGGAGACATCGTCTTCTCGGCTACATACTCCCCGGGTCAGATTTATAAAAAATAAAATAGCAAAATAGACTAGCAAGGTCTTCATTGAACTATTCAAGGTCCAAATGCAAGAAATCATAGTAATTTTTGCATGTGTTCTTTATCGTCAGAGGTGATTTATGTGCACTTACTGTAAGAGAAGAGAGCCGCTAAGACTCTCCCAGAAAATACGATTTATGAAGTACCGAGCACCAATTCCCAGCCATACTGTTTGACTAAATCAACATTAATTGAATCATTGGGTATTACTTTGGAGAGTGCCTTTTACTACGGTTGCATTAATATAAGGACCTGTTCTCATGCCATTGGGGGATGGCAATTATCTAACACAAATGACACATTAAATAAAGCATGAGGGCTACTGCCAGCTTAAAGCTATTCTACACCTGACCCTCATTCGATTATGTTATCACAGAAGTTTTATATTCATGCTTTCCTGATAGGGGACTATATATTGAAGTCAAATTAATTCTAACACTAGTTGCCCCCAATAGAGATTAATTGCGTATTGCCCCCAGACTGTACTGTGGAAAGCGTCTTTGGATAGAAATTTATTTAGTGCAACAATATTTATGAATCAAAACCTTGTGATTTTTTTGGGGGGGTGGTGGGGGGAATTAAAAGGTATCAGCAACAGCTGGAAACTGAGATACCTCAAGTCAAAGAAAGAGAAAACACTGGATGAGTCACTTATCTTCATTTTAGTGTTGGACAAAAAATATTCAGCAATAGGATAAACTGGGTTTGTTGTTGTTGTGGGTATATATATCTTATAGGAACATCAAACCCAATGTTTGAAACAGCTATTTAGCTAAATGATATACAGTATATGAAAGTATAATTTATCTCCCTAACTCTCCCTCTTGCAGAAACACAAACACATACACACACAAACACACACACACACACACACACACACACACACACACGTCAAAGGAAATGGGTTTTCAAGTACTGACAAAGGGTCCCCATATAAGGCCTTCTATGCAAACTGTATGATGATAGGCAACAATGAACATACAAAACACACTCATTAACATTCACACAAATGCATTAACACCTATACTAAAACATCAGAATTCCAATCACATTGGTTAGAAGGGAGATATGTACCAGCGGCATTCCATAGCTGTTCCTCAAATAAACAAGTGGGCCAGTAATGGGCCTGAATGCACAGCAGAGTCTGTTTAAGTAAACAATACTGTTTGCATTTGGGGTAGATTGTTGGGGGGAGGGGGCGGCTGTCTTCTCATCTCCATTGTATCAAAGTCTCCCTAAACCACTTCAAGTCTACTCCTCTCTTTACTGTCACACTAGAGTTGCTGCAGACCGATCCGTTACCCTCAATCTGCCCACCACACACTGTTCACATGCAGTAGAGGCTACAGGCGTAGAGGGTTGGCATGAAATGGGGACATGGAAATGGAACCCACTCAAGCTTTTCCAAACATCTGCATCTGCCTCAAACTAGGACAGAGTTTGGACCTTGATTTGAACAAAAACACAATCCTATGTGAAACTGTCTAAAGGCAAGAAAAAGATAGGCATTCACATACATTATCACCACTTCCCTATGTTTTTCAAGGCCTGGTTCAATTTCAAAGATCAACTTCTTATTTTTCTGATAGTATACAGCTAAAAGAGAGGATAGAGACTGAGAAGCATAAATATCCTATTTTACAATAAAAAATAAATAAATAAAAAAAAAGACATGATCCAAATACTGCATCTGTAAATATCATAACAAAACTACCGAGGGGTTCAATAAACTTTTTACATTTCACAGAGAAAAAGGAATTGGCAGAAAAATCACTCACCTTTTCACACAAGGTACGGGAGGAGATGGACCGGAAAGAGAAAGAGAAAAATTATTAAAACCATACATAACACACATCGACATTTCAAGGCAATTACCCAGGAGATGTTACTTTGGACACATTTTGGGTTTTGAAAAGTTTTAGGTCTATTACAGCCCAATCATAACTTGATAAAGACCTATATGGTTCTGCAAATAGGTGTTATTTTCAAATTTAGAAACACCAAAATTCCCTCTCTTCTGTTTTCCGCCTTCCCTATTCACAGCAGGTGATCTGACCCATGAAGTCTTGCCAGTCCTTTTGTCTTCCTCCTCCATCGCTCCCTCTATGTTTACTTTGAACAGATCAATAAATGGACAAGTGTAAGTGTTTCTGTGATGGCCTGACAGTGCTCTCCAAACATAAGGACATGTCAATCATCGAGATTGGGACAATAGTGAGTGGTTACACAGGGAATACCTCAAAGTGGTGCAATGGATCAAATAGCATCCCTCCAATTAGCCGAGCAAAGAGGGACAAAGTGAGTTTAAGAGTGACAGGGATATGAGGAGAACCTTTACATATTTTTCTTAAAGCTTGTGTCTATGTTTCTGTTAACAAACATGAAATGGTTAGAAATCAGAAGAAAAGACTATGACAAAGCAGCATTTACAAACTTTATTTAGTAAATTTATTTAAATTGTCTATTGGGGACTACCAAGAAAAGTAGCTACTTCGTCCAGCCACCTAGCCATAACTTTCTAATGAGTATTCAAGAGAAAGTCCAAGTTTAACATAGAAAGTGAAGAGAATGCTTTGAGGTAAAGGGTAGAGTAGAATGCTATGTAGTGAAAATCCTTAAAAGGCCACGTACGACAGAGAGTCTTACTCAGGCTTTCTTCTGGCCAATAAAACACTAATTGGTCACAGAGCTCGTCTCCAGTGAAACAAAGGGGCAGGATCTCCCCAGACAGAACCTCTCCAGTTTTTCAGAGGGTCCTTATTGTTCTCCAGGAGAAGGCTGAGCGACTGAAGTACGCCTCTCAGAGTGGGAGGCTGCACACCAAAAGAAAAAAAAAAAGACAGGAGTTTGTTTTTGCACTCCATTGAAAAAAAGAGAAGAGAAGAGGAGCAAAAAGACAGGAATGTAGGTTTGCGAGTTAACAACAATGACAAAGCTTGGGAGTTGTGGGATAATGTTTACCACCTCCTTTTGAAAATGGCAAGACAGATCAGCAGCCTGAGACAGAGAGTGGTTTTTCAGTTCCCTAGACATCGGCCTCGAACTCAGGACCATCTATCTATCTAAAAAAAAAAAAAAAGCTTTACTTCATAAACGATCCTACATCTGCTGGTTACACTTCCAAGCAGATCTGATTTTTGACAGTTCAGAGATGATTTGCAAATGTGCCTGATGTGAGCGCTGTATCACAGATTTGTGTGCAGAGCAGGGGCTATTGAATGCAGCTGATTCCTCAATGCTTCCTCCCAGTTTGGGAATGAGTGACGGGCCGGAGCTATAAACACGTCTGGTTCAGCCCAAATTGAGCCCATTTTCCATGTGGATTAGCGTGGAATCTATAAAACAGCACACTTGCTGGCGTCGTTTCCAGAGTATTCCAGGAAGTATTGCACGAACAGCATTCTCAATAAATCAGTGTGATTAAATTAGCGTAACATCTAGCCAAGATGTACTGGTTAATAACAATAAATAAATCCATAAAACATGACGTTTGATGAGAAGGGTAAATCAAGCACATATCAAACACAGATGTGAAAGCAGGAGGGATACAGGAAGTGACCACGCCTGCACAACAAGCATAACTCAAGGTTTTCTTCATGGCTTTGCTGGACATTCAGTGCTGATTTCATCCAGAGAAAAGACCTCTTTGCTATGTGCATTTCAGATCTGATATTATTACAAGAAATTTGCAGAGAACTGTACCAGTTTCGAGTGTCATCTCATGTAACCAAACTATGTGAAATCACTTACGGGCCTTGCCTTTAATGGATCCTCCTGTAAAATATCAATCCGCAATGGGCTTGAGTCACAGCTGTCAAGCATCTTTTATCCATCATGCGTGCAAAATTTTGCATGTCTTTTATGTTGGCTCTCCCTTGCTCCCCTAGTTTTTTTTTCTTCCTACATGGGCATCAGCAGTATCGAGTGCCATGTGACTGAAACACATTCCCCCCAGGCTGTGAGGGGAACGGGAGAGGAGAGGAACAAAGGACCCTCCTAGACCCAATTTTCCACAGTCAGTGAGATTGGAGTCCAAAATGCCTGCATCATGAATTTACTGTAGGCCAGGGCTGGGTGCCCGGTTTACCCACAGTGGAAATGGAGAGGCAGTGTGTTCTTTTCACTGCAGCTGAGGTAAGTGTAGAACTACTACTAAGCTGCTGCTACCCAGACCTTGATTGTGAGTGTAAGTTGGCTGGGAAAGAAAGAGAGAGACTCAGACAAAACGAGGAAGGTTCTGTGCCCAGACTCTCAGTTTTTCTCTTTGCCCCTTTCTGTCTTTGCCCTTTCCTTTTCTCATCTCTCTCTCTCTCTCTCGGTCTCTCTTGCTCTCTCTGGACTGAGATTGGGAGAGTGGGTCAATATAGGTAAACAGAAACATGGACATTCTTATCCCTGCACCCCTCTCTGCCTTGAAGAAATTAGGAAAAGCCTAATTTGCCGTGATATATTGAGGTCTACTCATCTGGGTACAAAAGCAGTGGATGAGGGCATACCCCCCCCCCCCACCCCCTCATCATCCTTTCTTTCCATATGCAGCTCAAAGGCTAATCAGATTGGGGTGGGGGTGTGTGTGTGTGGGGGGGGGGGGGAAGGGGGGTTCCAAAGGACGAGCTCCCCATAATCCCCCCCCGCTTTCCTCTTTCAACCTTTCATATAAATCGGCAAGGGAAAAATGCCGCTGAGACCTTGCTGCTCTCTCCCCAACCTCCTATGACCTCATCGCTGCCGGCTTTGTCCCGTCACTCGGGGCAACCTTGGCCCACTCCTGAGTGGCAGTTGGCTGTGTAAGGGGTTGACCCCCCTTTGACAGGAACATGCCCCACAGTCCCCTCCATGGGACCCTGAGGATGCCATCACAACAGCGCGGGGCCACTGCAATGCATTCTGGGTCCTCCCCTGGCTCCATTGCACGTGCCCATTTGAGAAGCACATTGAGCGGGCTATTTATGACTGGTATTAAAAAAGGTGGAAATAGACCTGTATTTCTTGCAGTTGCTCAAGAATGTTCATAATTTTCCCTTCCAAGTTTTTTCCAACCGCCTTGTTGTAACAGGTGACTCATTAAAGTTGAGTTATTCAGTATTTATCGGGCAGTGAATTGTACTAGCTCTTTCAGAGCTAGGTATCTCTCCGTTGTTCAATTTCCATATGTCTGCACGTAGTTTATTGCACTTTAAAAGAAATGTGCTTATCTTGGTGCTCATCCATTGCCGTACTCAAGGCTTATGAAACATAATGTTGCATTGCCTGCCCCCAGAGTGTACTCACTCAGTGACAGAATGTCAGAAATTCATTCAAACACTCCCTCATCCTACTCTCTGTTCCAAGACATTCAGTCTTTTCTTGGAAAACCAGAAAAGTATTTTCTTTCCTTTTGAAATAGAATATATTGTATCAAGGCCTAAAATGTCTGTCAAGACAGTATACAAAGGATTGTGCCATTTTCTTATTGCTGGAGAAAGTTGCAGTGTTGCCTAGTCATGCCAGCAAAAAACATTATCAATCAGTTGTAGCTCTCAAACAATTAATCACATCAGGCACCGTAATCAATGGAGATGGGTGTGTTTTATTAAATATGATATGAACTACTAACAAAAAAAACAGCACTTTTCTGTGAGCACCGGACTCTATTAGCTGGCACTTTATTTGCTTTATTAGGTTTCCAATTTAGAGATTCTCATTCTGTCTTTGCCGAGGACAATCTACCCTTCACAGTCAAACACAAAAGCCGGAAAATCATTTGCATTTAAGAAAAACATCAAGGTTTATCAGCTAGCAGACAAAATAAATACAATACACATAAAAAATCTGCTCCTCACTTGAGTAAGACTCTGAGCAAAGTGAAACAAGTCTTTGCTACTTTCCATCTCACCCCAATAACGATAGACATCCCAATCCCAACTTCATCAACTCGCTTGTCAATAATTACAAATAAACTCTTTGGCGGTGCCTATTGATTCTAATGTGTGAGCTCTCCGCCCCCTGCGAGAAGAGTGTGTAGTTAGTGCAGGTGAGTGAGAGACAGGAAGAAGGAAATGTTGAAGGAGCCGCCACCATTCAGGCTCATCACAGGGTTCTCATCACCGTTAGGGGGGGCTTTATTGATTGGAGAACCTCATTAGTGTGCTTTTCTCTGACAGATCCCCGGCAAACCAGCAGCCGCATACAGGGCCTGGGTAATTTGTTCCCCACACAGGCCTCTAGCTAGCTTGCTTGCTTCCACTTTGCCTACTAAAGCAATGAGATCTATCAAGCCGGGTATTAAAAAGTGGCGGACGGAGGGCCTTTTTTTCTTGAAGTCATTATAATCAGCAGTCAAAACAGCTTACACACTGATGAAACGCTACCCAGCTAAGACTTCACAAATGAAAATCAAAATGAACATCTCCTACCTCATCCCCTACAGTGACACATGAAAAGCATCTAAAACATGCTTTCTTTGGGGGAACTGGATGGCTTCAGTCAACTTGTTTTTTGGTTTGTAAAATCCACTGGTACTGCAACACATCGCAACAGGGATTCAAAAGTAAGGTCTGATGTCATAGCTGGTAATACCATGCCATAGGAGGAGGGGCTGAAAAGAAAACATCCCAAAAGAAGAGGGAGTGTGTCAGGCACTATCAGATAACTGGATTTTTCCTTGTGCAAATGATATATTAGGATACTATCAGCCCCAGACGACAAAGCGAGTTGCTGGGGAGAAAATAATAAGACCACTGTAATGGAGGCCGTGTGTGTGGGAGGGAAGTCCACAAGAAATGGGAGCAGGATTTAGTCTTTGATGAGATCGAGCGGAGAGGGAAACATGAGAGAGCCTGAACAAGCACCCAGGGACAGATCTGAGTCTCTCATTTGTACACTTTTTCATGTGCGTCAGCATGCTATTAAATGTACCCTTACACCCGCAAACACACACTCCCTTCTCCATGCATGCTCTCACCATGCAATACGGGAATGGATACATCTAAATATTTTGCGTACTGTGTGTATGACAACAGAAGAAAAACAAACTATAAGAGTGTACCACAAGTTTATTGCTGTTTAGGATGGTGAGAAAAGCTGGTAAAGACCTTTTTAGGACAGTGAAATAGAGCTGGGAAGTGCAGTAAGAACAAGGCCACTTGCAGTTTGTCATCCATATCTGCTTGGAACCATAAAGAGTGAGGAGAGCTGTGCACAAGACAGAGGTGGCCCCTTTTATTAGAGCACTTTAGCAGGCCTGAAAACTCTGCCTGCGGGTTAAAGAAGGGCATTTTTCTTGCCATTTGCTTCCTCTGAGTTAATGTAAAGGGACATCTACAGCACCCTTACAGAGTCCAAGAACAACTCCTCAAGTCCAACATTAGCATACCAACCTTGCTGGGCCTCAGCCACTGAAAAGGGAATACAGCCTCGATGACAGACAGTTAGCCTACCACCACAGCACCCTGCATTGGACAATCTGGATTGTTGGGTAAAATTTGGCCCCAAAGTCCCTGTTAAGAATTAAGGGAAATTATGTTTATAAGGCCAACCATGGCATGTTAAATGCCAAGCGCCGCTAACTGCACAGTTTACAGAGTACAGAAAGTACAGACGGAAGTGGTCAACGCAAGTCGCACTTTGAAACTCACAAACTTGACACTGACGTCTTGATGAAGACAGTTTGAGGTCTCTAATCGCCCCAAGTTCATTATCGCCCAGACCGAGTCCCCCACCGCCATGGCTGGTGGAGCCGAAGGGAAGTCTGTTTGCCGGAGACTCTGCCGTATAAATCATGCAACTTAGCGCAGCGGGCCTAGGGAGGGAAAGCAATAAGCAGGGAGAGAGGGGGGTGGGGGTTGGGGGTCCTGTTCCAATGCTGGAGACACGTGCTTGAGAATTAATAAGAACCCCCCCCCCCCCACACACAAACACGTGTTCCGTTGGTAATGAAGAGCCCTTAGGATGATGTGCTATCAAGGGCACCAAGAAAGAGCAGAAGAACTGCACAGCTCTTTAATTGAGATTCTGAAATCAATATAGTCCTATTTCCATTCCCTTCCCAACCTTCCCTCCTTAAACAGCATCCACTTCAAAATCTCCATATATTCTGCTTTGACACACGCCACAACACACCTACCTCTTATTCTGTCAAGGCTGTGTTCTGACCAATGGCTTCCTCCTCCCTTTCATTCTTCCCGTCATGAGGAGAAGGGTCCTAATGTCATTAGTGAATTCACTTTAAGGGATTATAGGAGAATTAAAACCTTGTAATCCCTGCAGACCTTACACACATAGTCATATTTGGGCTTTTCTATAGGATTAACACTCCCCCCACACTTTTCTCCTCTCTGGTGGCAAGGATGGCAGCTTGATATGACAGTCCTATTTTTCATAAAAATACAGTAAATCTGCCTAGATGGATGAGTGGGAAGAGGTAGCGCAAAAAGGCTGTGTTTCTATACTCCACGTAAAGCACAGAAGCGAGCCGCCTATGATGTATGGTGCATATACGCCGATATACCTGACGTGCCAATGGGAGATTTCTAATGTCTGCCTGATGCAGGACATTCATCAAGTGTGTTTTTCCTCAGATAGTTTGTGCCTGAATGGAACCCCAAACCCTCAGTGTCTCGCTTACCAAGTCATGCACAAACTCAAGGCCACAATTTGGTACTTTTCAGAGTGCTGACTTGAACTCTTTCCTCTGCTCGGAGTATAGCTGTCAATACCTCTTTTCAGAGGTGATGGGTGTGACAATGGTGGACGATTGATTTTCTTTAGTTTGAGCCACAAAAATCTTTTAGAAAAAAACACGTGGGGGTGAAAAAACATGGCCCTGGCACTGATAGATTGGGTTTTGTCTGTTGACATCTTGTTAGCAAGGCCTTCAAAGCATACAGTGTCTCTACAGCCAAGCACTCTCTACCGCAGAAACTTCTCCAAGACAGCCCAATGCTAAAGGGGTGGTAGTCTCTGTAAATGAGACAGATCGACATTGCATATACTCACTCTGAGTCCAAATACTCAAACTGGCACTTTTGATGAGTGACACTATCCAAATGTGTGATTGTTGGGAGCCAGTGGTGAGGGAAATCTATGCTAAATAATATAATAGACCACTACTGACTCGTGGAGGTATCACACAACACAGATTGTATGAGAGAAAAACAGGCAATTGCAAAACATTCAACAACTGTATTGCCTTCCTTTAAAAGCTACTGTGAGGCGGCAAAAGCATGCAGATAAAAGGTAAAATATACCTATATTGCCCTTATATGTTGGTGGGGATGCTATTGTAACAGCTTGTTTTGTTATATTCTCCACCAGTACAGGGCCAGTTGGTTAAAGACGGCACCGCAGGAAAACACAAATTAGACACATGTACGGGTGAGCATGTTGACCCAGTGGTAATCAAGCGGTCATCAAAACCATTACTTAAACACTCTGTTCTCACACTGTTTAATCAAGGGAATAGGAAGGGGGAGGGGGCACGCTGATTAATATGGAGCTAATTAACTAAGCACAACCTCGTGAGGGAAGACTCCCTCAAGAGGGGGGTTGGAAATTAGGGAGGGTAGCTAATGAGTACAGTTTGTGTGGCTAGCCTGCTCGAGTCCTAGTTCATATTTTTTAGTGTCCTTCATAAAGGGGATACTGTACAGTTGCAGAGGGACACAGGGTGAGAGTGTGTCTGTGTCTGTCTGTACCTTTATGACAGCAATTACTGCTACCACACTGGCTCAGTTGGGGCACCACCTGACCACCAAGCACCCGGGCACTGAGGGGGCACACACACACACCTCCACCTCCACACACCCCTACACCCACAGCCCTGGCCATGGTGCTTGCTAACCCGCCCAGCTGTGGTTAGGCCAGGAAATGAGACAGAGAGGGGGGGAGCAGAATAAAGCCACCCGGGAACTCTATTTGCAGTGCCCTTGAAGTCATTGCAATGAGTCATTTAAAAGAAAAAAAAGAAAAAAAGAAAAAAACGAAAGCACACAGTGCTTTTTTTACTTCCTTCCTTTTCTTGGCACTGTGGGCCAGACCCTGTAATTGTAATTGTAGGAATTTTGGTCTGTGTTCCAAAACAGCGTTTCTTTCTTTTACGGGAGGACATAGGCACAATTAGAGCTCCGGTACTGAATGCACCTCTAGGGAGGGGGCTAATGCACTGCTAATGACTGAAGGTGGACTGGCGTTGTGTGGTAGGATAAGTGGGGGTGGTAGTAGGACCATTTTGTATCTGACCTGTCAGAGGGCCCTCTAACCATCACCAAAGCTGTCCCAGACATCAAGTCCCCAGCATAGGCGCGAGAACAATAACAATCTTGAAAGGGGCTTAAAGATCTGGCTCAGTGGCCATGCCTATACATACTGTACAATTTTTTTCAATTTGTTCAACAAAAATTATGATATCCTCTGCAAAGAAACATTTAAAGTGTATTTCTGAGGCTGCTTGTAATGCACTGTATGTTTATATTGGTGTACTGTATCATAAAACCTAAAATAATCTATGAAAGAATTGATCAAATATTGAAAACATTGGTGGCACTGTTGTGCTGGTTCTTGTTGCAAAAAAGAGGGCCTTATGACACAAACATGTTCTAGCACTACAATAGCACCCAGTGGTAACAGTGTCAACTCAATGCATTAGTACTATGAATTGACACCGTGCTTATACTATTTATGTGCTCAAACTATTGCAAAAGTAACCACCAGGCACACTACCAACACACACACACAGAAAAGCTTACAAAGGCACTGAACTGAATACAGTACATGCAACAGAGTCACTCACCCTATTCCTCCACCACAAACATAATTACATGCTGTAGGTGTTGATTTATCAGGGTAAAGATAGACTAAACAAAAAGTAGGCAGCCATCATCACCCATTTTCTATATTGAAGATATTAAGACTTTCTTTAAATAAAACAATGTGACTTTTATTCTTTTGGGAGTACATTTTCTATCCTGTAGGATAGACTCCCCTACTTTTCCATGTCTACAGGGGTTTGCAGTTCAGCTCTCATGCGAGGTGAACTCAACAATCCCTCAATCTATTTTTAGATGCCAAATCACAGCCTCCCCACTCAAACTATCACATTGTATTTCAAGGAAAATGCCATACTCTAATTCAGATAAGTAATTTAATCTAATAGGTGCCGTATACCAAATATCAACTTTCCATCTTCTACGGTGTTAAAAGGTCTTTGAAATTGAGAAGACCCAATAGGTGCATTCACACTGGGTTTGCTTGGGATCATTGATCATATGATATTATCCTAGTACAATGTTTGCACTTCTCTTTATATGATTCTAAATTATTCTTTAAACTGAACACTATTAGGGTGGAGTGAAACATTTATCAGACATCTAAATCAATGTTCTGTTAAATAAACACCTTTGAGTACCCCCACATACTGTCAATGCCATTCAGATATTAACAACAACTGGAAATCTATTACCATTGAAAAGCCTCCTGAATTTCATAGTTGTATTATAGTACAGTAGGTCTGAGTTTTTAATGCAATGAATTCAAAAGTGGAGAAACAGAGTTTGGAAAACAAAGTACAGAGACCTGTTAGCATCCTAGTAGCCAATTTCACAAATAATCATCTTTATCCTTGCTACAATTTGCTTATTTGTCTGCCATCTAAAACAATTGTGGGTAGAATTTTTTTTTCATACACAGCTGACTTAAATAAACAAAAATAAACAAATTCCTCCATTCAGCCTCCTGCTTCTGAGTATAACTAACACACATTATCCATTCCTACTCCTCTTCAGATCTCTAGAGAATAAGCGAATGCATAATTTTTTACACCTGAATGGCAAAATATATTATTCTATTCTATTTGTATTATGCACAATTGATCAGTAATACCTGAACACCACGAGTTGCACAGAATGGATATTGGGGTTCTTCTGGTGAAACGATGACAGGTAAACAGGTTCCATATCAGGGAGAATCTGTATTTCAAGTGGTTGGGTATGCTAACTTGAATGAGAGTGTATCAGCATTCTGAGGTGTATTAGTTGTGAATAACAACTCATATTTAGGTCAGGCCGACTCGGAAATAGACCACACAGGTACAATATAAAACAGCAAAGGGCCATCTGAGGCTAGTTGGTCTCCATACTCTATCCAGAGTCATCTTGTCTTGGTTGCCCTGAATTTCCTTTCGTCTCCACTTAACTCTTTTTCCTTTCATTGAGAATAAAATGATAATGACAGTTAAAAATAAAGTGAAGGGAGCACTGTTTCACTTTTTTTTTTACCATTCAATCAAAACGTATAACTGTTTTTCCTGAATAAAATTCAAATGGCTTTATTCTAACGATACAAGACTACATTCTACCAATTTCACTGATCAAACATGATGATAAAAAAATATTCCAACACGCTTCACAAAGTACAATCAATATTTGTTTGCTTTATCCTAAAAAACTATGTAATGCTTTTTATTGAATAGGGCCGATATTATATATAGTCAGAATGGCAGAGAGGGATAGAAAGAGAGAGAGAGGGAGAGAAATAAATAAATAAAGAGACAGAGATGGAGACGAAAGAGTGAGAGAGAGAAAAGGCAACCCTCCAGAGGTGTTTACTGTATCCACAATGCTAAACAGCCAGGCTTGCTCAACCCCAGCTTTTCGTTAGATTTCTCCTTTGTAGCCTGCAAAACTCCCCCCCCCACCCCCCCAACCGCCCCTCCTCTCTCTGGACCGTCACTAACCCTCCTAGCGTATGCAGAAAGAAGGCCGGCCAAGGAGCCATGAATGATTCATGGGGGCCTGTCTCTCAGAATTAAAGCGTGCAAGCTGAAAGCCTCACACTGTCCCACGTTTACACAGGCAGGGCAGGAGACGGCCCAGAGGTGGAGCCATAGAGAGACGGAGGGGCTAAATAAGGGGGGTGGGAGGGCTTATGAGAGATGACAAAGGTGATGGTAGTGGTGGTGTGGAGGGGAATTAGGAGCATTTAACTAAAGTAGTGGTGTAGTTTTGGGTAACAATCCCTATGAGCTATCAGTGTATAATGCATTTCCTGTGCTTTCCATAACACATATAATGCATTGAGTGACCTGCTGATAGCTCATACTGTAGCTTCATAGCAGGTTACATATCCATAAGAGCTCATTCAAGCTCTGTATTACAGCCTGGCCTGGGCGGCTAAACATTGTGTTGGACGTACATGTTGATGGAAGGGGTTGGGTGAGTTTACAGGTCCATATGGGACGGAAAAAGGAGAGATCTGAGACACCTATTTTTTATTGTTATTTCACTTTCAGATTGACCACGTCCTTGTCTTGTGCTGGGTCTCTCTCGTAAGATAGCATGCACATTTCTAAGCACCTCTCAGTGGCGTCATTTCAGTTAAAACTGGGGCGTGGTGGACATGAGTACACAGACATTTGAATTGGGCTTAAGATGTTTTATATAGATTTGGGGAATGAACGGGATCCAATGGTCAAACTGATATGGACTATGAAAATCATAAGGAAGTGGAATATGGACCGAAGAACTATCTAGGTTGATTGACAACAGCTACGGTGAGTGTAAAACAAGGAAAACCTTAAAAAAAAAGTGGAACATCCCTTTAAGGATTCTTCCTATGATCATGTCCATAGGGACATATTGTCCATAGGGACATATTTTTCTCCCAGGAGATGGGACTAACTCCATTCTAAATTTGTGAACTGAATTGGACATGGAATTTGTACGTACACAGTATGATCCACGTCTGGAATGACACATTAAAATTCAATTAAACTCAAAGCTGTAATTACTATTACCATACATATTAGTTTAAGACATGAAACTACTTACATTCCCACTGTAAATCTCATCTCCTGTGCACAGTGTACAGTAAGTACAAGTCTAAAACATGCATTCAGAGATTTTAAATCATTATTATTATGTACCTGGGTATTTCAGCAACACTTTCACATTTTCTAACAAACTGAACAAGTTTGGATGTAGATGATAGCCAGCCTATAGAAATGAATTAAACATATGGGGAGCCCATACTTTTCAATTAGCCTATTGCTGACCCTGCCTCTTATTCAAAATAAAGTAATTTAAACAGTATATAAAAGATGGAAAAACACACAATTGGGGAAAATTGTATCAAGCCCAAATGAAATCAACAACAAGAATAAAGAACTATAAATCCTTCAAAACAAATAGACTTTCTCATCAAAGTCCAAAACACGACAGAAAGACCAAACATGAAACAAGGAGATGAGAATTTGGGGGAGAGGGAGGGGTGTGGGTGTGCTGGGGGGGTAAGAAGACAGTTTCTCCATTTGAAGCAAAGGAGGACGACAAATGAATAAAAAATGAATGCTATGATTCGATGATGCAGTGGGAGGTAGATTGAAATTCCCCGGTTTTGGTCTGAAAATAGGCACCATGGGTGCTGACTCAATTGAACATCGGCTTTTCAGAGGGAACATGGGAGAATGGGGGGAGCCAGAATACAGAATGAATAAACCCAAAGTATCCTGGGACTCAAAGACAAAGAGGCTGACCACAGGCACAGGACACTCTGTGTTTGTGTCCGGTGAAGGGGGGGGGGGGGGGGGGGGGGGGGAGAGAGAGAGAGAGACACAATGGACATAGACAAAGCCAGGTAAGTGTTGCTTTCTGTTTTGTTTTGTTACATGCCTGATTGATGTAGCATATGATTCAGAGTGTGTGTAAATTATAGGATGCAACTGCGTGTGGTGTGTCACATCTAGTGTGAGTGTGTCTCCATTGAGCTGTGTGCAGGGTGTGGAAGGGTAATGGTGACAAGGTGCATGGTACGCTAGCAATGAGTGTGTGGTAGAGAGAGCTAGGTGAGAAGGACAGACAGGGGGCCTGCTTATCTATGCATTGAATAAAAAGCGATTTCCCTTGGCCAGCGGGTCTACGACAACGCGGCTCCACTATTTCCCTCCCGTACTGAAGCGAGGGATGACAGAGGGATGGCAGAGGGCTGGGAGAGGGGTTCGCAAGCTAAACACACAGGACCATTGAATCCTCATCAGGTGGGGGGTTGCAAGAGTGGGACACAAGAGGGGACAAAACCCATGACCCCTTTTAGGGCCTACCCACTTTGCAAGCAGTGTGAGATTCAGTCCTCCCCTCCACGACTTGAGTAATGGTACAGGCCATCCAGTGCCAAGAGGCAAGGCGTGTGGAGAATAGAATAACCAAAAATCAACAAATCAAAAAAAACTGTTCTTACACAAGAGGTTTTGTCTCAGTTTGCTTTTAGTGAAACTTGCAATTAATATTTGTCAACTTTATTGCAATTTGTGGAAAAATCACAAAGTACACAACATATGCATATCTTCATCTATAATGACAGAACAAACAAAGCTATGTTGTTACATATTTCTTATGTTGTGCATATTCTGTCTCTCAGTAACCTGTTGTGTAGGGTAAGTCAAAAGCAATTTTTTCCCTGTTTCAAATAATGTTATAAGTTTATGTACACGACCTTCAATAGACAATAATAACAGTGTGGAAACGAACAGATCTGAGAGAAAATGGATAGGTGTGAGCAGTAAGCTCCCCAGTCGAGCCACCGCCATATTGCTTTCTGCTGTCCAGTCCTTTCCAATCTGGGCACACCAAATTGGGACAGCAGGTGAGATTAAATAGATTATGATTGACTCCATGCAGTGGGTGAGTTCATTGTTCAGGAGTGCATACCATCTACATAATGTTCACTGATGGGGCTAAGATCAATACCAGCAGGTTAGTTCTTCTATCAATATAATCATAACAGTAACTTGATGAATTATTTTAACTCTGCATCAATCTGAGAAAGTTCTATACACTGCCAGAGTCAAATTGGTCTTCCTTTCCTTACCCCTTTTCCATCTTAAAGGGCATAATGGGTAGAAGCAACACTGTGGAAACCCTAGGTATAAACCTTTTTCTAGTGTATGGAGTGTCTCTTCAACCTTACTGCATCTAGTATTAGTGGTCATTATGGTCACCTTTTATGCTAAATCGTGTTTACCATGCTACACAACTTTTGTTAGCATTAGCGATAACACAATGCCCTTCCAACTCCACTGGCCTCCAGAGATGACCCAACATTTTTATCATTGCTTTGCTGGGCAACTTGTGAATCAGACACAAGGGAAGGGAGCCACAAAGAATCGATCTATAGCTTGTAGGGATCTAGCTCTCTTCTAGGACTCATCTCCCAATACTGTAGATATTCACACTCATATTGAGACTTCATATGAATAGTGTTAATTAGTGAAGATAGAGAATATACTCTCTGTATAGCCCCCTCTTTTCCCTCTGTCCCTCACTCTGCCCTCCTCAAATGATTCTTTCTTCCTTCCTCTGCCTCAATACTTCATCTCTCTCCTTCTTTCTCTCCCTCTCCCTCTCTCTCTCTCTCTAGGCAGAGCCCTTGGCTCAGAACAGTAAGATAGAAAGAGAGAGAGCGGGGAGACATACAGAGAGAGCACAGGAAGACCCATTTTCACAGTAGTGAAATGTAGCTGATTATCTAACCAAAGGTAATTGGTGGGAAGGGGGATGCACACACTTGGGTGCAGAAACGTGTGCAGAGTTGTTGTTGAAGCTGTTTTTGTGGGTGAACGGAAGGTACCCCTACATTTTGACAGTGTAGTGTATCAAATTCAAGAAAATGGCTTCAGTGCATGCTAATGTTGTTCATCACTTATATAGCAACAGATTTAGACTGAAAAATGTTTTCCAGTCATTTTCTACAATGGTGTTACTCTGAGTGTAAAACACAAACAAACAAACAAACAAACAAACAGGGCTTATATTTGTCATTACAATAAAACTCTGTGCTGGTGGTAAGCTGGGAATAAAATTCACTCACCCAATGTAACTACAGGTCCCAAAATGCCACAAGAGGGTAGGTAGGTAAATTACATATGAAGACCCATTTATCAGCAAGTCACAGACTCAAGTCAAGCAACTTGGATACAAAACAATGTGCCCTATCGCTGTAAGCAAGGGAACCAGGCCTAGCTTGTGAAAACACTAGGATGGGTGTGAGAGAGAGAGAAAGAGAGAGGGAGGAAACCGGAGGGCAAGGAAGGGGCTTCAGCTGTCTTCAGCAAACCTGCTCCCGTTCCGCCCCAAGCTCATTTCCACGGCAGCCAGGGGGAAATTGCCATGGCAACACCCACCTGGGAGCACTTGTTAACACGAAGACAGAGAGGGGGAGAGGAGAGGAGGGGGGAGGGGTGATTTCTAAATGGGAATGCTTCTCAGCCTGTGTCTCAACAGGTTGGGGAGAGAGGAAGGGGAGGGATGAGAGAGGCCAGAAAAGGGAAGAAGCCACCATCAATCTGAGAGAGAAGTTCATCTCCTTTTGTCATCAGTTGGCCTGCTTTCCTCATGAAGCCTGTCTCTCCATGAAAACCCAGGTCACAGAGCTCTGACACACTAGGACTAAGGGGTGCAAGGAGAGATTGCCATTTTGGAGAACTGTCTAGGATCAGTTGAACAGAACTGTCTCCACAGTACCTCCTCCAACACAGGAACTATGACCAACCTGATTCTTTAGTCTGGAAAGCTGGCTGGAGAGTTGGGTTGTTTTTTGGTAGTATTTCAAGATAAACTTTTGGAGAAAACATGGAACAGAGAACATTATTCAATGTCTTCAGTGAAGTATATATTGTACATTGTCTATCCAAGTCTACTCCTTCAGCCACCGGCCATACCTAAGGCACGATCTGGGATTCGTACCACTTTTCAATGGTGATTTGAATTAATTATATGTACCCATTGATTCTTAAAGAATATGATTTATAAATGCCAAATGAGCTTAGAAGAACTGTCTTACCTTATCATAACCCAAAATAGAAGGTTGTTTTAATTCTTTGTTGTAAACAATGTCTTTGTTTCCCCGAGCCCTATCTCTCAATTTTATATCAAAACAAGTGGCGAGTCATTTGGCTGCATCTTTAATGATTTATGAAAATGAATGCCCCCAAAATATCCTAAAATCGCATTGGTAGCAATTGCTCTCTGATGTTTTCCCTAACCTATTGTGGGCAAACTCTAACTAGATCATTCCCATACAAGCTACTTTACATATTCTTTGTTAAGCAATCTGTTCTGTTTTTATCCCGACCAGTTGTGTACTGTACTCTACATTTCTCAATGAAATGCAATACAAGCAAGGTCTATATGAAAGCCTAGAACCATGGCACACAAGGCTAGGGCATCCCTACATGATATACTGTAGGGCCTTGACATGTGATTGCTCCCCTCTTCTTCTTTCCTCCTATCCACCAAGGAGCTGGGAAGAGGAGTCTCCTGCCTCTAGAGAAATGATTCAGTGAAGCTAGAGCACTGACAGCCAGGTTGACTGATCCTAGTTGATGGGCCAGAGGGAGAGCTTTGGTGTGTGTGTGTGTGTGTGTGTGTGTGTGTGTGCGTGTGTGTGTTTATTCTCTGACTTTTATTTATTCAAATATCACCCTTACCATTTGTCAGTCACAGATTGACGGGAGAGATGGTTATCAATGACGGATGTTTCGTTATTCAGAGACTTTTTTGCCACAGAGCCGTCAATCTCAAGAACTAGGTGGTGTGAAAACATATAGGTACAAGTGTAGCAGCTCTGTCTTTCAGGTCCCTGCCTGAATCGAAGACTTGAGGCAAGAAAGTGGATTTATTTGGAGAGCTGCTGTTGGAAACTTCACCGAGTCAATTCTATTCACCTCTCCCCGGTGTGTGTGTGTGTGTGTGTGTATGTCTACACAGGCAGTGACTTTGAAGTGAGGCTGACAGAACAAGGTGTCGAAGGCTGTTTTAAATTTTGAACACAGCCTTCCTCAGCCTTTAGCAGCCACATTCCTTTGCCCGACCAGTTGTTACTCTCCTCAAACAGATTAGTGCTCATTTATCAAGCAGAAGGGTTGGAGTGGAACTGAGTGGATAAAGGTAAAAGAGAAGCAGCAAGACACATGAATATTTGCGCACTGTGCACACTTCAATGCGCATACACACATGCGCACGCACATGCACATGCACACGCACACATACTTTAAATCCAAAGCATGGTGGGTCCTACTGGTGCTGCTGCTCCCTCTTCATTAATTATTACTGGCTGTTCAGAAAAGCTCACAGCCAATCATTCGGCTAGAATTTGTTGGGTTGCTACCTGAGCCAACCCAAAGCTGTTCTTGATTCAAACTTAGCTCTTCTTATAAAAGTGAGCAACTTTAGCACCAAGACACCCCAAGTCATTATTGATTGATATCTCAGTCCTACTTTAAAATGAATGCCCCTGGTCAGCTTCCCTTCGCCCAATGGTAGTGAGATACTATTCAGATTACAGAGCAACTACCACTCATTTTGTCTCATTAACAATCTGTTGATAACAATATGAAGCATGTTTTTACATTACCGCAATGCTAGCTATACTCCCCCTTCTTTCAAATGATTTGTGTAACCCATTTCCATTCCTCCTTCCTTACTTCCTTGACAAAATCACTGATCCGACATTACTTGATGGAGAAAGCAATGCAGTGGAAAGCTTGCTTTGACCAATACAATCATGTTAAATCAGTGATTACTTCAAGGAAAGGAGGAAGGGAAAGATGCATTTTTAACACGGCCAGTCTCCAGTGAAAAGGGGGGAATATATAGCGTATATTTGTGTTAAGAGTGCATTTCTCAAACCACACGGTCAATTCACATATTTAAAGCAACTGAAAACACAAAGGTAGTACCTTTACCTTAGTGCCCCGGCTTTATTTGTCACTTCTGGATGTGTAGAAATTGCCCATTGACTGCATAATGACACACACTTCATCATAGCAGCACAACACCAGCATGCATTTTAATAATGCATCAGCTTAAATTATTCATCAGCTTCAACCAACATTATAATAAACACAGATAATAGTTTATAATGAGTTCTCGCTTGCATTATAACAGTGTTACAGATCCGTGCAGTTTAATATCGAGTTTAATGTTACCTCCGGATAGAACAGTTCCATCTTAATTTAAAATTAGTTTGTGCTTGCTCTCCAGCTATCGCGTATACCACAGGTGGAAGTGGAAGACCGTCCGCAATTATCGTTTAAGTTTCTGCCAAAGACGAACCAGGTACTTAAGTCTAAATGGACTGCACACAAAAATGACACACTTAGGATACATCTTAGACTAGGACTGCAATGATTAGTTGACATAATCGATGACATTGATTATATAAATTTGTCAATTTGCATCTTTTGTTTTGAAAATGAAGGAGGGTTCCGCCAAAAGACTCAGAGCATCCCGGAGCCATACGGGAACTTGACGCACAGGACGGCACAGCACTGTAAGCGAAGTGTTGCTGGCTAGCTATGTAGCTAGGCAGCTATTGCTAAGTTTTAATAACAGCAAAATTACACTGTCACTGAATGCAGCCCTTTCAATGTATCAGTGTGTGCTTGCAGTGTATGCTTGCAATAAACAATAGCCGTGTGCTCACTGCGCAGTGCACAGTTTATCAAAATTCATCCTACAAGTATCTTAGATGCATTCACTTCAAGAGGGTATTGGGAAAGTGAGATCTCAAAAGGGGGAAATTATAGATATCTCAGAATGTGCTGTTAAATCTTCACAGTCAATCACAGTCAATGTACAAACTGTGAAAAACATAATAGTAGTAGTAAATTTAAATGAACATTTTAAAATGTTGGATTGTTTAAAGACATTTTCCCTTGCAACTTGGTCTTATAAATAGAAAACCTATAATTTGCCAAATGCCAGCTTAAAGTCTGTTTAAGAGTTTGATTCCCAGTGAAGCAAGGTTTTTAAGCACCCCCCCTCCCCATAAATGACCCCTGTATTAGCAGGGTAACACACATCCTGAGCTTTCACATTTCATCAAGATGTAGAATTATACTACAAACAGATCCCTAGTTCCCTTGCATTGAACCCTCCAAAGGATCAATTGAAAGATCAGGCTCTGGGAAAGAATGAAGTAAAAAAAATAAAATAATAACAGTATAAATGATAATCTATTTGCCTCTCACATTTGTCCAACATTCTACTCTTTCTACCTCTGCCAGGTCTTCCTGCCTGCTGTAAAACTGTTGCGGCCCTGCTTAGTCTCTGTAATTAAATGAGGGAGAGAGCTTTTTTAAACTGTGCAGCATGTTAAATGGTTTGTGCTCGCTCAGTCCAATAGGCAATCAAGCAGCCTATAAAGGTGAGGCTAGCCTCCCATCCATAATGACCTATCCGTCTGGGCCTGAACCCAGGGCGCACCGTGTTTGTGGCACAAACTATGAAGGGAACAGCTGTGGAACTGCAAAGTCAACTTTTCCAAATGTAAACCTCATTAAGGGGCGTGCTTACTTTGGAAATGTAGTGTGGGCAATCAGTGAGTTTAAACCAATCGGATGTTATTTCTACTCTGAGTTGTGTGTGGATTTCTTTTCCACCACCTCACACATTGGAGAGAAATATTATCAAATCGGTCAAATTTTTTCATAATTAATCCATATGTATTCAAAATAAGCTGATGGGCCGAGCATGGTAGCTTTTGAAAACATACATTTGTTTTATGTTTCAGCAGCTCCACCGTTTCCTCAATGCAATAGGTAAATATTTGCAAAAATTGCTGAAATTTCAATCTGTAACACATTGCATTTTAAGTAGGGCCCGAATTATTGTGTGATTAAATAGATATAGATCACCCACAACATTATTCAGGTTGTCCTTATTACTCGCTTGTGTTTGTTTTCAACAGCGGCAAAAGACATACTTAAAATAAACTCCAAAATGTTTCTGGTACAGTCACCGCATCGCATTTGTAATCCCAAACTCTGGGCATATCATTACACAGCAATCCAACAGCATGCACAGATAGACTTGGCCTACATGACCCTCAGACAATACTGGCAACAAAGAGCTGAGCACAATACAAACGCTAATCGCTAAAGCTAAAGGAGCTTGAGCGAGTAGCTCAGAGGCTAAGATGGACACTGAGCACAAAAACACAACAAACTCCCTCCAATACCCCACTTTCAGTAAACTCCCACCCCTCTGGAGTAATCTCCTCCACCTGACAGTATCATTGGCCTCACCCCTATCCCATCATATCAATTTTTCTATTTACTTATTTATTTATTTTCTCCTCGCTCACACTCTCCCATTGCCTTTCATTTCCAGTGCAAGCGTCTTAGCCAGTGGACCATTTCCATAATCTCCATTAACCACTTCAAATGGGCCCTTTAAGAGCGGCGCTATTTGCATAATCCCATTAACTTTCCAGTTATTGCGCTGCCTTTACTACAATCCTCTGCTCCACACACTAAAAAACAGGGAGAGGGGAACTAGTATGGACGGAGCCACAGTGAAATAAATTGTTACAGTGCGGGAGAAGAATTTGTTTTGTGTGAAATAATTTCATAAATAGGAGGGATGCAAACTGGGCATTTACCACAACTTTGAGCATTTAGTCCTTGAAAAAAATTCAGAAATTCATATGGAGTCATTGTTCAAAGATATGCAATTGTTTTTTTTCTGTGAAATACTTTGTCATTGTGCAAATCTGTTTAGTGTATTTAGTGATTTTCTGGCCAAAGAAAAGTCCCTTTACTGTGTGAATTACCTGTCCAACCATGACTGAGAATTATGAATCCATCTTGATGACAAAAAAAGTAGGTCAAATCTGAACTCCATAAAGATCCAAACATTTCCACTGTGCAGGTGCAGTAAATAACGAATGCATTGGTCAATAAAAAAAAAAAACATACAATTCCTTAAATAAATCTAAATGTAAATCAGAAAAACATTTTTTTTGCAGAAAGTCAATAGGCCATAATGTGTTTTCATGGTGACTTTTCAAATTAATTAACTTCTATATCTGACAGGAAGACTGGTTTCTGGAATTCTTTGTACTGTTCCGCATACACAATTCCATGCAAAATAATCCTCCAGTTTTAGTCAAATGCAAATGCATCAATTGAATGAGCACTAGGGCGGCTACCTTATCAATAACATAGAGAGGAAATGAAACAATCCATCACATATCAAACCATCAATACACAATGGATTTCTCTAGGCGGTAAATAAATCTAAGATCCCTAAGGAAGAGCATAATGAATTAACTGTTCCACTCGAGGAATCTTATTAACAAGAGAATCAAGAGACAGAGAGAGAGACAGAGGGAGAGAGGTAGGGAGGGAGAGAGAGTCCTACAAAAAAACAAAGCATTGTATAAACAGTGCAACAGAAGCAACCATACTGTACCACTCCTGTATGAGTTATTATATGCTGTCAAGTCAAATAAATAGAATATTGCCTCAGGATGAAACTTAAGTAAATTATGATGTTATCAAAGTAATTAATCTACAATCTCAATGCCAAGTCCAGAATCATGTCAGAGGTTACATGTAGCTCTACAAAAGATCTGAATAATAAAAAAAAAATGCTGGATAAATATAGTGAGAAACTGGGGATAAAATATAACAGATGCTATCAATGGAAAAAGTTGTTTGGTTGGAGAACAGAGAGATATTGGATAAGCATGGTTGAGAATACTGTATGAACATTTATGGGACCCAATGCGTATTTAATGAGGGCAACTGGACACCAGCGGCTACATCACTGCCAAAATGTACTAGTTATTTTTCTTTTGATCAAGTCTTTCCCAGCCATGGTCAAACTTTTCCAGAATAAACTTGTTACCATACGCCAAGCTCTACAAATACTCGTTATCAACAATATGGACTGCCATTTCCAATTTTGCTATAAATGTTTGTTAAATGGGAAGCGCAAATGATTGACTGAGCATCTGGTAACAGTTTAAGCCGAAAGTAGTTGCACCAAATAGTTCTCAACAAGACTGGAAAGAATATTTGAAGATTGTTATAGTCTGCTGCATTAGAAATGCCCAATCAAACATTTGATGTTTGTTAAGGCGTTGAAGCATTATATGATTGAGAATATATGATTGAGAATTCTGCTTCAGGACCACCAAAGCTCAGCAAACGTGTAAATCTAGACAATATGGCTGATATATCTGAAGCCAATGGGGAACAAGTAAAAAAGAAGATCTTGAACAAATCAACACACGCACACACACACACACAGACAAATCAACACACACAAGCGCACACACACACACGCAGCAGTGATTCTGTGCAGAAATCCCCCAGTTGGGGCGTTGATATATGAGAGTGCCACTCTGTGGCTGCACGCGGGCGCGATGGGATGAAGGGGGTATCAGCCTCTGGATATTGCAGGGCTGTGGGAGATGGAATGTGGCATGAGGCGGGCCTGGCCTGGCTACAGAGAGGAGGGAGAGAGGCTTTACACTTTCCCTTTTTTTACCGCTTGGCTCCAGTAGCGATCAATAAGCAATCTGTTAAGGTTTTATTCTGTGAAAATGTTCCTAATAAAGACTCCCCCTGGGCGCCAGCCATCGTTGCACAGAAACACAAGGAACAACAGGAGCGGACCACAAACTCAACTCCTACTTGGCTACCTGGGTAATGCATGTTGAGGAATTTGGTCCCTGCTTCAGGTTACCCAGACGGGAATTCACACAGAGCGCCTGACTCCCGACTGATTTCTGGCTAGGGCTGCGAGCAACTGCAGAGGTTGGTTGGTGTGCTTAGGATGTTAATATCATGTTACACCGTTTTCTCCTCTTTCCCCCCAGTGTGTGATGATGAATGTGTTGGAGGTGGGGATGATATACTGTGCGATGCACACGTGTGTTTACTGCGATCGATACTCATCAATCACTCAAATACGGTCCAAGCACTCGAGGTAATTGACTTAATGTGTGGAGGTCGGCGATGGGGGGCGGCCGAAAAGAAAGATTACACTTTAAATTCGCTCTGATGACCTAACGAGTCTTTAAGGATCTTTTCGGAAAACGTATGGCTTTTTATGCACTCATTTGTTCAAATGACGTATAGAGAACAGTGATTCTTGTAGCTCATATCGACACGTAGGCCTGACTCCCCGGAGGATAAGTCAAGATATGAACAACTGTTATTCTTAACTTTTCAATGATTTATGAAAAGGCTACACACTGTAATTTCAAGTCATCAATTATGAATGGGCCAAGACATTAAAAAAAGGTTTTTTTTTTTTACATACACTCCACAGAGCTCAATAGAATGGCAATAAGAAAAATAAATATTGTTTGTTTTTCCATTACAAGGAAAATCTCTTCCTTTAGCCGAGTATAAGAAAGCGGTCCGGGCTACAGTAAGAGGTCACCCGGTTCCCAGATACTAGACTGCATGTTAATAACAATCCTCAAAACATGTCTCTTTGTTTGCTGAGTGCACACAACGGTCAAAAGCCAGACACAGGCTTAAAACATACATCCCCACACAAACAGTTCCATTCACCAATGACAGTTACTGAGAATGACAGCCCTCTATGGCTCGGGGAAGCTGTGGAAAAGGCAGTGGCCTCCTCACTCCTAACCTAAAGAGACTGCTGTAGGAGCTGTGCTCGGCCAAGCGAGAGAACGACTGAACAAGAGACCTCTGAGTTGGCCAGCTGTGTTGTGGTCCCAAACGGGGTCCCTGACCTTGGCTAGGACGCAGACCCTGTTGGGGGAGGATTAATTCCAGACCCCTGCCCTCTGACTCTCGGGGTGCAATTCAGTGCCCACCCCCTCAGAAGGCTGGAGTGGGGTGGGGTGGTGGGCGGCTGTACCCTACTAGCGGGCATAGCAGAGAGCAGTGGGGGGTGAACCAATACTCCAGAGAAGAGGAGATTAAGGGCAGCACTGCAGTGCCCTCTGCTCTGTGCCACTGCGCTCCACCCTATTTAACATGTCTTCCATTTTCACTGAAGAGGGAGGGGAGGGCAATGGAATGACTCTTCAAGGACCTACAAAACTATCCAAACTCAAGCAGAGCCCACAGACTGTAAAAAAAATGTTAACGCGTCTATCACGAAAAACAGTGAAAGTGTTTTATTTGAGATTATAATGAGATAGTGTTGCAATATCTATTTCTGTAGCCCGTAAACTGATTGTCAAAAGTGCCTTAAAGGTGCAATATGTAACATTGAAGCTTTCTAAAAGCTTTTGAATGGTTGTAATGACTGTCTAAATCTGTGAATAAATCAGGGAATTACATAATTTCCATATTTAATTTAACGGAAAGCACTCTCTAAAATGGAGTGTCTAGAGGTGACACTGGGTTTGTATACAAACATGTTGTTACTGGCCAGGGGTGTTCTAGGGGAGTGGACTCACCAATTTTCGGCTTTCTGTCTCTGGTGGCTGTCTCATCGAATCATGCACGAATACAGACACAACAGCTAATATCCAACACTACAAGTCCATTTCGGGGGATTATATTATTATTAGAGATGGTGTTAACTTTAACAGAATTTTGCTGCGGTGGCAGATTTCCAACAGACTTATGCACTGCTCCTGACATACTTATGTGTGTTATTCCAATTGCACAGGTAAAAAGTGAAAGTCTCTGCAAGGCCATTTCAACATCTGAAACTTGACCCCTCTCTATGGCTGAAAAGTGCATGAGAGCACTTGCTCATGCAATTCAATACCAGCAGCATCTTACACACACACACACACACACACACACACACACACACACACACACACACACGCACGCACGCACACAGAACCCCTCCAGACAGGCCACTACCTACATTACAGTATCGGTCTGTTCAAGCTGACTAGCCAAGCGACCTGGTTCAATTGACAAGCCTTAGTTTCCTCAACAAAAATACACCCGCACTTGAACAATGCCTATATAGCCCAACCCCGGTCAGTCAGTCCCCATCCCTCTAATTACCTGACCCCGTCTATTTACTTTCGATGGGAAACTACAGTTAATTGCAACCATACAAACAAAGTACGGGGGAAGATGAGGGGGCTGGGGGTGGGGGGGTGAGTTTCCTAGACCACAGTAATCCTTTTTGTTAAAGCTAATGTGGCAGAAAAGATCCTTCCAGCAGAGTCTCTCGGCCAGTTTAATCCCGGTGTGTGTCGAGCAGGGCTCTGCAATAAAGGGTTCACTGGCCTGCTGCTTCCAAGGATTCCCTAATTGCCCCGTTCCACCGACAGATTAAAACAGCCCTCGGAATATCTTGGAATTCTCTTTCTTTCTCCCTCTCTCTCCCTCTCCGACCGGCCATCAGAGGGAGAGCTGGAATAGGATCCAAGCTCCCTGGAGGACTTCACACACTCAGTTGCTCCAACAGGTCCTATAGTTCCTGTGAGTCTGGTAGTCAGGAACTTCAAACTCAACCCTAAGCAATGAAGAATGGACAGAGAGACACAGGAGCTTTAGTCGAGTCCTCTCCGCCCTGATCCTCTCCTCATGCTTATTTACAGTACCTTGGATCTCCAAAGTCTCCAAGTGGCACACTTAGACACACACACACACACACACACACACACACACACACTAACCTCCCCAACCTTGTCATGTACTCGGGCATTGAGGTTCAGCCATAAGCTTCATATATTCCTCCATGAAGGCATTTTTGTTTTTGAGACACAGCTTTACCCCCTGGGGGAGGTGTCGAACTGGCTCTAGCTTCAGACAGAGTGTCACAGGGTCCTGTGAAGGCCACATCTTGCAAAGTCCTTTTCAATAGGTGTGGTTATGAGCAGCGGTAATGACCCGTGAAATTCCCTCTCTCCCAGGCCCTACTAATGTACCCAGGCAACACAAAGTGGCAATTCAAAAACACAAGTTATTTGGACTACGCTTGAGCGAGCAGTTATTCAAACCGCAAGACTATCTTTTGGAAAAAGAGTCATGAGACTATTAAAAGGTGCACGTTTGTGAAATGGAGGGGTGTTTTTTTCTATAACGATGTAACCAGTTGTAAGCAGGGAGGAGGCTGTTCTAGTAGCAGTGGGACAGCAATGAATGGAAAATGGGTGAAGCAGCAAAACTAGGTACATGTATAGAAGCTCTCTCATAGTCTTGTTTATTTTGTATTTAAGATTAAAAGCAGTTGCTCTGAAAAGCTATGAAGCATTCTGCATTTGCAAATTTCACTTTATACAGTTTGTTTTCTTTTAACCATTATTTATCTAGGAGATAAATAAGTAAAACATCTATTTCACAAGAAAGACCTGGTCAATGTACTTTATACAGTGCACATCTGGCCAAAAAACTGCCAACACATTTCAGTTGCTAGCTGTATGAGTTTGTCATTCTAATGCATTCAAGAGTGCACAAATTGGTCCTCCTGATGGAGATTAGCATGATTTTTTAAATTTCATACACAAATAAACAACAAATACATATTACATACATAAGTATGTGTGTTTGTGAGTGTATGAGTATACATTTTTTGTGCACAATATTATATATATATTATATAAAAAGTTATATATAACTTATATAAAATAAAATCAATATCAATATCATACGACAGGATTCCCCAACTGGAAAAATGTCCAAGTATAAATAACCGTTAAATAACCGTTTTCGCTTCTCAAGACTTGAACATACATCTAAATAACAGTCTTAATAAGCAACTGTGGGAAGGAATGGTGATGTAGGATTCTTTCAGCATTCAATCAGCTATAAATACCACAAAGGCTGACTCCATATGCAAAGCTGAATTTCTAGATTTGAATCTCAAGTGATATAGTGCTATAGTGTATTTAATCAACAGATATTTCTGAGAAACAGGTTAAGTGGTTGGTAACAACATATGCTTTAAGATCCTACTTCATCAGATTATATACTGAATTACTTGAATACAGTTTACAATGGCGATTACAAAGCATATAATTTACAGCATAACAGTTTAGCATTAAAACAAAAAAAGATTACTGTCCACCTTTACATAATGACTATTTGATGGTCATTTCCTATTTTTATTTTGTAAATATTTTAAGATTTGTCAGGTGAATAGGTCTGATTATGTATGAATAAGTTTGATGCCAACAGGTGGTAAGAAATAAATCTTAAAACTACAATTGTGCATGTAGACATTGATGAGAACCAGCCAAGTTCAATTTATTACTCTATGCATGGCTGCATCCTAGTATTGACTTCAATTAATTGACATCCCTGAAAGAAAATGTGGATAATAAACAGATTAGTTTAGAGAGAGACTTCTACTAATGGCATGAAAAGAAAAGAAAAGAAAAAGGTTATTACAGCATCCACCTAGCAAAACCCACAACTGACCATTTTTTCACCTTCTGTGGGTGAATAAAATACTATCTGGATAATGACGGACATAGGGGTTGGATTTTGGCACTGCTCCTTGCGCTTCTAGCTGCATCCCTCGTTTTGGAGGGGTTAATGAGAATGGTGGCGGAGGTAATGAGGAAATGCCCTCTTGGTCCCTGGCATCCTTGGTGAACCTTGAGCATCTGGAAGACATGAGGAAGAAAAGATGCCACGTCTGACCCCCATAAGATGCCTTGAATATTTTCTGAGGGATCTCTGCCATAATTAAGTATCTGGGGAAAGTGGGTCACAGAGCAGATGAAGCAGGGCTCAGTTCAAAAGACAGCTCAAAGGGTGACCTGCAAATTGGGAGGGCAAGAAAGTCACACAGATGTTTAGCACCAAGCTTGTGTGCACTACACATATTTCTTTTTATGTCGGTTCCTCACTTCTGGGTTCTCAATAAAGAATCTAGAACCAGGGGCAAACACTCTCAATGTCCATGTCTCTCTAACCTAATCTTTGTGCTGTGGTCACAGCAACACAATTCAATATTTTGAACAAATTGAAACTGTCTTGAATACTTTGCAGATTAAATTGTTTAGGAAAACTAAATAAATAAAAAGTCAGCCTGTACATGCACCTCACATGAAGGCCTAAACAGGCACAATATCTGAGGTCAGACTTTTGTAACTACTGCAGCTGTATCCTCGACAACTGAGAATAGTACTTAATTGTGTCAAATGACAGGGGCTGAGGAATTCCGCTTCACAGACTATTCAAGGCAGCGTTGTAATGTTACCATCCCACATGCCATTGAATGTTTTGCTGAATGGGCCTTTCTAGGCCTGTATTGACAGCTGTGGTTTGTGAAATGAGCAATGGCCCGGCCATGGCCTTGATTTTATAATAATCAATACCTTATCCATTTTTCAGCTGTATGATTGTCCAATGATACAAATTATACCAAATGGAAGTTGTCTTGACTGCTGACTGCTGATTAATGTTCTTTTTAATCAGTTAATAACATGAAAAGGGGAGGGAATTCATTTCTGCACCCAGCCAGATTGCTTTCAGATGGGTTGCTGCTCTGTTGACTGTTGGACTGACAGAGGATCTTAACCCCTAACGCTAAGAGGCAGGGACTGATAAAGCTAATCCAGGACACCACAAAGCTAAAACATATGGACCATCACTCTTGAGAGGTGGTACTGAGATAGTATTTCAGGGTCATTAGGCTTGTTGTGATGGCGATCCCTGGGAACTAAGCCAAGACACTGCTACTTGAAGGGTAGACATTGTGAATACAGTCAAGAGATAAAGGTCTAGTTACATGGTTGCATATCGTGGTCATGTTCAATTGGTCTGAGGGGAAATCAACCTCTTAGTGTAACAATCTTCATTGGAAAATCATATTATATGCTCCTTATTCAGTAAGGAAAGGCGGTTATGGGGAATTCAGCCCTCTTAGTTTGGTCATATCAATTCCTAAAGGAAAATCTAACTGCGAAAATCTAACTGACTGACAGTGTTGAAGAGCAGACATAATGGTTCCTCTTTGAGTATCGTTGGCAAGTGCTTTAAAGGGGCTTGGCATTCTTTTGAACACATGCTTGTCTGAATCCATAGGATTCAGAGGGAGCAGGCCAGCTTTTGGGGACACGTAGACCTTACCTTGGTAACATGTACACTACCCCCCACCACAACCCGCCGGCTATCAGGGAGACCCTAAAAGCCCTGTCTAACTGGTGAACAGCATCCTCCAGAACTTTACAGAACCGCTTCACACACTACTTCCTCCTGGGGCCTCCCCACTTCAGCAAACTTTAACCCCCACCTATTAGAGAGGGCTGCAGAGCAGAGCCTTGTGTGAAGAACCTCAAAGCCTTCCAGAGGAGAGTGGCTTTTGAAGGATAAACCCTGGGATTAGAAGGAGATCCCTTTAGGTTTCTCTTGTGGGCCCACACCAACCTGGCACAAAGGAGAGATCAACCCCTCTTTTCACAGCTCATCACAGAAACAGCCCCCTAGCAAGATTATATCTAAAGTGATGGGGATCATTCTGATGGAATCAGGGAAAATGAAAATGCAGGATCATTCCGATAGAATTGGAGAGATAACGCAATCATGATAAGAAAAACTATTCTCATCTAAATGGATAGAGCCTACTACAACCACTACTATGGCGTGGTGGCAACTCAAACCTGAAGTTCAAATTCATATTTATGTATTTCCTGAACACACTGCTTAATGCAATCATGCTTAGCCAAGTATGCAGAAGAGTAAACATTCAAAGACAATATCAAAGTTAGAATTGTCTGAACAGAAGAAATCACAGAACAAATACACAAGTTATAACTTAAATAAGAGGATAATAAACTAAAATACAAAATAAGTATCAAGTAAAAAAGTATAAATTGAAAACTGCAATCATCCCTAAATAAGCACACTAATTAAGTACTAATTCAAACTAAGAGGACCCCGAAAGTCTTTGGTGACATTTGATATGGGGTCACTCTCAACATAGCATGTGTGGGGGCTCCATTAAAAATTATGCCCTCCTCCCCACCTAAGAGCGCCATCTATCACCTTGTGTCCTTGCACCGTCCAAAAACACACCTTTGTTTTGGGGGCCCATAATTCGGCTTAACGGTGGGATGAACAAGAAAAGGGAGTCCCTAATCCTATTAGTGGAGTACCTGAGCTGGAATGGCTAATCCTGTTTAAAGTGACTACACAGGCTCTGTAATCTCTCCCCATATCCTGATGTTCAGCTGGCTTCACTGCTGCCCTGAGGTGAGGCTGCACTTTATCATCACACGGGAGCCAGGGCAGCGCAACAAAATCGCAGCGCAACAAAATCGCACCGCTACCTGGATTACCGCCGGCCACGTTTCACACACCACCTCTCTCACACACCCCGATATTGTCAGGTATTCATGTTTCAATAGAGTAGGTAGGCATACAGTATAGGGAATATAGCAGCAAAGTTGATGAAGGGAGGAGTTCCAGTAACTTGAGTGATTTTATGTGTGATGTCTTTTTCAAACAAAAGATGTCATCTGGTACTAGGAAGTTGTGATACAAGCATGTTTTTGTACAGTAGTCTATAGGTGAATAGGACAGATTGCTGATTGTGAAGGGTTTAAAATTAGAGATGTACCAAAAGTTGTAAATAATACCTTTTTTATAAACTGGTTCAAATTTACATACCCTAAAACTGTTTCAAATGCTACGCTAAATTCAACAGCAATCACAGGCAGCAGCTCACAGTGCTCCAAATAAGTGTTCCAAATATTGTCCATATTACGACTGTGTTCACGGCCTATATATTTGGGCACATTTCTATACAATCATTTTATTTTCAAGCTTGACTAGTCCTAAATTGAGAAAATGAATCCCAAACAAGCCTATCCAAAGCTTAAATTGCAATTATTCCCTTGCCACTCTTTGTAACCCACTTTCAGAGCTCCTTGCCCCTAGTCATGAGAGATTTTGGCGCATGCGCCATCAGTGCTTGCTCATTTTCCATTGTCACACCAGTCATGTTACCTCTCCTGTTACTGCCACTGTCCCAGTCTTCAAGCAGTCTTCACTCTCCCCCAACTCCCCTCCCCCTCATCCCTTCTTTTTCTAGCTCCCTCTCAGAAGCGACCTGCCTTCCTGCCTGCTAACACACTACTGTTAGGAGGTCACCTCCATTAATTTCTCTGTGATTCAGGACTGCAGTGTCACAAGAAACTATAAAATGTCAAGTTTTGGAAAACCGGTACGTGATTGCCTTTGTGTGAGAGACATTAAAAGGTCCTTGGCAGCCCATTCTTCTGCTGTAACCAGAAAGGTAAAAAGCACAAAAAGCGAGCTTCAACACAACAGCATCAGTACATGTGCTGCCATTGAAATAAAATAACCTTGATGATATCAAAACCCCGTGGGGCAGCTGACGTCAGTTCACACATGGAGCTCATCACTGTCCCAATAGCATTGTGAATGTCCAAAGACTACCAGAGGCTGGGACATCACAAAGCATCATAGAGGCGTACACAGCTGACCTGCAGAAAATACTCATTTCATATTTGAAATATTGCAGGTGTGCTTGAATAAGCTTGTGAGGCACAATGGAACCAATTCAATGGTCCAAACAGTGCATGCAAGGCAAGTTAAATCAAGCACACCGCATGTTTTGAAAATATGTTTTTTGCCCAGGTCTAGTACACAGCACCTTCTTTGACTATCCCATACTTTACAGTAAATGTCAGAAGGAGCATCTTGGAAAATGTATTTTGTGCTGACTCATACATATTTCATACATTACGTAATGCAAAAAACCTATACATGTACTCTTTCATTCGTACAGTACAATCCTCTGGGTATCTAAAAGTGATGGATCTTTTTACATTTCATATTTCAAGTCGTTAATTAAGAACAGTATCAAGATAATTACGTTTCACCAGAGAACATTATAGCCGTAAAACCTTTCCTTATTTTTATTTCGACCAGGCCAATGCCAAAGTTTTCTACTGAAAGAGTATCAAGTGAAATCCTTAGATCTGCGCCTGTACTTGGAGTATCTCAAGTATGGTTTTGACCCACAGCGACCGATGCAATCCAGTTCCTCTCTGTTAGTTATCCAAGAATTCAATCGGCTCTGTATGAAATAGAAAACTTAGACAACAGCTTAAAACAAGGTGAACCATAATATTGTGAAAGAGGCTCATATATGGCCTTTTCTGTATGGACCGCCCCATCCGACATTAAGGATATTATGTATTGTAGGTTCACTAATTGGAATAATTGTAGGCCATTTCTGTTCCACTGTATGTTCCTAAACCCCTCCACCACTCCCCACCCCCCCCCCACCCAACCACAAGACCACAGACAAAAGCCTTCTTTTGGTTCATGTGAATGACAGGCTTGACATGCCTGCTATTCAGGAAAGAAGACTCCCAGATGACTTGGGAGAAACGCTACACTTTTTCCTCAAGCTTTTCTTTTCCCCTCTATCCTTTCTCTTCCCAAATCTCCAGTTGTTTGAAGGTCAACGCTTACTGTGCACTGTGGTATAGCAAATCCCCTCCCTCTCACTTGAAGACAGAACCATGTGTGCCAGAGCCATCGCTCGCTTACCCCGTCACGCGGCCAAGCCACACTAAGAAGAAACAGGTGAGGGCACAAGAGACACAATGGACAGCCTGCTTGAATCGACGAGGTGTCCCAACTCACACTGCATGTGAGAACTGTCAATTTTAAGCTAAAACTACCAAACTACCAAAACCAAAACTAAGCATGGCTTTGCTTTAACCAACTGTACTTTCTAGAGATTGCTTTCCCTAAAAACCCAGATATTATTGCTATAGCATTATAATTATAATTATTTACAGTATCATTTCAACATCATTTGAGAGAGAATGTGAAATCCCAGACTGGATGATAAACTGTAACTGGGAATTTCAATCTAATACACATTCTAAAGCAAAAGTTAGGGAATATATGCTATAGAAAACCTACTAATAGCAAGCAAATAAAGTGTATTATCTTTTACTAGCCTTACAACAGAGCATGCTTGCACTTTGCCAGAAAGTGGTTTTGCTAACGTAATGCACTGCGATTCCAAAATTGCTGTAGCTTATTTGGAAGCGATCAATTTAACCTTTACGGATTTATAGTGTACACAGATATACACCGTATGTACACTGTATATATATACATTGTAGGAATATTGCACTGCAACACACTAAGTAATAGTGTGGCAAATTACAGATATGAATTAGAGTAGATTAGAGAATTAGAGTCAACAGTGTCCAGATGTGCTTGGGAGAAGATCTGATGACAAAAACTCGAAATTCCTTGCAGTGATAACTTTAATAAAAAGTGTGTAAAAGTCCCTAAGGTGCATAATACTACCATTAAACATGTTTAAGAAACCTGATTTAAATGACATTCACTATCGATGGAAAAAGACCAGACCCTTGTATTTGATCTCACTGGGTGTGGGGTTGACTTTCCCTATTGCACATGGCAGGCAGGTACTCTATCCTGCGGCAAATAGTTTTAGGAACTCCTGGTATGCGTTTTCTCAATAATTTCTTGTCAACTTTGAAAAAAATAATCAAACTTAGAAATACCAAGATCAGGATGAAATACAAGTACTGTACAGTATACTCTAGGCTGCAAAATGTCCAGAAATATGATGTACGCGGTTTAGTTTGGGATTGTAGCTTTGTATTTCTCTATTAAAATGTTGTACTCAACAACGGGTAAATGCATTGATTTGATACAAAAACGGACAATTTGAGTTCAATGGAGGTATTTAGGTTGACGTCGCAAACTTATTCAGGCTATTTTGAAAAAAATCATCTCTATTGTGACATTACAGTATCTCTATCTCTAAGTTTCTGTGAAAAATTTTAAAGTATTTTCTGTTTATATTGATATAATACCAATCTGTATGGCCTGAACTGATATCATATATTTGTTCTTGACCCGCACCTGAGAGAATAGGATGTGGATATATATTTGTTTGTAATATATGGATATTTGCCATATTTTATTGCCAGTCAGAAAAAATCTTAATAAAATCCTGAATCATTGTTGAGTGCTTATAGCCCTTTTATGATTTTATACCATCTGTGAAATACAGACATTCTAATAGACTAATAATTCACTCGTTTACTACTTTGATTCCTTGTAAGATCGCTACCATTGCTAACAGCAAAATATCGTATTGGAGAGGACTCTTTCGTGGGCCATGCATAAGATAGGAAAGGAGGTATACAAAGTATTTTCAGATGCTGAAAATTTTGAAATGCTACATGTATGTCAATACATACACAGCTAAACTACACAATAATACATCACATACACTTCTTATTGTCATTTCAGTTTTCTGAATTTCACATACCATATATCAATTAATACATTCTTATTTTAAATAGATCCTGGATAGTACAGTCAAAATCTAAGAATGCACCATATCAACATTTTTAGACAAAATGTACATATTACAATATGAAAAGCAATGAAATATTTATTCAGATATGGTGATAATGCGAACAAAACAACAAACTCTATTTAACAGCGTATTTATATTTTCTTAGAGTACTCCGTAAACAAATGTAGTAAATACAAAAGAATTGCAGCATACTTTGTCGTTAGCTACATAATTATCTTTATATCGCTTGGCAATCTACAATTTGTGAAAGATTCATGGAGAAAGGCAATCATGAGAATTGTGATAATTCAAAGCAGTAACTTTTGTTTATGTACCACAAAGATAAAGTGTACATTTATTATTGTAATAATATAATTGAAAACAACTGCTAGTTCAAAATCATCCAAAATTAAATATCCTGGCAAATGTTTAACCAAGCAAATATGTGTGTTACACATTTATTGTTCAAATGTGATCATCTAAATGGTCAAGCAATTAATTAAATGTACTTTCCCAGGAACTGCTACACAACCTACAATACATCTTCAGCCGGATTGCGTGGGCCTCACTTGGCTGAATAACACTAAGGATGTTTCATAAACCATTGTTTACAGTATTGCATATACATGGTAAAACAGACCTAAGGAAAGTGTTATCATCATATAACGATAACTACCACTTCAATTCAAATTGCTCAAACCTGTTTTAATGCATTGTGTCTTACTTTTTTACAGTAATACAATTAAAATACCAGACCATCAATGAATCATATCTCTAAGACACGTTAGGCCCTTAATTCTACACTAATAAACGCTGCACTCCTATTTTCCCTGGGAAAGGAATGTTGCTTTGTTTCCATTCTGTCATTGTCTTTTACTCAAAACAGCTTCAAACACAATGAAAATAGAAGGGCTAAAAGCTCAAGAATTCCACCTAATGAATCCCTGTTGGAGTGAAAGACGGCCTAATGTCCTACTATAGGTACAGTATACAGTAGAGGTAATCCCCATCACTTCCCTCATTCAGTTCAGTGTTTGACTATTTTCTCCTATAGTATGGCCCTAAGAACTGGGGAAGCTCCTATCCAAGCCCATTACAAAGATATTCTCCTCGTCCGGTTGAAGAAATAGATTTGAAAGGAAAAGCACTTTCAGGGAAGTCGTAAAACTCTTACAAGCAATATGCAGGCACTGCTGGAGTCACTATGTCTCCTTGACCGCCTGCATTTTAATGTGCTACCCTGCATGCTGTTATTACTGTATGCTGTTACCTTTTCCTACACATTCAACCATGAAAGTCATTAATATAACATGTGTCTTCATGATTGAATATGGTGCACTGGCACCAAGCAGACAAGTGGCTTCCCATCTTCACTGGGTACTACATCCAAGTAACCCACCACTTCCAAAACACTATATAAATGAGGTAGAAAAGTACATTTACCGAAAATGGTCTAAAATGCTTTTTACTGTCTGAAGGAGCAACTCCACTCTCCATTATAGTAATTCAATTATTGCTCTGCTGAAGAGAAAAGCCACATCAGAGTATGATGAAGAGGTAATGAAGACAGAGGCAGAGCTTTTATATGCTGTGTGCATGTGCATCAATAAAAGAAAACTATTACCGAAGATCAATTAGGGAAACACCATCGTTACTTTTACGAGTGGCCATCCCAATCTCAAACATGCATTACATTTGTCAAATGTCGGGCAATGTTTTTACAAGTAACAAGCTATTAGGATGTTGAAGCAATTAACTGCTGTCCTGTTTGGTGGAAAAGTAATATAGAAATACTATTAAAATTATACACATCACACATAAATCACATTAATGTTATTCATATGAGTGAAGAGCAAAAATGTGATCACAATAAAGCATCAACATCCGAAATAATTCAGAACTACTTTTATGAGGCCCAGTGCACCAGCAAGGAGAAGAGGAAGGTAGGAGGAGCATAACACGGTGCTACATCTTTATCTTTATCTACACCTCACATTTTCCAGCTATGGAAGGTTTTCATACAGTGACAAATCCAACACAACCTAAATCTGCTAAATGAAAGATAACAACAACAGATGTATGCAGAGCAAGAGCCCTGATTCTGGGTGGACAGAGGGATCACTAGTTTCTGGTCACCAGATGGCCTGCACAGTTCAACTGTAAGAAATATGTAGTCAATGGATTAACAAGACAACAACCTTTGTCAACCATTGCCCTTCTTGTCATAGGAGCTACAGAGTACCAAGTCAAGCTCAAAGTTTCTGAGTTCTCTTGATATGCAACTCTGCCTACAGAATGTTCACAGCAAATGTGGGTCAGGCATTAAAATGCATGAGTAATGCATAAGGCATGATGAGGTGCTGATAGGAGCTGTTGGGAAGTACAAACAACGGTATAAAATAAGCAACTGTAAAAGGTCTTACAAATGACTGTTTCCCTTCTGAATCCAAATAAAAGAGCTAAATCAAGCATCAGCCATTACTCATCGTTCATTAATATTTAAGATCGTGACAACGGTGAGGACTGCTGTGCGCCATGAAGAACAAGGCCGACAAACATGCCACATAGTTCACTAGCTACCGCCAATGTGACCATTACAGTTGTATGCAGTGTCTGTACACAGGTGAGGACAATGGAGGGGAGGTTCACAAGAAGCTGGTGACAGAGATATTGAACAAACAAGGACACCCGAGTCTCTTCATTTGTTCACTACCCATGTCTCAGAGAGAATATAACAAGAACAACAAGAACAACAACCAGTACTAGTTAAGTCCGTACGCAAAATGTCACCAACAAAATGCCTATTCTAACAAAATATTCAAGATATTTTCAATACATTTACTGATATGTTAGAAGACAGTTTTTTTTTTTTTACTTCTATAAACAATAATTATGTTAGACAAACCAGAAACAAATAGCAACTGAAGAACACTCATGTTTTTGTCCAGCATTGATCATTTTGGACAAGAACTGTGTAAACTACCCAACTCATCATGTCCCACATTAGCATAACCTTGATTAACATTGAAAATGAAGTGCTGTGTCCTACCAAATGAAGCAGGCTTTGGGTTTCTACACTCTCCGGGTCATTTATTTAATGAAGCTTTGAACCTAGATTACTGATTAGCAAATTCCTTTTTCATACCAATTGCTTTTGTAGATATTATGCACCAACTTTAATCTTTAATGAGATGTTAGAGCCCTTTAATGTTACATTGTGTCACACAGTTAATGGCTAATTCTGTATTAAAACGGTTTATTCCATTGTAGGTACAATGTGCACATTTGGAACTGAAACTTTTTTGCATTTTCATTAAGAAGTGCATAAAGTCTCAGATTTTTTTATAAGACCGATAAGACCAATGATAATTCAAACTAACTAACCAACAACCATTCATATTGTTGCAAGATAGGTATGGTCTTCCATCTTATATAAATTAGACGCGAGTCTCCATGGCTCCACATTACGGCTGGCTAAAAGGAGGCCGTTTTTTTTTTAACACAAGTGAACATAGCAGACAATCTTTCAATTGAATCGAATTTTCCTAACCAACAAATATGCTGAGCCTTGTACTCTGTCATGTTAAATGGCCTATTTCCTATTACAGAGAAGAAGAGGAACTTTTTATTAAGGCACAAAGCAACTCTGTATATATACTTTTACGAAGATAAAAAAGAGATTTAACATTTAGTCCATAATGGTCTATCAATTGAACTCTAGTCTTGCCACAGCCACAGTAATGGGGGGGGGGGGGCGGGGGGGGGTCATGGGACCGGGAGTGGTTGAGAAAATAGACAATGACAACTTAACCCTGTTCATATGAGAACGCATTTACTCGTCCTTGCTCATCGCAGACAGAGGTTTTCAGACAGAGGTTTTAACCTTCAGGAAACAGGTCTCACATTAAAGAGAGATTGGTAAACAGGACCGTAATTAGTGTGGTGTGTTATCACAAGAAAGGTAGATTTCATACACAGTGAAAGGAAGATTGCTCAGCAGGTACTCCTCACTCATGAACCCTCAAATTCATTACGGCCGCACCTGGGGCACACGGGTGTGTACACACACAGGCCAAGTGATCCCTAAAGTCCGAGCCAATTGAAACTGGAAAATGTATTAATGCTGTACGTCTGGATAGATAAACTGGCAACAGATTTACACCAGTTTGCTGCTCCTGTGCACAGAAAGACAGTCCAGTTTCAAGAGAGAAACACATAAGAGAAACAATACAGTGCACTTCATTCATTGTTGCATTCTTTGTTACAACGGCATATTTTTACAGTACATTTGAAGTCATATGAACAGTAAAGAGGAATTTAATAACCAGCAAACGCAACATTTAATTCAAATGTACTACTGTAGATCTTCTGAGAAATCGACTAAACATTATTTAAGTAAAGCGATAGTGTTTGTGAACGTACAAACAGGGGTTAAAGGGGGGTTCTCATTCAAACAAAATAACAGTTAAGGGGACAGCCACTGTTGAGAGTATCTTAACATAACCCCTGTGTACAAACTATGAGAAACGTCTTTTTGCAGAAGCTTCACCTAGGCCTATCTGTGCAGCAGTTTCAAAATTATCTATTCTTTTGCCTTATATGTAATAAATAAAATGTTTTAATTAATTGACATATCTGTATAGTTTGCTTTATAATTTACTTCTTTATTCAAATGTTGTGGTTCTCATCCTGTATTAAGAAGACATACATTTTCAAATAAAACTACTTGTGAATGTAGGACGACCATTTTGGAACATATCGAAATGACAACGCGATTTTGTGTGTGTTCTCCCCAACTGACCATTAGTCTTGGCATGGAGCCAAGAGATGCATCTAATTTTTAAACCCATAATGTTAAAGCATACATTGTAAAGCATATTACTGTAAAACAAATTAATCTCGACTAAACCCATCATCTGTTAACACCTAGGTATCGATCTTTGACTGTGGTTCAACCAAGATTCGACAGATCTTAATGATGATTCCGCACATCTTAAAGATGATTACGCAGGTTTAAACAGTTTTTGGGAACTAGCTTTGATCGTCCTTCATCTCATTCCTTTGTTTCGGCTGTCGACATACCGAAAATGTAGGGCTCCCTCCAATGAGTGAGAAAATGGCGGACCATGTTGTTCACCAGAGAGAGAATTATATAACGCCACCTAGAGGAAGCCAAGGCAAACACTGCACAGCCATTTTGCACAAACCACAAACTCCAAGGTCAAACCCCCTCAAGCTTATTTTCATGATTTGAAAAGAGTTCCCTTGGTCATTGACTTCAAAGCTTCCCAAAAAGTACAATCATAGGGTACAATATAATCTGGACTGCCCTCACAGAGCTGCTCCCCTCAATATTCCCCAAGAACCTCAGCAAATCTAGATCAGCAGGGACGCTATGAAGAAAGCAGATATCATGAAATGGCAACATATAGCGTTAAATTAGTAGGTAGAAAGCAGGATCACAGTATCCAAAAAGCTCATAAAGTGACATAGCTACTTGCCGTTTTGCTCATAAGTTACATACTAACTGCAACATACCGAAACAGAACTACGAGAAAATAATCTATACAAATACGGGGAACTTTCATGAGCAGAATATTGGCTCTTCAATTTATGACAATTCAATTTCCATAATTCTAACTGCTAACATGTAATCGACTCTTAGCGCAATTGTTTTACCCAATGCATCAAAATAAGCCTTTCACATATTGTATGAAACACTGGCAATAGGAAATAAGGTTACAAATTACAATTGTTGTTCCATTTGACCTCTGAAGAGATGTTATAGCACAAATTACAAGAAAGGCCTTATAACACAATATAAACTCCATTCAGTTAATCGATTTTTTGTTCATTATTGAATAATGGGGGTATATTATCAAGTGAAAAAATTAACACTTTTCAAAATTACAGTTTCAAGAGTTGTGTTTGCAGATGTAACCTATAGTGGCCCACTGTTTCTGTTCCCTTTCTAAGGCCTCTCATTGTAAACTCCAATGCCACACTAGCTTTCTGTCATTAACCTCATTACTATTCATATAGATTTCTGATTCACACCTTTTATGACAACAATTAATAGATAATCTACTATACATCAACAGTTTTATACTACCAAACAATTGGGAAATGTTTATGGAATACACTCCAAGTAGGTCAAATCTGCATTTTCCAACATACTTGGTTTTAAATCTACAGTAGGCCTACAGGAAGTTAGTTCAAGTCATAATAAAGACACCCATGTAAAAAGAGAATACATTCTGTTGTGAAAGTATTTTACAAAGGATAGGCAAACCTTTGTCACCTCAATGCAGTCTCATATACTGTATCTACCGCTAACATCAACCGGGTCATCACTCATTTGGATTTCAATGTTTTATATGGAAGTACTCTTCCAAACTTTTCAGTATCATAATATCATATCATATTCAGTATCAACAATATCATATCATTCATATTGCAAAAAAGACAGATTCCTATCTCAATACAGATCACTTTGCTGGCTTTCAAAACAAAGGTGCAGCATATGATCTCCTCAAGATCCTTAGTGTCATCAAAACTACCAGAATATCAATAGATAGGCTAACCTGTATCAGTCTAGAGTAATAGGAATCTCCTAGTCCTCAGACTGCAAGGAGCACTGTCATGTGACAGGGTAGGCAAGCCTATTGAATTCACTATTGTCAAAAAGCTCCACTGTGGTTTCAAACATTGATAATAAGGCATTTTTGCACGGTAAAGACCAGTTTCCCTGTTTTAGGTCCAATTAAACAGTTATTAAAGTGAACATGGTTTGTACTGCTCAGTAAGCTATCTGGGTATTACAGTAAATGTTCCTCATCACTCCAGAGAGAAGATCATGAATGGATGTGCCTAAATTGAAGACACATTTTAACATTCTTAAAACATTGAATACAACTTCTTAGTTTCTGTTATTTAGAAAATGATCTCTCATAACGATACAGGAAACTCATGCAACAAAAGACAACAAAAGACAACAGCCAGCTCTTTAAAAAGGCTATTAAGTCAGCTAATATGATTCCAATGCAAACAATATTGAGGGAAAAAAAAGTCCAGCACAAATTGTTATAAAGAGCTTACTTATGTAATGTGATGAATGTCTTCATACATTATTGATATCTTTGGATTTTTTGTAGTTCACTAACTTTTGTTTATGATCAAAGTGACTAAACAAGTGATGACATGTCTTAGGTGATTTATCATGCCTAACAAATCACAAAAAAACTACAGACAGAATGCATTTCGAAAGTAAAGTCCAAGGTGTCCAATCTGTCATTCAAACAACAACAAAGCGGGCTCCCAACCACTTTTTTGGTAAACAGCTGAGGGATGGGGCTGGAGAAATGTAACTATGGATGCAAGGTCTGACCATCCATGAGATCAAAATTACAGTTTTAACCATGTTTTTAAGCTATAGTGTTTGTTACAGTTGCATTGTTTCCAAACAATGGAGTAAAACAAGGTTATATTTCGGTTCTGATGGGGTAAGACTGTTGAACTAGGCATTTATAAGTTATTTTCTTCAAGAATCAATGGCTATATATCATTAATTTAAAAGTTTAAAAAAAATGTATGTACCAATTACAGATTGCCCCTTTATTGTGAAAGAAGACAGACATAATACACCCGAAATCCATAAAAGAGGATGTCATAAATTAAGTTAAACTCTGCCTTGAGGACTTATGCTTTTGACACTCAGCGGGGACACCTGATAATTGGGGTAAAAATAAAATAAAACTTAAGATGATATTCAATTAGTAACAAATGGACTTGGGATATAACTCTTGGGATATAACTCCCAGCATGGGAACATGTTGGTGTATCTCCACAAGCAATTCTGATTAGGTATTTCAGGGAACTAGCTTTGAGACGGTTAACTTCTACACTCAAGAAGAGAAGCTAGAGAAAATATTGGAGTCTGGTGGGCATAGATGCTTCGTAGCATATATGTTACCTGCCTATACCAAGCAATTCGAATGAACCATGTAGCTACAGTGCCTTTGGAAAGTATTCAGACCCCTTCACTTTTTCCACATTTTGTTGTGTTATAGACTCAAATTTATAGACTTAAATTTAAAGAATTTGCCATCAATCAACAAACAATACCCCAGAATGACAAAGCGAAAACAGGTTTTTAGAAATTTCAGTAAATCTATTAAAATTGAAATACAGAAATACCTCATGTACATAAGTATTCAGAGCTTTTGCTATGACACTCTTAAAATGAGCTAAAATGCAAAAATGAACAAATCACAAATCAACAAATCACTCAATAAGTTGAATTGAGTCCATCTTAATGCAAGGAAAATAGTTCACGTAATTTTGGAATTAATATCTTTGTTTTTATAGGGTATCTGATTTGCATAGGAATCAATTACACACTGTGTAGATTAGGATGTCTCTACCAACTCAGCAAATTTCATAATTTTCTCTTGATCCTGACAAATGCTCCAGTCCCTGCCAGTGACAAACATACCCATAACCTGATGCAGTTACCACTATTCTTCACACAAGAGATGGTGCGGAAACTGCATTGCATGTGGTGGATTTGCACCAAACTTAATACTTTGTAGTAAAACCAAATAAACACATTTCCAGCCACTTTCTTTGCTGTATCACTTGAATTCACTGTTGCAAACACAATTATGGATATGAGAGATTATTTTCCATTAAGGGATTCTTTTTGGCCACTTGGTTATAGACCAATTTTGTAGAGTGACTGAGATGATGTTGTCCCATCGACTGTGCTTTTTCCTTTCCACCATTCAACTTTGTAGATTTTTTGTAAGTCTCCCCAGGCCTCAGGGTTGCATTCCTGAGCAGTTTTGTTCCTCTCCATTTGCTCAGTTTGTAATGACAACCTGATACACACAGTGTGTAATTGATTCCTATGCAAATCAGAGACCCTATAAAAACAAAGACAATAATTCCAAAATTACATTAACTATTATCCTTGCATAAATATGGACTCAATTCAACTTAGAGTGATTTGTTGATGACATTTTTGCATCTTAGCTAATTTTAAGAGTGTCATAGAAAAGGGTCTGAATACTTATGTACATGAGGTATTTCTGAATTTCAATTTTAATAAATTTACTGACATTTCTAAAAACCTGTTTTCGCTTTGTCATTCTGGGGTATTGTGTGTGTATTAATGGCAAATTAGTTTCATTTAATCCATTTTACATTGAGTCTATAACAACAACAAAACATTTTTTGGAAAAGGTGAAGGGTCTGACTACTTTCCGAAGGCACTGTATATATAGGCCCACAGTATGCTACAGCGCGAACGAGGTACCATCACTGGAAATTACTTAGCCTACTTCTACAATACCTTACCTGGGATTCGTGCTGTTCCAGTAGACTCCATATCTGTCTGATATCAACTTGCTATCGTCCGCCCATACCGCGACCCATGATAAGAGGGCAACAAGCAAAAGTGTCAACTCCATTTGATAAGCTAAATAGTTCTTGTCCATAATTGGCAAAGGCAGTGGTTGCCTGGTTGTTCTCTATTAAATGATAGGCAGCGATAGGCCTACTGATACACTTAAAATATTATTTTTTGTGAGTTGCTGTTCAAATGGCAAGATGTTCTTCAACTCGTATTAGTTTATTCCAGTCCCCAGTCAAAATTCCAGATGCTCTCAGCTATGATCTGTCTCCAGTTGAGGATTTACAATGCAGCCTATAGATTCCCATTCGTGAGAGTCTCATTGGAAAAGTCAAAGCAGATGCAGCAGTGCCTATAACGTTAAATTGGGCTGTGATCCCATGAAGGTTATCATCTCCAATTTGAGTTAATTCATACTGTGACTCAGCTCGTTGCCCTCCTTTTGCACGGTAAACTCTTCCAATAACTATTAAAATCCATTTTCTTCAGCTGTAATTGACAAATGCATACTTCACACACATTGCGGGACATTCATCATTATCAAGGTGAGTATTCAGTGAAACCAAATATGTTTGTCCTTTAAATCCATTCCTCACCAGCATGGCATACTTTCGAAAACTTTCGTCGTCGTAAATAACTGTATACCATCCATTCAGCTATGCGTCCTTCAACTTATGGTGTAGGTTTTGCACGCAAATCATGTTTTATTCCAAGCAGTTTCAAGCATAACAATGTCCATTCAACGTAACGTTGCGAAGTCCGTTAGGAGCGTTTAAGTGAGCATCTAATTTTACCGATTGCATACGGTTTGCTTCAGTCAAGCGACCGCTGTTCGTGTTCCCTCGAAAGAAACTCAAATTTACACAATGTGGCTGCACGATACAATCCAAATCCGTGAAAACCATACACGCACAAGAAATGTATAGCTCTCCTCGTCGGTCAGTCACAAACCAATACTAAACATTTGTTTTACGGCCGTGCGTGGTTAATTCTCGTCAGTTTTATTCTCTAGTAGAAGTTGGCATAACAAGTTCCTTTCTTGGTTACGTTCTTGCTGTGTCCTCCTTGAAGCGCCGCTACCAATGCATAAAGTGGAGGAGACACCGCATCAGTGGTAAAGTTGCTGCTATTCCTGCGTTGTTTGGGGCTACTGTTGAGAAAAGGCTTCGCTTCATGTCTGGCGTTGCTCTTCTTCATTCTTCCCTGTGTGTGATGTATAACCCAGTGGAGCTGACATGATTTTTCCCCCTATATTTTCTTAGTCACGGTGGTTTTCTCTTGCGCGCTCTCTCCCTCCTTCAGCACATGGCTCACTCCCTCTGGCTACGCGCAGCAGTCTCTCCATTCACTGCTCCACAAACAGCGGGGCGGGGCTGCACGAGGGGGCTAGGGCCCCATAGAACTTCTTGGACCTAGTTATTATTTTGCCATTTTAAAAAGTTTCATAACAACTGTGGATAATGTGTTATTTAGGTTATAGTTTAATATCATATGAGAAGAACACAACTAAGAAGAGGAGGAAGAAGAAGATTACTTTATTGTCCATTATGTCCAAATGGAAATTGTTTTACCATTTCTTGTGTGCAAAAAGCAGGGCCTGATGTTCTTTCACCCTGCATACGTGTCTTCCCTTTTTACAAGAGGTAGTCATCCACTTGCTGACACTGTTGGTTGCTGCCCTTGTCATTTGCTTTACTTCCTTGAGATCTGTTACTACTACTGTATGAGCTATTCCATTTATTTGTTTACTTCATCATTCATCATCAGATGTATAAGTGTGTGTGTGTGTGTGTGTGTGTGTGTGTGTGTGTGTGTGTGTGTGTGTGTGTCACTATCTCTCTCCCCCCTTTTTTGCTCGCTCTCTCTCTGTTCCTCCTGTGGAGTCAGTGAGCGGCACTCCGATGCGCTGACGGCAATAGGGAGACCGAGCCATCCTCCCAACGTGTGATTCAGCACTGATAAATATTTCACAGAGCGGGTAGGCGGTTGGTGGACAGGGGCTAACCAAGGAGAAAGACACAGGGTAGAGGGAAGAAAAATAGAAATGAAACTTTAATTCCTGCTTTTAAAAATGGCACACAGATTAATGGTGCGCAGTTATTAAAGTTTCAGAGGTTTCCATGCATAAATGCATAGGCCATTGGGTCCTCTACAACTTGTGGCTTAGGCCAACAGAATGATTCTTGTCAGGCAAGTCATTTTGCCACCACCGAGAGGAAGGAAAAAGCTTTGCAGCATGTTGGGTTTATTACACAGCATCAAAAGCACATTAGCGTGTTTGCAGATGGCTCATGCTATTCTAAAGAGCTCCACCTGAATAAAGGAAATACCCTGCTAGTCTAACTGTGGCAGCGCAGCCCTTGACTGACACCTCAAGACCAAAAGATGGCTTCTTGATTTAGAAGTATAATACAGTGTGAGCATGCAGGCATTATTTTCCTTCATTGACTACTTGTTTGGTATGAATCAATAATAGAATCAATATACTGTATACTGAGGAATATAGTGACTAGAGCTGTATGGTTTGAAGGGCGCACATATATTATTACAGAGCGAGTGGCTGCGACTCTCGCTACAGACAACAGAAGCAAGAGGGCAGGCGTCTGTACCAGAGGTCATATTTCTCCCTAGCCCTGCCTCCGCCCTGAAGGCTTTACAACACTAATTATGTCACTTCTGGGGTTACACGAGAAGCAAAGGCCAGCGGCTGGGTAAATTATTGTAGGAGACCTTCCCCCTTCTCTGGCCTAGGGCCTGTTTTGAAAAATATGGTCTCCACAAACATAGAGCGGACAAAAGAACTACAATTCCAGGCTGTAATGCCACCTGTCGAGAGAGACAGGCCAGAGCTAACATAGCGTAGCGCATCCAGAGATCTACTTCCTGCTAAGGTATATATAGTATAGGTATATATACTATAGCAGAGACCACATTATGTGCTGTGTTACACACTAATATCCTGGAGAAAAACTGGTTTGCTGACCACATTAATGGGTTTTGAGGAAGTGTCCCCTACCCCGCCATCTTGACTCCAAACCAGTAGAGGTCTCTGTGACCCAATGTGGGAAATCAGTCCCAGATGTACAGTATTTCTGCCTGTCTACATCATGGCTGCCCTTGTTGTGTTTGTCTATCTTAGCTCACTGGGCATGTCAATTCATACACTGAAAGTGTCATCGCCCTGATGATGCTCTCACTCCATATCGTGGCTGTGTTCATTTAAATATATTGTCCCATTCCATGTGTTTGAGTATCCATTTGGCATATAAAGACAAGGAAACAAAAAACCTGTGAGCTTAATAGCCCGCCTTCACAAAGGCAGTCACTTTGAAATGTATATTGCCCTAAAGAGAGATGTGGGTAGAGAGAAAGAGACAAAAGATCACATCGTTTTTTTCTTTCCTAAACGATCTGCAGCACACGCCAGCAACCGCTGGGTGTGTAAAACAATACTGGAGAGAGAGCACATACCTTTTTAATAAAAACTTAAACAAAGTCGTTGAATTTGTTGAATTGGGCAGCAGTGGATGTTATGGTAGAACACTTAGTTTTAACAGAGGAATGGTGAAACACACACACACACACACACACACACACACACACACACAATGTACAAAGGGGTCGCTCCTTATACTGGCATAAACTGAAGCAAGTTGCAAAGGGATCCGTGAAGACATGCATGGCGTGTCAAAGTTAGCAAGTTCAAGATAGGGCTGGGAAGCATAGTTTCCAGAGGCTTGCAGGATATTGTATCTGTAGTATCTACATTATTTCTGAGCAATTCTCTGATGTATGACCAAGCTGTGATATCATCAAGACACCTGGGTTTCTTTGCCCAGCAAAGGCTCAGTTTTTTACAAATCTAACTTGCTTCAAGTAAAAAGTCTGTACGCTGCCTGGTCTGCTTGTTGGTTCCTCCATAGTGTTATTCAAAGCTAGTTGTGTAACCAAAGAAACTGTTGGGCCCTGCCCCTTGCTAACAGTGAGTGTCAGTGACACAGACCATGCCTGCTTTTGAACATTCCAACACAATGCAGGCCAACCTCTCCCCTGTTGCTGTGTGTTAAGGTCATCAAGTCACAGCTAAAGCCCTGTTGTAAATCTTACATGCATGTTGGCACCGTGACATTGGGAAACACATCAGCATGAAGGCCAGGGGGAGTGAGCTTATGCATGATAATGACCTCTTTATATCAATTATATTTTCCAACGTTCATCTCCTTAACCTCATTTTATAGGGAAAACTATGTGTGAAACTATGAAATGCTTTCGCTCACTGAAAGTCATGAAGTTCAATTAGAGACACATGGCACAGAGAACTAAAGCCAAACCAAGAAATATTAATAACACATTGCACTGGCCAAAGCCCGTCAATTTCGATATAATATGTCCATAATATGTCACTCGGTTTGAAATGGAGTCCACAGCAGCCCACTGGATTAACTTCAAATCACAGTTGAGGCAACAATTAGAGTTATTTTGCTAAACAGCATGCTCAACTGTGGACTGGAGAACACTATCTCAGTGTACTTATGTCTTTTATTCCTTACATGGGCCACAAACTAAAAGTCATACTAATCAATTCCATCTGTTTAACGTTCATTTTACATAATTAAAGCATTTAAGGCAGTTAGAAGATGTAATGCGGGGGTTGTAATTATTTCATCAATTCATAAAACATCTTCAGTCCTTGTGGCAATTGCTTTCACTGATGTCTACAGCTTACAGATGTGAGGAATCACTCCATTCTCCCGCACGTGAAGTCAATTTACATGGCCTCCTCATCCATTCGTCAGTGAACGTCTTTTTGATATTGTACGCCCCCTGCTGATAATCATGGGTGTTGCAGGGACACAATATAACTAAATCCAGAGGCTCTGTTAGCAGGTTCTACTGCTTGAAACAGATTTGGAAATTCAAAAAGAGTCATTCAATAATTTTCATTTTCCTATGTCAGAAAAGTACTATTCTTCTCTTTTGATGGATTCCAGATTGTATAGAATTCCACATGCAGGATGTATCATGCCTTTTTTTCAACCCATAGTTTGGAATAAACAAATTCAAACAAATTCATCCAAACATAACATTATATAATCATGTTTCAAATTCAGAATGATGTGTTCCTCTTCCGAGGGTCTCAAAACATACCTATTTACATCAGCAAGACACAACTAGGCTAAGTCACAACACCCACATTTCAAAACAAATCTGCCCATGCCCACTTCTTTCACTTCCATGCTTTCCCCTGACATGGCTTCTATAGTATATATCACTGTATATGTGAGAAGTGTACTCAGGCATGGCATGTGGACAGTAAAGGGTTAACAACACAGTCCATTCCAACATAGTTGAGTTCAGGGAGTGAGTCAGAGTAGGGTGTGCATCGTGAACAGGCCAATCTAATTACCGTCTGATTCCAAGGGCTCTCCCATATTGCATTATCCTCCTTGTATGAGCGGGGGCTCAGGCACAATAGTGACACCATTAGATTTGGTCGCTCTCAGTCGTGGGCCTGTGTGCTCTCAAATCATACCAGTTAGAGGCTTTTGCTGAGGAATAACGAACATTTTCTAGCCAATCACATTGTGCAGCTTCTCTTGTGTTTTTTGTTTATCACATGTTGGCCTGATTTGTTTTGTTTGTCTCCTCTTTAAAAATGCTGTTGCGAATAATCACCAGGAAAATAGAAAATAACAAATAAGAAACTTTTGTTGTGTCTTCTGTTGATCTTTCAAGGGATGTCAGCTGATGAAATCCAACTCTTTTTGGAGTTTCTTGTAATCCAGCTGTGCCCGCCCACCATTTTTCTGAGCCGGCCCTGTGAAACAACCAGGGAAATTATAAGTTGTTTGAGAAAAGAGTGTAACTTTTAGAGGTAAAAATGAGGGGGTTCATTGGGAGTTTAACAGAAAATTGCCCCTGCCTATTATGCCTCAATTTGTCTGTGTTTTTTTTTTCCTTCTAAATTGACATCGACTGCCCAAAATAATGACGGCTGTGAGGCTTGATTGTCTTTCCACCCTCATCTTCTTCTCTGGTCTTGATTTTTCTCCACCTGAAGTTAAAGCCAAGGAGAAAGGTGCTTCAGACAGCCACTGCCAAAACACAAACCCTTTGCCCCCTCTTTGTTTGTAACAGTTTGTCGGCAAAACCACCCTGTACACTGCTACATTGGCCAGAAGACTGCGAACTGAAGAGTCTTTCACAGGGGATCTGCAGGATAGTTTGATTGGGTGACCGTACAGTTCATTTGCCGGCATAAAACAGACAAACAAACAAAAGCTGCACCCCATAACAGGAAAAAACAACAACAAAAACAACAGAACCCAAATGGATATCAGCTCTCTGGTTTCCAGCATGGTGAATAATGGGCAGGCTGATAGATGAAATGGACAGAGAATGCTCTTACAGCGGAAAAGCAGGGCCATTAGTGTAAACCAATGGCTTTCCATTTCTGTAATGTGAACCCCCGAACAAGATTCAGTGTTTCCACGGCCTCCTGTGAGAAAACAGTAATGGTGATAAACACATTCGTACAGTAATATATGAAGCCATTCGGTTCCCCCCTCCATGCTGTAAAACAGAGATCTATAAAGTGGTAGAGAGACACAACAGTGTAGGCCTAGATGCTGAGAAAAAAGATGTGCATCTGTGCCTCAGGCCTGCTCCCACTTGCTTACTTTGGGCACTCAAAGATTCAGTGAAAGCACATATCATTTTTCTTTTCAAGCACTATCTATTTGTCCATGACAGACAGTTATTCACTTTTGGAAAGGAAACATCTTTTCATTAGATCACTACCTTGCAAAAGAGAGAGTGAGAGAGAGAGAAAGAGAAAAAGAGACTTTCTACTCTCACCAGTGCCTAATCATGCTTCAATAATGATTAGCATAATCCATCTCAACTCCATGTTACTGGTAATAAAGTCGGATCCAAACATAATATGGCAATCACTCTTTGGACAAAGTATATTTCTAAAGGGTTAAAGAAGCCATCATAAGCCTTTCATAAGGCCTGCATAGATGCCTCACAAATCATATATAAGCAAATACCATCCGTTTGGAATAAGGGATATTTCATAGGCAAAGCACAAGATTTAAATACCCTTTAAATCATAATTTATATAGTATGAATTTGCTTATTAATTGTTTGTGAGGCTTCATAAAGCCTTTATAAGATAAAGTGTGACCAATATGGCTTTTATCTTGCCCAGGGATTACTTTTATTGTAATCAATGATTAATGAGAGTTGGATCATTGCAGGGGATGTCACTGTGAAATAGGGGATGAGACACACACACACACACACACACACACACACACACACACACACACACACAAAGAGACAAATGTTAAAATAGCCAATATTTCATTTTTTCCCATTATATATTGTGTATGCCCACTCTCTCCCTTTGACACCCATACAGAATGTTTTCTGATTCCTTGGAAAGTTCGATACTCTTAATTCCTACATTTTTCAGTGTTAGATGCAAAGGCAGCGCCAAAAAGCAGTTATCATCTTGGAAAATGCCCTCCTGAATTCCTCTGAGGTGCCAATCTGAGTTTGGCCAGTGTGTTGGATTGTATTGTTGTCTCTCCATGAAGGAGACAACAGCAACAGAAAAAGAGAGGGGGGAGGGTACTGATACATACTGATAGAAAAAATGAGGTACAGTATATGGTTTGAGGTACAGTATATGGTTTCTTTATGGTGGCACCAGTGCATATCTGGGGTCCAGGTGTGCCTCTGCTGCCTCTTCATGGATGCCGCCATCAGTGCCAAAGTGTTTCCATTCTGGAAACTGCTAACATTCCAGTTCATTGGGAGTTTCCCAGTCTGTGTTCTTCAGATCCTTCTTTCACTGGCTGTAATAAATGTCTTTACACTTGGAAGTTGTAAACTTAAACTTGAGTGCTTTTGGCAGAGACATTGGGACAGGTCAACTTTCAAAGATTGAATTACCTCGAAAATAGAACATAAACCCTCTTCGTAGCATTTATTATCACAAGAACATTACTTTTTAAGGGCAGAATTCATCGTTCACTTTAGGCCGACACCCTAACACTGTAAACTGTGCATGTGAATTCATTCAGTGCGGTCTGGAATGGTTCTGTTTGCAGAAGTTGCATGTAGTTTTAGGACATGGCCAGGTTAATATTACTTAAAGGGGCACTTTACCGCTTTTTTAAATTCATTATCTCCAGCACCATTTTCTATGTTTTATAGTCAAAAAGATAAGAAGAAAAGGTCCTACGAAAACGACTCCTATGATGTCATTGGGTATCGTAAAAAAATATTCTGTGTTTTTTTTTTTTTTTACCTCAAATGCTATCCCCCTATCTGGAAACTTAGTTCTTGAAAATCACTGATTTGTTTTGAAGACCCCTGATGACATCATTACATTTGACATGTTTTGTGTGATTACTACCAGATGTAGCTGACTGGTTTCAAACCATAGTCACCAGTGCTCTGCATTCAAATTCAACCATTAAAAGAGTTGCTAGACCAAAACCAAACGTAGCTTCCAGCCTGTGGAAGATGGAAGAATGTGTACATTTCTTGTTACACAAGGCTACAGTATGACTCAGCACATTATCTCTGTTACCCAGGCAAGGTAATCAAACTCAAACTGCCTAGTCACAATTATGGTCATCAGGCAAGATAAATTAGTAGTTATTAGGTTACTGTCATTTAATCTGTAAATCAGAGGATTGATCAGGCACCGAAGGAATAATGATAAGACAAATCATTATATGGGCTACATATTACGTGTATGTGTGTGTGTGCGTGTGTGTGTGTGTGTGTGTGTGTGTGTGTACATTTGTGCATGTGAACTTGCATTTGTGTGTCATATTCACATATCAAAATTATTATTATTATTATAAAACATTTTTTACCTTTATTTTACCAGGAAGTCTCATATGTGGATATCTTAATGTCTTCTACAACTAACACCTCTATTTCACATCATTTCACTCTTCCAAGTCTCTTTAATACTGGATTAAGATTGTAATTGCTGGTTGTCAGAATGTCCCGGTCAAGAAGTGATAATCTGCCTTGTGGGTATCAGTGCTGCTAGATTCAACTTTAAGCTGGAATAGGCAGGGGAGTGAGGTCTGCACAGGGCTGCAGAAATCATTTGCTTTCACAGATACTTCAAGGTCTCAATGATCTTAAATAGCCTCCTTTTCTCATCAGCTCTCTCTCGCGTAATGATAATGAGAGAGTAAAGGAAGCTATTTGAGTCTATTAGGATGTAGCTCTGAAACTGGAAGTTTCTGGATTTGAGAACGTCCAGTCCATATGTCAATCAGTCAACACAAGTCTCCTAGCAAAATGTGCATGCAGGAACGATAGTCCAAGGCCACCATAACATGCTCATCTGCACTTTACTTTAGCGTGAAATCTGGACGATTCTACGAAGCATTACTAAAGGGTAAAACAAATCAAATAAACTATGTTAGCAACACAACTACATAGTACTTCAATTTACATGGTGATTAGGCATTAAGTTAGAGTGGTTAGGGTTAGGGTTTGGAATTCACCTTGACTGGTTAGGGTAAGGGCAAGTGTTCAGTGTTCAAACAAAAACACTAAAAGCACTTTTTTCAAAATTGCCCCAAAGCCGACTTGAACCAACGTTCAGGTTGCAACCTCCAACCTACTACCTAGCAAAGCAATCTTCCTTTTTTAGCCCTCTGCCGGTTGCTATTGCCTGATAGGTGCATACATTATACACACTTAGCCGGTAACTACTACCGTGTGCAGGCTCATGTATCTTATAAGTGACTGGCCTGCTATCAGTGATGAGGACAGGAAGGAGAAGAGAAAAGAGGCCAGTGCCAAAGTTCAGGTTTTGTCCCTCACAGGCCTGCTGGCACAGGGCTGTGTCTGATCACTGTTTGAATCCTGCATTAAGGTTATTAAACACCATGGTTGAGGTTCAAGGGTTAATGGCGATGAAAAAAACACACGCTCATAATGTAATTGACAGGAAGTCTAATAGGGGGGGTCTCTGAATTATGATTCAAAGAGCTGTCTGGGTTTTGACCCCACGCTGCGTCTGTTGGGTTTGCTAATGTCAAGTTCCTTTGTGCACTGTGTCTCCCTTTCCCTGTCTCTCGTAATGACAGCAATCACAAACACGAACACACATCCACATCCAAAACAAAATAAATTAATTGTGCTCATTTGAAAAAGAAAAAAGTACAAAGGGAGAAAAATTTGGCCCGTTTTGATCAGGGTGGGAGTGAGGAGAAAAAGTAAGAGGGAGAGGGAATTGAAAAAAAAGGGGAAAAAAAGCTCTCTCTCTCTCTGAACCGATACATATTTCATGCATTCAGAAAGAGAGATTTTATGTTGTGGAAGAGACAAACTAATGGACTGCCTCTACTTTCAGGCTCTAAAGAAAAAGTACAGAGGGAAAAAAGCTTTCAAGCCATGACATCACCCAGCCTGGCAGTGGGGTGTCTGGGTGGCAGGGTTTTTTTGGGGCGAGGTGGGGGGAATTGAAACGAGGCACAATTACTACCAGAAGGCAAGTTGACCAAAGACAGCCTGATTGGAACCAGCGATGTGGTGGCGTGTACCAAAGAGGTAAATCTGCAAGTCTTGTCAGAGAGGGAGTGGACACAGATACTGTAGTTCAGCTTGAAAGAGGAGAGCAGAACTACGTCAAATAAATTGTGTCAAATACTTTTAAATACTGCAATTTATTTAGTTTTCCTGATACGACGGAACAAATGGAATAGTCACAAAAGTCCAATCTGAATCAAACACACCTCTTTTTTAAACATTTGACATATGTACTGTATTTGACCCAGGTCTGGTGGAGAAGCCATTAGCTTTAAATTAAGCTTAATTTGTTAACATTATTTTTCTTGAAGGAAATTTGTTTGTGGTGTCAGACAATATTAAGCACATAAGAATCACATAACAGTACATTTTCTAAAATACATAGTTAAAAGCAACACATTTACAGCAACCCACTACAATAAAGTACATTTACTATGTTCATAAATGGGGTGGAGGGGACATCATTCTATGCAACTTTACTGTTACACGAAGCAACACATATACCATCAAAACTGCATGCAGTATCCAATCAAATTCAAGCTACTTTTTGTTTTATCATTCCATGTGGTTTCAATTCTATTTGTCTGAAGACCTAGAACATCATCCATCCTAAATCAAAGGATGCTAGTACAATTTAGCTGGCTATCTACAGTAATAAAAGGTAGACTCTGGGATATGACGTCACATATGAAAACAGAGCAACTTTCATCAAAGATATTGTAGTGAACAAGAGAGAGCGTCCACTTGTTTCACTGCCCTCCTGCCAATCGTATTCAAATCTACAGCTCGGTAGGCAAACGCGGTATTGAATTGCGCAAACCACCAAGATTCAATACCCAGTTAGTGATTCTAGCATCCAGCTAGCTTGGGTACACATTAGAAACAATTAATTAAAGTATTACGTTGAAGTGTTCCCATACAACCTGAACGCCTCCCATGACCACATTTAAACACACTATGGCAACAGTTGCCATGAAACAGATAATAAAATACATACATACATATTCTATGTCACAGGGGTCACCTAAGAGCATGTGACCAATCTGGCATGCTGGTTAAGTTAGCAACAGGATGCTACGGATGCACCTCTGCATTTAGCCTCATCCGAAAACAGATGAATACAGCTGGTTCTAGGAGGAGCTGAGGTCCAAACAGTCCCAGTGGTCTGTGTTTAAGAGCTAGCTAATGGTGTGGACGGCGGTCGAGAAGTGAGGCCAGTTACGTGAGCCGGGAAGAAAACCAGAAGCCTGGTCTGTCAGAGCCCCTAAGCTTGGTGTTAGAGTGAGGCCTTGCTGTTAGAAGCATGCAGGGCTCCAACACATATGAAATCATTCAGCCAGTATCTGAGCTGATACATTTTCTTCCCTTACATGGGCAAACCTGTTGACCCTCCAAATCAATACCATCTATCAAGCCTTCCGATTAAGCCCTTATGCTATGAGAACGAGAAATTGTAGGATTTTCTTTTTGGGTATTCTGTATCGTCAACTACTGCTGTTGTTGACTGTGAAGCTGTTACCTGGAGGGACATTGATGGAGAGATACTGTCAGCTGGGCTGCTCTGGATGTTGGAATGTCACTGAACCACTCATCAGGGATCTGGAGTCAGACACTAGCAGACGTCCCCATGCGTCCTCCTCTAGCGCTAACTCCTCCCTATCTGCCATGCCAAGAATGTATCCTGCATGTCAAGCATGAGAAACACAGGTTTTCTGCCTTGAGACTCACAAAGGGTTCAAAATTAGTTAATTAATTACAGGTAGCCAGCCCTTTGAGGCAATGGCCCTTTAATCCTTTGTTTTATACTTAAGAGAGCTGGAGATGGAGACAAGAGGACGGGGGGGACGAAGAAGAGAAGGGCTGTTTTTGAATGTCGTCCACATTTTGATTCCTGAGGGAATCAAACAGAACACCATATTGGATTTAATGGTTACTTAAGGATCCATCAGCCTTTAATTGGCCTGTTTGCCATTGTGCCATGAGGGGGGAGTAAGCCCTGGCATCCATTTTAAGCAGTTCAAAAAGCCCTTCAAATTTGAGTGGAGAGGACTATGTGATAGAAATTCTAGTGGCATCCCATCTCGGCTACTTCCAGTCAGGACATGGAAATGCACCTCTCTCTCCTCACTGTAAAACGTACAAGTGCAACCAATTAGGGTAATTGAAAATAGAAGATGTGTCCAATTAATAGTTGGAAGGAGAATGCAGGCAGTAGTGAGAAGCGGTTAGTGGTGGGCAAGAGCGGAGGAAAATTGACAATTATTCACGTCTCACATGCCAACGCAATTACCTATCAGCGCAACACAGGAGGGGTTCTCGTAAAATAAACAACGGGCCGGGTGCGAGCTGGCAGGTGAGGTGGGAAAGGCGGGGGATTTGACCATCAGGAAAAGGCACTCGTGACGGGAAGCATTGAACCATACCTTTGCATAATACCCCTTTTAGGCCAAAAGCACCAAGCTGTCAGTAGAATGCAAAACAACTGACCTAACTAAATACATGATGCACCTGTCAGAAAAGCCCACACCATTAACTGTGTGTTGTTTTTTTTGTACCTTTTTTTTTCCACACATCAAAACACGCGTGACTGCTCATCTTCTCCTTGTTGCCTACAAGACAAACACATCCAAACCATTTCCCATCACTTTCCTTTCCTTTTAACGACAGAGGACGGCAATTTAGATTAGCTGTTTTGACAGCCATCTTGTGTCTGTGGTCACTCAACAGGGGAGCAGAGTGATGCGAGCACTGTTTGTGTTTGTGGAAATATGGGGGAAGAGATTGGTTCATAAGTAGTTAGCACGGTTGGGGGAAAGTGGGGGTGATATTTGGGTGGGGGATAGGAAGGGGTACAGAACGATAAATTAGCATTTAAAGTACTTGCCCACCAGGCATTACCTCACCTTGTGCGCTCAGCCAATATGTTCCCTGCTGGCCTTTTAAAACTTCTACCTAAGCTCCCCAAAAATCACTTCCACTTCTCAAAGTTTTCACTAAACCCTTTTGGTCGTGTTTTGGATTGAACATTTTCCAGGGTCCTGAGGTATAAACGATGTCCTGGTTCGTATATGTTAATCTACTTGTATTTCATTTCCTTAAACTGAGAAGTAACTATGATTGATTTGCTATAAACAGGGGATTTTCTGAATTGGGCCCTTGAGGACTGCAGGCGAGCAGTCTTTACCGTTCTCTTGAAGTCATCGCCAGCAGCAACCCTGGGAGAAAGGGTGATGAAAGAAAGAAAACTCAACAGGTCAGCTAGGTGATAAGTGACTGCACTTGAATAAAAAAAGAAGACATTTTGATACATTTTATACAATACAACTTACAATGTTACATCCGAATGTCTGTGTTAAGCTCCAGAACTTCGCTCTAGAGCAATCTGTGTGCTACTATTCAAGACATAATTTTCACGCAGCAAATACTATGTTTAGAATGTACATGTGTTGTTCATAGATTAGACAGCTGAATCAAAGCTACAGGCTGAGGCTGGGCAAACAGAGTACCGGTAAAGACTGAACCAGGCGTGCCCACTGGGCACAGAGGAGCACGGTTGGAGTGATGCCAACTCTACAGGTGGGTTTATTCTCTTTTTTTGTACAGTATATACATATGAGGAGCAAGCCATTGGCGTCCAAGCCATTGGCGTCCAAACCATTGGCCTTGTTTGTGCACACATAATTGATCCAAATCAATCCAAAATAAATAAACAACTCCTTGTATGCCAATACATGTTTTTCCCATCACCCCTCCCGTCTCATTATGCTGGAGCTGGTTTGCGTGCTTGCGGCTTTCCTCTCCATGTATACATATTTCCCCTTTTAGTTTAATCTAAAGGTTCAATACTGTAGTGCATAATTGATGTGAAGGTGCCTGTAGCTGTTTTTAGCCCAGCTGTACAGAATAAGAACACTGCCTCCCACAGACAGATAGGCGGTAGTTAGAGGCAGGGAGGTCCATGAGCAATGTCACTGGGATGTAAAAATGCTAGTTAGCTGGTTTATGAATTTGCTAAGTCTTCGTCAAGGCATAATAGACAGTACTATAAATAGGAAGGCTGACAGAATGTGGGAAGGATTAATTCTCACTACAGTAGCCCTGAGGTGCAATATACAAGCAGAATGAAAACACAAAAATCCAATTATGGAACACAGAATCAGGTCAACAAAATAAAAATCACAAAATAACAGAAGATATGATTGGAAAACACATTTTACACAATGTTATTGATGGGAAAATGTGTCTTAAAGATACAATTCTTTTTTTTCAGTCAAATGGCTGGCCTGCTTGTTTTGGTGTAAAGTTGAGAGATTAGATGAGAAAACACAAAACAAATGAATAGACATAGCTCTGGAGGCAAGGACTAAGAGTCTGTGACTTTGAACTGACAGATTTAAACATAGTATATCAAAGCTATACATTGTTTGTTTAAAAATAAACAATATATTATACCTTATATTTAGGGGTATGATAAGGAAAGACAGTTCTACTATGCTCATTAGACATAAGCCATATTATCAGAGGATCAATGGGTATATAATAATTAATTAATTAAATATAATTAATTAATATGACCATTGAAGAGTAGAACAAATCCCAAATGTTATTCCTTATTACTTATTAGACTTCTCAGATATATCCCAGATGTCCATGTCTTTGTTGTCATCCTTGTCATCATATTCTAAACTCATGAACAACCATTCCAACTGTAGCACAGTTCAAAGAATGCTCTGTCTGCCTCAACACAATAAAACTCGGCTTGGTGTCTCTCATTTGGCCCCAACACAGCATGCTGTGTTCATTCTTAATTGGCCATGCTGATTCTTTCATCAGAGCCACTCTGAAAGGTAGCAGAGCAGTAATTAAACAGGGGTTGTCTCCTTGTTAATTAAATTACACAACAAACAGCTAATGATAGCGGTGTGAGGAGGAGCTAAGTGCATGTTGTGCCAATCCAACAGTTCAATCGCAGGTCTGAGTCTGGCACCACTACATATGGGTTCCTTGATTTGACATAACTGTAACATGGTCTCAGGTGGTGTGCATGTAGTCCGGCTACACCTTTTCCAGTTTTGACAAGGGGGAACAGGTTGTGAGGTTGAGTGGGGTAGGACTCAGGAGCAGAGAGGAGACCAGACGAGGGAATGCAGTGAAAGGCAAAAGCCACTTTACTAAAGTCATCCACAAAGGAAAACACTAGAAATAACCAAAACCAGGAACAGAGACTGACGAAACAAAAAATATAAAACAAGGGAAGGCTCAAGAGATTAGAGCATAACGTAGGGTTTGTCAAGCTAAGACAAGCAACAAACAGAAAACACAGTTCTTAAAGGGAAGGGACCTTAATTGGTCAGTAGCAGCACCTGGGAGTCCATAGTCTCTGGGGGCAATCTCTGCCAGCCAAATGGAACCATGACAGTACCCCAGATGGAACCGTGTCAGTACCCCCCCTTTGCACATGTGCCAGTCTCATTCCTGTAGGCTCAGGTGTGTGTGGCTCAGCTACATGGGTTCCTCAGGGCTTACCTCGGGGAGATAGGGGTGCTCGGGAAACCAGGAGACCGGCTTGGTGGGTCTGGGAGGCTCGGAAAACTGGGAGACTGGCTCGATGGGCTCAGGAAACCAGGGGACTGGCTCGGTGGGCTCGGGATGTTTGGGAAACCGTGTGACTGGCTTAGCAGGCTCGGGTTGCTTGGGAATCCGGGAGACTGGCTGGGTGGGCTCGGGAAACCAGGAGGCTGGCTCGGTGTCGAGATGGTGTTGTCTCACTCACTCACGGATGCGGTTGTCAATACTGATTGCCATCGTAATTAGCGATTTGAGGTCCCCTCCTAGATCTCAAGCAGCTATCTCATCCTTAATAGCGGTGGATAGCCCATGGTGGAAGGCAATGATCAATGCCGCCGTATTTCCAGCCACTCTCTGCCGCAAGGGTCCAGAACTCAATAGCTAAATCTGCCACTGATCTGAGCCCCTGGCGCAAGCTGAAGAGATGACTCACGGCCTCTGGTCCACCAACAGGATGATCGAAACCCGCTGCAACTCAGAGGTGAAACCGAGGAGAGAACTGCCTGGTGACTGTTGTTCCCACACCGCTATCATATGGCGGCCATCATACCGTTCATGAGCTGGGATCCTGGGTTCACGGAGCTGATTCACTGGGGGGTCCCCACCGACGATTGACCTGCTGGGTGCTGAGGCTTGGGCAGTGGCCACTCTGGGACCGGGAGCGTGGTGTTGCTGGACAGAGTGGGCAAGTGCACCCGGAGTGCCTCAGCCATTTGGGAGATCTGCTCTTGCTGCCACTACAGCAGTACTGCTCGGCGGGACACAATGCTCCAGAGCTGGTCGATCCCCACTGGGTCCATGTTGGGGGTCTTAGCTTGCGGTTTGGCATCCAAACCATTGGCCTTGTTTGTGCCTGTGAGGTTGTGTGGGGTAGGACCCAGGAGCAGACAGGAGACCAGCCGAGGGAATGCAGTGAAAGGCATAAACCATTTTACTAAAGTCATCCAGAGGGATACAAAGGAAAACACTAGAGAAATAACCAAAACCAGAAACAATTGAACTGAGGAAACAAAAGGTATAAACAAGGGAAGGCTTCAGAGGCTAGAGAATAATGTAGGGTATGTCAGGCTAAGACAAGCAACAAACAGAAAACACAGTTCTTAAAGGGAAGGGACCTTAATTAGTCATTAGCAGCACCTGGGAGTCTATAGTCTCTGGGTGGGATCTCTGTCTCCCTCTGGCAGCCAGACGGAACCGTGACACAGGTTCTCTGATAGGACTCAGGGCAATGAGTGCAACCAATCACAACTATAGCTATTTCCAAGGAATAACAATATATTGTCTATGATTCACAAGTCAGCGGTAGAATTCATCATCGTCATATTAGGAGACACATATTCTGTCAGTTTGAAGCATCAAATGCAATCATTAACAAGTTTCACAATAGTTCGTAAGGGCTCTCATATATATATATATATATAAAACAACGACATTTAAAGCAACAAGACAAGCCATAATGGAAGGTCTATTGTCCTCTTGAGAGACAAACTTCACTTGGAGTCAAATCAGCTATGAGGCTTTGACATACATTACTTTCCTACTCTCTCACATAGTACAGAGTTGAGTGATGGTATCTTCAGCCCCCATCATCACCCATTACATTACGACCAATCTCTGTCTATTACAGTATATACAGTAAGTGAGGAGAGGAATAAATTATAGACATCCTGTCGAGAAGACAGTTTCCCCCCCCGCCCCCCAAAGCCAATCTTCCTTAAGAATGTCAGAGGGCCAAGACACCTTCTGGTTTCTCCTACTGACAGCTGCTAGGGGGGAAGCCGGGAGGGAAGATGGATAGATAGATAGATGGATTGCCGAGCCCCAGGACGTCAGCAGCTTTTGTGAGGCATCAGTCAAGGGACTCCACCTTGTTTCAGGAAGTTACACGGCGTGTCAGTTACTGACTGGATTAATACACTCAGCTCCCTCGACCACTGCTTCCAACAGGCCCATTTGTCTAAATAGTTTTCGGCCTGAGTCGTCTGATGTCAATGGCCAGGAAAGATAGGTCAGAAAAAGAAGCGGATGTATATGTTGGTTAGGGAGAGTACAATTAGGAGAAGCACCCTGGCTACAATGACTACAACCAACTTAGAATCAGACCTGATCAGTCTTACAATATCAAATAATGGATGGGAGCATGGCTCAAACTGTTACTTTCACTGACCTACTGGAATTCCATATTGTACACCCTTCCATATTGTACAGCCAACACCTACTACATTCAGTTTCACCCAGGAATACCCCATCCTTCAGGTCTTATAACGTTGTGAGTTATAGAACGAAAAGCATTCCCTGAGGCAGCCTGGGTAAAGTGTAACATTAGCCTCAGCGTCAGGGAAGAAAGACAGCAAATGCAAGGTATGTTCAGATACAGTTTGACAGTGGGAGAACGTTTCCCCTCTGACAATGTCTATGCTTCCAGAGTGTGTGCCCACAGCGAGCAGAGGTCTCTGATATTGACATGATGGAAAATCGTCTGATGGAAAACATGGACATATGGAGAGTCAGCAGGACTGGTTGCCTTCATAAACATCACACCTGTGTACAAGTCAATAAGAGGCAAAAGAGAGAGGAAATTAAAGGTTTACTATACACGCACGCATGCAGGCACGCACAAGCAAAAAATTAACATGCATATCCAGATACACACACACACACACACACATACACACACACACACACACACACACACACACACACACACACACACACACACACACACACACACACACACACACACTACATTACATTTACATTTAGGGTATTTAGCAGATGCCTTTATCCAAAGCGACTTACAACAAATACATTTGTTTAAGTAAGTGAATCATCTATCCATCAGTCATCATAAGATAAAGTAATCAATGCTCAGACCAGGGGCCATAGGCGGTCACAATGCTAGAAGAAGGATTATTATTTTATTTTTTTTCCATTAACAGGAGAGAAACTTGTACAGGGGGGTAGTGGGGGTGAAGAGGTCTTTAGGAGGGACCATTAAGATGTAGCCTGAAGAGATGGGTCTTCAATCTACAGCAGAAGATTGGTAGTGACTCTGCATCATGACAGCAGTGGGAAGCTCGTTCCACCAGCAGGACGCCAGGACAGTGAAAAGCTGTGACTGAGTAGTGCGGCTGCTGCATCCACGTAGAGGCGGAGGTGCCAGGTGGCCAGCCGAGGTGGAAGAGCGGAGTGATCGGGCAGGGGTTTGAGGGCTGACCATTGCTTGCAAGTAGCTGCTACCGGGAGCCAGTGAAGGGTGCGGAGGAGGGGAGTGACATGGGAGAATTTGGGGAGTTTGAACACCAGACGGGCGGAAGCATGCGCTGTTTGAAAGGCAACATTAGGGAAACATTGCCTGTCGCTTCCTGGGGGCATGGCAGAATTGGCTCAGTTTGGTGCCACAGCTAGACATAGAGCACCATGGAAATTACTTCTTAAGTAGCATGTTTATATCACTTCCCATCACTTTCTGTTTCATGTTCTCCTTTGTGTTGGTGTGTGTGTGGGGGGGATATGCGTGGGTTACGATGTATGTGTGTGTGAAGAATAAGGAGTACCAGATTAGAAGTGAGACACACAACTCCATGCTCCATGTTTTTTCCTTTTCATACCGGCACCAACATCGCTGAAAGGGATAATTATGTATTCAAACGAGCCACCTAGCTGTCAGCACTCAGGAGGCCATCATCCTCAATCAGGATCTGTGCAGAGAGGTGCCTTAGGTTGATTTCTAATTCTAACCAGATATCCTGGTGTCATTTTCCCGCCATTGCTGTCAGCCCGCACACACAGAACCTCTATAGCCTTATCAAGGAGGTCAGCTGTAATGCAGGTACTGTAATCTGGGGTTAATCTTTCCCTCAAACAAGACAAGAAGATGTACAATCAAATCAGCAGGTTATCTTTAATGGGACTACCCAGGCCTCTCTCGTAATGTGTAAAGCCATTGTGTAAAGCCAACATGAGCGATGGGAAATCAAAAATATAGTTAGTAAACTGAAAGTGTACCCTGTTGCTCCCATGCTACTCTCTATCTACCTCTTTCTGACTTTCATCTCTATCTATCTATCTATCTATCTATCTATCTATCTATCTATCTATCTATCTAATCTATTTACCTACCTACCGGTATCTATCTCCCATCCTTCCATCCAAGCAGGCTTTTAAAGGAAATGGCCCAGTCAGTGTTTCAAGAGAGGGTCTGCATGAGTAAGGTTGTGGGAGTCAATGGTGGTGGGGAGTGTATAGACACACACATGAAAGGATGCTCTTAGGGTGCCACTGCTAGGCGGGCTCAGCGGCTGTTAGAGAGGCTTAGTCTGCGTGTCCAGAATGAGAAATAAGAGCGCTGAGAGAGGGAGAGAGAGAGAGAGAGAGAGAGTATGTATGTGTATATGTGTGTGTGTGTGTGTGTGTGTGTGTGTGAGAGAGAGAGAGAGAGTGAGAGAGTGAGACAAAAACAGAGGCAGAGACACAAAGATGTATACAGTATACAGTGCCCTGCGTAAGTAATGGGAGAGTGAAGTATTTTTTCTTCTTTTGGGTCTATACTATAGTTTGGATTTTAAATCAAACCATTACTATGAGGTTAAAGTAGAGACTCTCAGATTTTATTTGATGGTATTTGTGTATATATTGGTTTCACAATTTAGAAAAGTAATGGAACAGATTCATAGAATGTCCAAATTAAGCACTCATGTTTAGTATTTGTTCGACAATCCTACATGCAATATGCGACCCATTAACCCCATCTGACATCGATATCTTCTCTGGTAATGCTCTGCCAGGCAGAGTTGTTTTTTTGAAAGTATGTGTTTAGGGCATTTCTGCTTTATTGGGATAGAGAGGAGGGATGACATGCAAGATAGGTTGAGCGTCGGAATCGAACCAGGAACCTTGCGATTACATGGTAAGCGCATTAGTGTGCTATGCCACAAACACCCCCGGCAGAGTTTGTTTTGAGGTATTTTTTTGTTTTGAGGTATTTTTGAGGTATTTTACTTTCCACTTTTTGGCCCTGAAAAACGACAGTATGTTTTGGGTCATTGGGTCATTGTCTTACTGTATAATGAAGCACCATCCAATGAATTTGGAGGCATTTGCTTGTACTCAAGCGTTGTCATTTCTAAATGATGAAACCGATATGTACACAAATACCTTAAAATAAAAGCTGAGAATCTGTACTTTAACTTTCTTACTTTAACCTCATAGTAATTATTTATATTACAAACTAGGTGTCTTAAATATGCAGAGTAGAAGTAGGACTAAAATGATACTGTGTGTGTGTGTGTGTGTGTGTGTGTGTGTGTGTGTGTGTGTGTGTGTGTGTGTGTGTGTGTGAGATGAGATACTGTGTGTGTGTGTGTGTGTGTGTGTGTGTGTGTGTGTGTGTGTGTGTGTGAGATGAGATACTGTGTGTGTGTGTGTGTGTGTGTGTGTGTGTGTGTGTGTGTGTGTGTGTGTGTGTGTGTGAGCACACAAGCGACTTGAGTGAAGTGGCCACTGCCGGTAGCTTTAGAGGCTTGAGGCCAAATTACAATCCTGATTTGACATCAGGCCTTAGCGACAGGTAATTACCTCCAGTGCTAGTAGGGCCTCGAGGTTCACCCTGGGTTTTTTCTTCTTTGGCCAGGTGTATAAAGAGGTGCAATAGTCTCTTGATAGTGTTGTGTGGCTACAGAGCGAGCTCATCTAGTCTGCAGACGACCTGAATTCACCGAGCTTGAATGGCCTGCCACCCTCATCCACATGTGTCTATAGCCTGTCTAAAGAAGTCATCACCTTCAATTCATCACTGAGGAACTGCACTAATCCACAATCCTTTTAATGGGAGAAATACAGATTTCTCTTTCAATTAGTGCCTTATTTCAGAGTCGACCCCTACGATGACCTCCCCGTCACAGCAAGAGTAAGCTGTTTTCTGAGCAGGCTGAACTCGTATTTCTGCTTAGTGCAGATGATTCGATGCCTCCCTTGACACTGCTGTTGTAACCCTGCCATATCACTGTCATAAGACTCACATAAGATCTGTTATGAAAAGTCATGAAAAGGAAGATATAGGGAAAGAAGACAGGCTATATGTTTTTTATATTAGTATCTGGACAACTGGAAGGAGACAACTACTCAGTGGAGGGTACCATGAGTATGTTATGGCAAAGTCTGAGTGCACCCACAGACATATTTTTTTAAAGTGCATTCCCATAGTGTAGGTTAAGGTTTGTAGCTTTTGAAACACTAATTGTGTGGTCCCTTTCAACATGAATGTGGGTCACCTGACCCACTCTGTGAGGAACTCCCTCTGAACTGGAATCACAAGACCAAAACAGCCCTGCAGACACTCCAGAGATTTAACCTGGGTCCCCTGACAACTCCTGACACTTTAAAGTTTCCAAAAAACTGTGCCTCAACTCTTAGAGGAGAAGGAGGGGAAAAAAAAAATTCATTCCAATATTGAAAGTTGAGTAGGAACAATAGCAGAGAATAGGCAAAGGAAACTGAATGGCTATTTATACCTGTTATGACACTCTGAAAAGATCACAAAAAGAACAGCGCCAGCTCTAACATTCCCTCTCGCTACGCAAATGGATTTTTCATGAGCCCTAATAGGAAATGATATGTTATTATGTCTTGGCGCTTGACACACTGATTATAAAATGATACAATACAAAGACTGCTGGTGGGAAAAAAAAAATTAACCATGGAGGAACACACTGGTTTATTTTGAAAAGAATTAAAAATGTTAATTCATCACTCTCCCAAGAAGCAATATACACCTCATTAAACGAAAATGGAAAATATTTAATCGTTTTTTCCCCCTCTACTCATCTCCTTTGGGTAACCTCTAAAATCTTATTCTCTCCCACTCTTTCCTCCCCCTCCTCATATCAAGACCATGGAACGTAATGCTATTCACTCCAACCCCCCACGCTCACCTCCATTCCCAAGCATTGTGCGGTCTCAGACAAATGGGTAGCAATCATAACAGAATCAAATCTAGTCCTGCACAAAATGTACTTATTGGTTAAATGCATGGCTAAATGACTCCCTCCTCATTACTTACCAGGCCCCTGGTCTCACTGCTCAATCCCACTCCTCTAATGCTCTCTAATGGTGAATCTCTGTTTGCTGTTTTGGGATGTGTTGTACAATGCACCACCTCAAAGGCAGGATTCAGCTGATGAATTGGCAATTGACAAAGCAATCTACACAGCTTAGAATGCACAATATTTGTCATTTTTTTCTTCAAAAGCCATTATTATAGGTTTTCATTTTGCTTGGTTTGCTTTTTTTGAATTCAGCCACTAGCCCTCCTCTCTTCATTACTTTCATGATGATAATTTGTTTGTAAATTTGTAAAAACAACTCATCATAATTTTGAGTCCATAGTCATTATCATGAAGGTGTGGCATCCTTCCATGTCAAACTAAGTGGTACCCTTGGTGACATTTGTCGTCCCTATAGTCAAACTGCAACTGTATTCTCCCAAGGCAGGTTTTCCATGAGAAGTACAAACACAAAGAAACTTTCAATAGCCAAAGTCCGACAAAGGGCTGTCACATTCGATAGCCAGATGGCGAAGCTCTTATGAATTCCTCTAAAATAGATTAATGCTGGCATGTTGAGGAGGTGAAAGGTCCACAGGGTGAACAAACAATGAGTTTAACTCCCTTTGAGTCGGGTCAAACTTACAGAATGAGCCTTGGCCGAGGGGGGGGGTGGGGGGGGGAATTCAGACTCAAATGCGGAGAAGGACAAAAAGGTCACAAGTATTAGTAGAACACACCCTGAAGCCTCTAGGATCTCACCTCCAGGCCTGAGGAGGGAGGCTGGGTGAAACCCCCAAACCCTGGCTATAGCTAGGCTACAGCTTTTGTTCTGCACGTAACAAGGGGGGAAAAAGGCACCGTCAAAGAGCTACTAAAAGGAGAAATCTTTAATCACCATCTTGAAAGGAACTATTGAGTGAGGCTGTGTCTCCCCACTCCTCTGAACTGTCCGTCAGCCTTACGCTGGAATTTGGGGGAGCCACTGAGGGGTGACAGGCGGGACTGTGAGGGCGGTAGGGTGGAGGGGGTGTGTGGAGGAATGGAAGGCTAGAAGGGTGGGTACTGGGGAGGCAAAGAACTGTGTGTGTGTGTGTGTGTGTGTGTGTGTGTGTGTTGGAAAGGGAGGGGGGATTATGCAAAAAAATCTGTCCAAAAATGACTCAAGTGGAACGCTCCCTGCTTGACTACCATGTGAGACCAAGCTGGCATGCCGGCGCTTTTCCCACAATCCCTCTTTGTTCGCTGGCGTGTCACCAGGCCCAACGCGGGAGAACGGGAGAGAGACGAGCCACTGATCACTGGGAGGAGGAGGAGAGGGGGGGGAGCGGATATGGACCCTTCTCCTCTCCAAAAAGACTCCAATCTCTCCATCTCATTTACATGGGATTGAATTCAAGGCAAAATGCTTTGCTTCTTCCTCTCCTTTATTATTATCCCCATCTTTCTTGTTTCTTTGATTCTTATTGTACTTGAAGGGAAGGAGTACATGGGGGTAGTCTTTGATCTAGTGGCCTTGTCTGTGATGAACTTTTACAGTCCCCCTTATCCAAAGACCAGTGCCCTCTTGAGGATGTTGCTCATTTATAGTTGAGGGCTTCTCTGGTTATAGGCTCTGGACTTGTTGTGTAGAAAGAAGGGCCGAATCCTGACTTCAGGATTACCTGAAATTTCACATAGACAAATCTCACATTACCTTTATACTTAGTGACCAACTGTTGCCCACTAACTGTTGGCCACTAATGTAAACTAACTATTTGCACAGGTCACCTTCAGTCATGAAATGTGCTTATTTCTCTGCATTTATACCGCTGTCAAGGAAGGAAAATAGACTTGAACCATAAACTATGCTGCTTCAAGCCAACCTTGCTTTGCAGATGTGCTGCTTTTGCATGCGGTCTAGCATCTCTCATAGATCACCGTAAGATTGTTAAACTGCAGCTCTCACAACAGAGACGTTACGGTGCCATTGCGGTGTTGGTATAGTTTGTCCGTTACATTTGTAAGGGATTCAATGTGAAGGGATTCTCCTAATGCCAAGTGAAGGCATGGGAACATGACTCATTTAATTAAAGTTAACTTCCCTATCTTCACAACAAGATTTTCCTATCTTGACAAAAACAGATATGAGTTTAAACTCTATCTTCTGTAACAAAACTACACCTTTCGACCACTCTTTACTCTCTACCAGGACTGGCCCCTTGCATAAGGTATTGTAATAAACCTTGAAACAACCAGACAGGTGGTGTCAATACTGGACTGAGCAGAGTACTGTTTAGCTGCCGCCTCCTTTAGCAAACTGTTATGGTCCGCCGTCCGAGGTCTGACACACCACCACACAAACACAAGGTTTTAAAAGTAAACAGGATCAATCTTTATTATAATTCATGAACAACAGGAGTAAAGGGTAGGGGCCTTCTAAGCCTACACACAGGCCGCTAGCTGCAATCGGGTCCACGGCCGACACATGCAAGGGGGTGAATTAACACTCAAAGTGATACTGCACACGGCACACAACACTCATAAGGTAAAACACTGGTAGCCTAGTGACACTACAAACATTTGGACGCACAGCAAACTAGGGGGCTCTGCCCCGGTAACATGGTTTCCCCACACACAGGGACGGACTGGGACAACAAAACAGCCCTGGCAGGGCTGCGCGACAGGAGGAATGGACCAATGGGCCTACCACACTGGGGGAGATGGGGTAGTGGGCATTTTGGGCTGTGTTGCTCACCGGCCCCGTAACCCACAGATCGACCAGCCGACCAGGAATTCTCCCGGTGCTCCAGATGGCCAGTCCGCTACTGCCCACACATGTGATAAGGCAAAAGACCCCACCCACTTTCACTAACCAGCCTCCCCTGCACCCCACACTGTATTTATAAAAACCTAAGACTTACACACATACAACAAGGACACCGGACTTGACCACATGTAACACAGAACGGTTTCAGTTAAAATTTACTTAACTTCCCCAATGTGTTGAGACCCTCCACTGGGGTCTCGGGAGTGTGTGCGCACCGCACCAGCCAGGCCAGCCTGTAGTGTGGGAAGCCGTGGGGGGAGATCGCGAGCGCGGTGCAGGAAAAGAGCACACTGCGGCTTGCTGAATACTCAAATCAAGAACTGGGAAGCGAACAAAAAATAAAATAAATAAATAAAAATAAAAGCTGGGAAGCGGTCAAGGCACTCCTAGAATCCCGTCCCCATCCGTTCGATACCGTCATTCCTCTCACTATCTTTCTTCATCACCGGTGGTTCTATACAACCGCAAACGACCACCACCCCCAAAGATTGAATGTAATAGATAACTTGAGTGGGCAGCAATACCCGACGATGCTCAACTCCCAGCTCTGATTTTTATACAATCCTCTGTCTCTGAGTCCTAAAGTAGGCACAGATGAGAGCAATTGGTCTCTAATTCTGCAAGCAAGTTTACCACAGTATGTTAGAGTTTTGGAAATAAGGCCTGTGGCATGCAGGCTATCCCTGTATACTACCTAGCCTCTATATACTTCTATCTGTCAAACCCACAGTGTGTTCCCTTGCCAAATATCATGAACAATAAATGATTAACATAAGTCATTATCATTTCCCTTGTTGTGTGTGTGTGTGTGTGTGTTTGTGTTTATGAAAGTTCAGTTTGCCCAGGACCCCCCCCCCCACCCACCCACCCACACACACACACACACACACACACACACACACACACACACACACACACACACACACACACACACACACACACACACCCCTCTCCCTCCTGTCAGTCTCGCAGATCTATTCAGTTCAAGTCTCTTTTGTTCAGTAACTTCCTTTGAGGCCTCGGAGTCTTCTCCTCTCCGTCTTTGTGTCGGGGATGAAAAGGGCGCCGTTTATTATGTCTCCCAGTGGTGCTCCAGCAGCCAGGAGCAGCCTAACCACTCAAGCATTGAGCAAGGTCAGAAGCGAGTGTCTCCTCCGACTTGACAAAGTGGAGGGTGGAAAGGGGAAAAAGAGTGTGTGCAGGAGACAGGGGAGAGAGGGGAGGGAGAGAGTAAGAAAGAGGAAAGAGATAGTGCTAAAGTTCTGCCTCAGCCGCTGGCTTCTGAGGGACTTTCCCTGTGGCTGGGTTTGACCTCTGCGTGTGTGAGAGTGGGTTCTTCTGTCGAGGGACTATCATCTTGCGTCTAGTCTCATCAAAAGGGGTGGCCTGTAGAACTGTGCCTGAGGCAGAGGCTACACAGTGGGAGCCACACAAGATACGTGGGCTGCACGTTTAGGTACCGTCAAGTTCCTTTTCTGCTCTATTACATTGTAAGGTAGAATATCCTTATTACAGAACACCCCATCCCCTCATTCAAATATAATACATTTATAAACTCAAGACACAACATGATATCTAAAGGTATTGATAAATATGATACAATGGAGTAAAACAAGATGAATAAAACTGCAAAAACTACAACTGATGGGATTTAATCAATTGCAGGTGGCTTTTCGCACTGCACTTTCAGTGTGTGTTTAATTTGCACACCAGTGTGTCCCAAGTGGAACCAACATTAAATAATATATGTGTATACAGCAGTCATGTTCACAAAAAGTGTAATAAATTCTCACATTTACATTTTAGTCATTTGGCAGATGCTCTTATCTAGAGCGATTTACACAAAGTGCATTCTCCTAAAGTACGTGAAACAACTATAACTACTCCACAAGTACAGGAAGACTTTCTATAGTAATAAGTGCCAGAAGCAGTCACAGTGCTAGGGAATAAAACATTTGTTTTGGTTTGCTTTTTTTTCTTCTTCTTTCTTGTGTGTGCAAGAGTTCAGGTTCAACACAAGTGGGGTATGTTGGGAAGCGCTAGGAAGGGGAGAGGTCTGAGGAGGAGGAGCCAGGTGTAGTCTAAAGAGATGGGTCAGTTGCAGAGATTGAGTTGCTTAGATACAGTATATCAGAACAAATAGGCTATGTATGTAAGCTCTTCGTCAACTCCCTAACACAGTCCAGCTTTCTTCAATAAATGATCAACTACACCATAGTCAAGGAAAAAGGTGTACAATATAATTTAATTTCTAGAGCCATCATTCTGGGAGAAAAATATGTTTTTATCAATATTAAAACAGGTATTAAAACTCCCATTTTGAACACATTTGATAAGAACGTCAATAACAATACAGAAGAAGCATATAGGAACAGGTGTGCGGAAGGCAGTGTCCTCCATTCCACTGTCCAAGACGTATATGGAGATCTTACAGAAGCAACCAAGACAACACAATTGGGAGCATATCCTTACTGTAGGTGTATTAATAGCCTCATGTCTTGCACTCTCACAAAGTTCAGACATTTTTGCTGTGCTGGGAAAAGGCTTCTTGAAAACTAAGCAGAAAGCCGACCTCACTGACGGCTCTGAAGAGAGAGTGCTGAATGACAAGAAAACAAGAATTATAAACATCACTTGAGCAGTTTTCTCTTCATTGAAATGCAGAGAGGATCCAACCCAGGCCACACGGTCCCACTGAGTTGGATTTGGAATAAATTCATTTCTCTCTTTGCTCTTTCTTCCCCGTCTCTCTTTTAAATTTCAGATTTCTATGCTTCAGTCATTGGATTTCCAGTGAAATTTCTTAGAGACGATTTCTCGCGGCTCCAGCTGTGCCACTCAATGGCATTCGTTACCCTTGTTGGCTTGCTTCTCCACATTTTTTGGAGTGCGGCAAATTGCCGTTGACACGAGTCAACCGGAATTACCTAATGCAAATCCTTTCATAGGCCGGGCCGTCTCTCGGATGTTTGCGTCAAGCGAGGATGTCACAGTGGAGTTTAACAGAGGTAATTGGAAAAGCATATGCAGACTAGTTTAGGATGACACACAGGGTAATGCACCTGGTGGTGCTAGTCTCATCTCCACTTGATCCAGAGGGAACAGTCAGCAATAAACAAGCACTTACGACTAGTAGAAGAGAAAGATGAACTATTTGTAAACACAGGGCATATTGCCTGTTTCATGCATAGTTTTCGACTAAACGTATTTCTTATCATCAGACTGTTCATGACTACTTATTACTACTGTTGTCCTGCACCAACCAGTTTAACTTCAGCGGTAGTTTCACTTCATAATTTGGTGAAAATGCATTCCAGAATGCAACGGTGGAATTTGTTCCAGTCAGGGAAACCCATGTCACTCTACTCTAACCGCAAGTCGTCTCATTAATCAAGCCAACGTCACGGCTCAAGACTCTCCGCGTTAGGAGATTTATGACTTTAAACAAGTATACATATTTCCACTAAAATTATTATTTCCAGACTAAAATCATCATAGAACATCATGGCTAAGGACCATGCTTCGTTTTGCAGCTGGAAACATTGATATAGCACTGGAGTGGGCCTTTAAAGAGTGATAGACAGATGTAGCCGGAGAGCATCTTCATCTATGCAATCCTATGGATAGATAGAGTCTGAGACAATGTACGAAAAATTCACAAAAAATAAATAAATCCACTTTTCAACTACTCCATGGGTATACTACGAAACTTTTGCTCCATCTCAGGATTTGGTCTAAGTTAGCTTGCTCACTCCCTTTGCTTGCTATTAAATTACTTTGCAAGAGCAATTTGGCAAGCTCGATGCTGGTCAAAGGGGACCACCACCCGACCAACCATCGGAGTCAATGAAAGAAGGATTTTATTACAAACTGTGTCTTGGTGGTGTCATTTTTATTTCGATAGATGGCAAGGTCTCAGACTCTATCTGTCCATAGGACATTTGTGGCTAAATTACCTCAAAGTAACTTCCAACCAAGTCAGAGAGTTCATTTGAGGAGATTGTGGCCGCAAATATTCCCCAATCACTCCTATCGTTTTTTGTTAGCAGTGGCTAAAATTAGCTGAAGTTGTTCAAACAACTCTGAACCATGGATTACAGTTTCTCCTGGCCCATAGACTACTTTCAAGGTAAGAAACAATCTGATTATAAATTCAAAAATATTGAACAACTAACCCTTTAAGATAAACTCTATCTTCCCAAAATTAAAGTCATATCAAATGTCCTTTTTGGCATTGTTTAATGAAATTAAACAATGTAATGCCAACCTGGGAAATTGTCTCTCTCAGTAGATAAGCAAAAAAACAACAACATACTATATCGTTCACTTTTAAGTTGGACTATAAATTGGTACTATATCAGGTTTTGTTCAGCGCAAACAAATTTGAAGGGTGTCAATTTTCATGCTCACTTTCAAAAGTGAACGATTTTGGTGCTTATCTACTGGACTATTTGAGCGTAATAATAATTTTCATTACACCCTTGTTTCAGCAATTACACTGATACTTTGGCTATTGAGGTGAGAATCTAACGGGCAGTAGGATTAACATTTAAAATTATGATGGGTCAGAGGAAGGAGTGAGTGTGTAGAAAGGTGGCCTTCGGACTATAGACTGTACTGTACCTCTGAGCAGAGTTTGCATTGAGTCAAACCCTCATTTGGTTTCTATGGAAAAGCTTGGTAGATTTTGGGCATTGCAACTGGAGTTAGGATGCCATCTTGTGGCTGTTATGTTTCCTCACAAATGTACATAATTCAACTATTTAAATGTAAGATTTCTGTGAATCATAAATGGGTGTAATATGGAATACAAATTGGAGTGAGTCCATTACATTTCAGCTCAAGTCAGAGTGAATAAGGATTCATAGTAAAACACTTTGTTATATGTATTGTCAACTTTATTTGAAAAGAGCAAAATGTTAACAGCCAAAGCTGCAGGTTTTCCACACACATATGGACACATATCCCACCACCAGAGAGGCTCAGCCCCAGAGCATCCACACAGCACTCACTAGTGACTTGTCTTCATTTAAGCAGAGTATGAGACTCAAATACACAGGTATACACTTTGGCCCCATTCACAACACTATCCACTGTCTTCAGCATCATACAGGGCAGAGTGTTTACAAAGGAATGATATTGCTGTTGAACACATACAGACAGAAGGCAAGAAAAACAACAATACAGAGTAATCAAAACTGTATAGTAAATAACACACAAAGGTTGTTTTAATATTTGTTAAATAAGGAGGTTTACCTTAACTGTTCCCAACTGAAATAATTTAAGGTACATACAGTATAAACTAATGTCATACGTCACTCTCCTGTGAAATGAAGGATTCACAAAGATTGAGTAACCCAGAGGAAAGAAATCATACGAAATGACAGACACACATGGTATGGTATATCTAAACGCTGTCAACTGAGTTCAAAATCCAGCATTGCTTAAAGAAGATTAACCTTTTTTTCGAGGCAAAGGTTTTAACATTAAGGATGTCTCCATTCCATGGGCAATTTAGCCGATTATTTCCCATCACAAGAGTCTTCGTTGGTTAGTATCGTCCCATTATTTCTCCCATATGTTCTCCTACATCACCATATATGGTTATCGTTCTGACTGTGTGCTGTTCTCTTTACAGAGTGATCATGGGTAGAGAATAGATCATGGGTAGAGAATAGATGTTATTAGGAGAAACTAAGGTGCATTTTCTGCATAGCACACACTGATGGCACTTGAGGATAAGTTAAGGAATCTGTTTGCTCAAACCCAGTAACTGGGTACAGGAATAAGTCAAACCAGTTCTTCTTGCACTTGCACATTTGGCTTCATACAAAACAACATAAATGGAGGTTAAATAGTGAAACTGGAATTCAATAATCCATTCAAAATTAAGGAGCCAACTACTGTGGTCAGAGAGACTTGAGAGGAAAAGGGCAGAGAGACATTAACATTGTTTAAAGGGTACAATCAATTTCCAATAGGCTTAAACACAGACAGGACAACTGGGAGTTGTGGGAATTCGATAGGCAAAACAGCCATTTCTTTTAAGAGACAGAAGTAATAGGCTACCTCTAACTCTCTTGCCTGTGTGCGTCTCATCTGATTAATGTCACCTCAGGAAAACTCACATTCTCTCGTCAATATAGTTAACTCCCTGCGAGGGAGGCATCATTAATAACAATTAACCAGAATATTGAAATGTATAAAGCAGGGTGTCAGAATTTCTGGGAAACAAACAAGGTACCGTATGGTAAACTTTTTACAGATTCTCAGGTTTCCTAGAAAAATATACAAAACAGACATAACTGGCATTTGTTGTTAACCTACTGACAAAAGACCAGGACAGCTTCCCTAGCATTATATGAGATCTCTTACAGAGAAATGAGTTGGCAGCAGGGAATGAATGCCTGTTGACCAGAGACAGCAGCAAAGTTGAGGTCATAATGTACAGTAACATACTACAGCTCTGCTACTGAGTTACAGGTAAACTTTTTTTTTTTGGAAAAAATAATGGTTTTAATTGTCAGGGGAATTGCATATTGATATTTAACATTTGTTATTCCTCCTTTATAACATGATTAGCCCACATAAGCTAAAAGAGCTAAAGTAAGAGATGCGTTGCTAAAGATTGTCAATAGATTTTTGGCCGAATGCCTGCAGACTGAGGAACTCCTTCCTTGAAAGCATTAAGCATGTTTTTTTTCTTTGTTTGTTTTTTAAGTTTAGGTGGTGCACATCCTATAACGTTCAGGTGCTGGTGCATAGTTCAAAAAGATTATGCATACTGGTAGCCTCAAGAACTGGTCTGAGTTCAGCATATAGTAGTTTAAGCACATTCGAGCTAATTAGGATAATCATTAACACAAATGGTACTGGTGGTGGATATCAAGGTATAAAATACCATGGCATCAGTAGTATCACAGCACCATGATCACCTATTTTTGCCAGGTGACCAAATTGACCATAATTTATGGAAAATTGTCAATGCTTAGAATAGATATTTTAGTTTTAACAACATGTTCAAGGAACTTATCATTGCACAGTTTAAAACAAACAATAAAGATGGCTTTATACAATGCATTATCAAGTTAATTTGAAACAATTATCCTGCTCACATTCACTCAAGCAGCTTGTAGCTTTGGCATCATGATCAGCCCAACTGGTTTGGTCCTCTTACGAATCCTACTTCCTCATCTTCTTAGATATAGGCTAATCAAAGGTCAACTTAGTCACCAAATATCTTGTACCCTTTTTCCATAAATGGTACATAAACATTCATCACAGGATAAAGAAAGTAATTTGGAAAACCATTTTTTTTTTCTATTTTCAAGTCCATGGGTCCAAGGGGGAAAAAAAGGTACCTCTGAAAAGTAAGCAGTAGAAATGTCTCATTCTTTCCCAGACCAATGTGCATTCTCTGAGAAGACCAGGACTCATCTGAAAGATAAGAGTAACAGCACACAAGATAAATCAAGTGTTTTTAACAAGGTTTAAAGGAGGAATTAGGCCAATTTAATGTGAACTAAATGCATGCCCAAAGTATAATGGCTCCTCTTGACAACCTGAAAGGTGACTTTAAGAATACCAAGGGCAATCTTTGGTCAGAAAAAAACTGTTGCTAGTATGGACAGGACAAAGTGTTATGAGAATAATTGAACAGCACTAGCACCCTTTCTACTACTACCTGTCTGCAAGCAACATTAAGTACATTGGGTAATCACAGTTAAAGCCGCCGAGGGCTATGGAGTCAGATACCCCGCCTCCTCCTCAAAATGTATTGGAGAAGGTGTGAGGATGAATTGAAAGACTTAGGCGCTTGATTGAGAGACTAGCTACAATGATCATGGCGGCAAAGTGATGCGAGGTTCACACAGAAGGATTTTTATAAAGCATAGAGCATTTTAGACAATCAAAGTGTTGTAAGGTTTTGATGGTAACCCTGCAGTGGCTTTATCGAAACTGCGAAGAAGAAGCTAGTACAGCCCTAACTCCATATAGGTAGCTAGCTGTGTGTGTGGGTGTCGGTTCTCAGCCTACCACGGTGGTTGCTCTCTCACCTTCTCAGGGTCCTTGCCTCATACACAGTCTCGTCCTCGTCACTCTCCATTTGATCCATCTCCATGTTGTTATCATAATTTGAGAGCAGCCCATATTTCTTCCGACTGTGGGTTGTTTTCTTCAGCCTAAACATAATAACAATAGGTCACACACGTAAGTGAAACTCAGATTAACAAATGCGTATATGATCTCTGGTACAACTAGGTTGCTTTCACGCTGACACCTTATCATAGGTAGTGGGTAGTTTGTTTTACTCACCGCACAGCTCTCACGATGAAATACAGCACTCCAAAGATAGTAATTCCAATTAGGACGTATAAGGCCCTTTGAATCATCGAACTATCCACGTTGAAATTCTTAGGAAGACCTCTGTTGTTCGAGTGTGTGGAGTTATGGACACTCGAATTAGTGACATATTTAGGGATGGCAGCGACGAGCGTTGTTGGCGATTTCGGAGTGCCCTGTGACTCTGTGTGTGCGCCCGGCTGTGCAATAGTCGAAAAAGCCCACAGCATCGCTAAGGCAACCCTCAAGAAGACTCCTTGAAATTGCATTTTCGTTGTCGACGTCCACTTGAAATATGCTGTGACACTCGAATCAAAAACGTTCGGCGTCTCAGTCGCGATAAGAAGAAGTTGTCAAAAGTTGTGCTCTTTGTTTTGATAGCTAGCTGGCAAAGCTGAAAGTAAATTAACCAGGAACTTCCAACTTCCCTTAAGTGACGTGTACAGTGTCACTGTTGTTTGCGTCCGGAGGGAACACACTACTTGAAATCTGGGCCGGTAGTTCTCAAATAACCAGTGTTGTTCGTACATATGAATGATTAATGTATGATTGCGCTGTGTGTGTGTGTGTGTGTGTGTGTGTGTGTGTGTGTGTGTGTGTGTGTGTGTGTGTGTGTGTGTGTGTGTAATTGCGTATATATATCATGTGTCTACGTCGGTAATTTCTTTATGGTATGTCTATGTCTGTAATTTGTTGTTTGTGTCTTATGATTGTAATTTGTTTGTAATGTATACGTGTCTTCGTCTGTAATTTGTTTTGTGATATACTGTATGTGTCTGCGTTTGTGGTTTGTCTGAAACATTGTACTCCTTGGCTGCTGTCTTGGACCAGGTCTCTCTTAAAAAATAGATGTTATCTCAATGAGAATAAGGTTAAGTAAATACAAAATAAATGCGCCACATAATCTAATCTCGTATGCGGTCATCACTTTTTTGAAATATTTAGTTCTAAGGTCAGATAACTTGTTTCTCAAAATTAGCCACTAGTAGCCTACTTATAGTACTTCTTCAGACACATCCAAAGTGATTATTTATTTTCGAAGGGTTTTTGGAATATGCAGGTTGTCAAACTGAGATGAGAAGCAGGATTTGCAAAGGTTCGCTTGGTGCCTGCGTGTAATGTACATAGCAGGAATTATTTAAACATGATCGTTAAATATTTTTTCCAGTATTGAGAAGGAAGCAAGTGAAGGGCGGAGGAGATCCTAACAATTGAGAAAGGACTAGAGTAGCAAGTGGCATAACAACTCCACTGTGGGTAGACATGATTGCCCTGTTCAACAGGTGGATAGAAATGCACAGAGGGCCTGTGATGGGGATAGCCTACAACTCCAATGGTTTGAAAGAGAACAAAGACTAAATAAACTCATGAGCAAAGTTAAATCCAGCAATTTACCTCAAATTAAGAATTGATGGGAAATGGAATTAGGAATTGACAAGTAGAAAGCAGAGAAAAGATTTATTGAAGGCACTAGATCCAGAGAAAAGTGAGAGCTGTACAGAACAGAGGTCATTGGGACACAAACATTACATGTTTTTTGTTAGAAACAATTTAATTTCTTTTTCTGTGTGATACAAACTGTTTTTAACTGAAAGGCTCAAGAATGGTCCCAAGCAGTTATCAAAATATACATGTTTCAGATACAAAACCTTAATTGCTTCAGAATAACTACTCTTGTACAAAAACAATTATATACAGCTTTTCATCCCAACCCCATCCCACCCCAGACAATCAATGTCACCTCCCTTAAAGAAAACCTGCCATCTAAAGTGACTGAAGTTATCACTTTAATGTAATGATTTAAAATGCTGTGCAATTTTGCATAATTGGAAAATCCACTGGGTATATGTAATATCATTAACATCAACACATGCTACATATTGATATAAAAAAGAGCCTCATCTTTTATTTCTTTTAACAATCAGGTTTAGATGTCCCCCATCCAAAAAATGCTATTATTCTGCAATTATCAATAGGTTTGCAGTCAACAAATAATCAATTCTTGTGATCAAGGAAACTCAAGTGACGAAACAAATTGGTTGAGCACTTTGGTCCCTTGCCCAAGACAGAAGAGATCTATTATTGCTTTGCACCAGGTCAACACATTGATGAGTCAACTTTCTAGTTTTATTTAAATGTAATTCACATCCCACCCCACAGGAAATGGTGCACAAATGGAATGTCTGAGTATTAAGACTGATAGTTGAAGACAACCTTCATAAAACAAGTCATACCTAAGTGCCAGATCTATACTATAGATCTGATTACAATGTGTCCAGTACCTGGTATCACTGCAGTAACCTGTTATCATTGGAAAAAACTACAAAATGTGTTAATAAATGTTTCATGCACAAATTGCATTCAAAGAAGACCAAAAATTCTTCAGTCTTGTCCAAACTATAATTTTAGATACATGTTGTCTAGACCCCAACTATCCATGGATTTCCATAACAGGGAGACTGAATGCCGCTTTTCACAATGACTGCAGCATTGCACAAGAAAGTATCAGTCCAACACAAAGCTACTTAATCCCTTTGTGAAAAGCATTGTATGCAGAGTGATAGACTAACAAAAGTACTTGATGGAGGTTAATTATTCGGGGCGCATGTAAATCAGAAAGTTATAATTGAAATGACCGTCATTGATCATCATTTCACTTACTGAGAAGCTTCTAAGGCAGGTGTTGAGTTTACTGACTAACTACAATAACTTGCATGAAGGCCTTATTTGGTTGAGCTGTAGTGAATCATAACTTTGTATAAATATACTAAATTGACAGCCACTGTAAGAGGAGGCAAATAAGATAAAAAGCAAACTCATACAAGACACATTGGAAGCCACACTTGTCAGGAAAGTTCCAGCAAAACTTTTTTGCAAAGGCAGAGGTAAAGCAACCACTGACCAAGATCTATGAGCTACAACCAACAGTATAGGAATGATACAAATGTGTATGATATTGGATTGTACAAAAATGATTGCATAAATTGTAAAAAATAAAATGGAACACATACATCCTAAATCTAGATATACAGTAAACAAGACTAGGAATAATAATTAAACCCTGGTACATGGGGTTTATACATTTAAAAAGCTAGATAACGTGCAGTGGACTGGATACTCCGAACTAGCTAGCTGAACATACTTAAAAATAAAAGAAAGAGGGCACTTTAAAATAACAGATGAATAGAAATACCTTCATAATACATGAAAATAGTCAGTCAACCTTGTAATACATTTCATACAAATGATCTGAGTTTATCAACTGTAAACCTGGTCTTTGCAAATGAGTATTGGGGAGGGGAGAAGGCCAGGAAAATGTTTCCTCGTTAAATGCCAAGGTGTCAAATTCAAGGACGTAAGACTTCTGGAGTAAGGCACAGAAAACATTTGAAGGCATAGAGGGCATTACAAGGCATTATACCAACACCTCAGAACCTAGTGGTACTGGACCCTGAGGGCACATGTAATTATCCACAAAATAAAGGCTACATGAGTATCTTGAAAGAGTCCCAGAGACAGGCAAGTGTAAACAACTTATGTCTGTGCACAGAGAGGCCCAAAAATGAATCCATTAACCTGTGACGGCAAGAAAAAAAAAAAAGAAAAAACTAGAAATTGCAAACTAAAAATAGTTTAAACCCCCCCCCCCCCCCCCCAGTAAAATCAGGTGTGAATTGTTTTCCTTATATGGTTTATAGGTTGATTTATATAGATGTGCGTATATAAATATTATAATAGGAATGATGCAAGTGAATTCTATGGTTGAGGGCTACTCTACAACTGAAGAGTTGCTTCCCACAATGTGACAGTTGAGATCAAAAGGGATGACAGTCCATTTTAGACTTCTCCCTCAGATGGTGGATTTGGAGAAGGAGACCCTCAGGTGGTGGTTCTCACCCAGGTCGTGGTTGTGGAACTCAATGAGGGACTCAATGGCCTCCTCCACAGAGCCCATCTGGATCAGAGCCATCTTGCGGTCTTTCCTATAAGTGTCACACATACAGAGTCAGGCATACAATGTGGTCAAATTGGGGCAAGTTTTAAAAAGGGAAGGGGGAAGGAAGGACACAATTACTTACTGGAAGAACTTGAAGGCCTTGACCATGGCACCAGAGCTTGCAAACAACATCTTGAGGTCATCTTCTACCACAGAGGGTCTTTAAGTAAAGAATGACAACAACTGTTAAAGACTGAGAATCAAGCTTAAAAATGTAGACTCAGCGATATGACGTAGCCACAAAATAGCAGGGCAAGAGAGATAACTGGCAGAGATAACTAGCTGAATTCAAGACAATTACCCCACAAGGCTTTCTGTCACACGGCTATGACGTTGCATTGCTCTGTTTGTTGTGTCCAGATGTTCTAAATTGTCTATTTGTGTCAATTCCTACAACTCAAGATTTTCCCTCAATTCAGAAAATCATTACAATTTCCCGCCCACCTTCTGTTTAACAGCACAAGAGCTAGGGCATGCTGTTCTCTGGGAATCACTTGCCTAGTAGTGCAGGGTCAGAGGTCTTATGGTGACGTATTTGACGCGACTGAGACTCAAGGAAGTAAACTGACCTTTTCGAGAGCTGTGATGCAGAGTTAGACAGTATGCATCGTGGATTGTAAATTCCCCTTTAAACAAAAGACATTTAGCAGTATTCTGTTGCATTTTCTTGCTACTCACGGGATGTTGGAGAGGTGCAGGGTAGCTGAGGGGGGGAATATGTTTGAGTAGTTTTTGGAGCCGGGTTTCTTGAAGCGATGTAGAGGAGAGTTGCCGTAGTCCTTGGTCAGGCCCTGGTCTTCATGGCCTTCACGGGGCAGCTGGACGTTGGTGTGTTTTGAAAGGGTGACACGGAGTGCCTTCCCATGGAGCCTCTGCCCATTCAAGTGGCTCATGGCTGTTGGAGGTAAAGGTTAAACAGTGTGAGTATCCTATTCAGAACTTTCATACATGGACTGTTCACCACATCTGCAATAGTCCATTGAGGACATATTTATAAAACCTGCAGTGACAAACAATTCAATGACTAGAATGTAGATTATTCATTTGTTACTGCTGTTTGTTAGTCCTGAACTTGGATGATCCAGTCTTTAGCTTCACGTTTGATGTCTCACTAGGTCAACCGTCAAATCCCCACCAGGACAGTTACCTAGCTGAGCCTGAGTCCCATCACACATCTGGATCAGTGCATTCTCCTTCTTGTTGAACAGGATCTTCACTCTCATCACATCGCCATATACACCTTAAAAATAAGGGGGAAGAGAGGAAGAAACTGTTGAAAACAATAAGTAAAAAAACGGACTGCGCTATACAATCAAGACCATGTTTTTGGGCAGATTTAAGATTTGGTTGATGCCCTTCTAAGCCCCACAGGGTAGCTTGTGTATGCATAAATAACTTCAGTTCACAATCAAGATGCTCCATTTAAAAAAAATGGGGAAGGGGGGAATCTATAGCAATCCATTTTAGCAAGAGTGACTGAAGCCACTGACCAATGCAATGCTGTATCATGGCCACTAGTGGGACAGTGAATAACTACAAGTTCATGGTGAATTTTACACCAACAAGATTAACCCTATAGATGTCCATTCCAATTTTTTAAAGAGCTGCATCGGTAAGTTCGATTCAATAATTCAAATGTACTAGAATTCTCTGAGAAAGGCTGTGGAACTGTAAAATGGCTACACTGGGGCAGAAATGGTGAAGGGAAATTAGGAATTTAAGTAGTTTATAAAAGAGGACATGACTTTCGCATCTACAAAGTGATTCCTCCTTGTGAATCGGTAAATACAATTTTGGAGGGTAAGAGACGCTAAATGGTTAAAAACAGGGACTGCAAGTCAGAAAATTGAGAATAAGGATCAGAAGAAATGTAAAAAGGCTGATTTGGCCTTATATATATATATTCTGCATTCATTATGGGAGTCTTGACTATTAACCAAAAGCAATTGATACAGCGTTCATTGAGGGCATGCAAAACAAAGAAAAATCAAGCATGCAAATTTATTATGAAACTGACTGACAATTCTAAAATGTCATGTAGTGTAGCAAAAAGTTACAGCATCTCACAGAAAGTTACAATTAGAATGACCCAATCTAATAAATTACCCATGTACAACCTGCCATCTTCTCATTTCAACTGCCCCACCCATAGTGCTTGGGGGAATAAAAATATGCCCATACATGAGATGTTGCAATCAGCAGTATCCAATTGTCATATAGTGTGGGACTGAAGAGGCCAACTTCTGCCTAAACGACAGATCAACCCAAATGATATGCTAGTTGCAATATGCTAATGTATATTCGAAACCATTTAGGTTGAAGTTGGCAGTTAAACTCAGCCCATAGATACTATAGAGCATCAACTATAATAGACAAAAAGGGCGCAGCCCTCTACTATATTACATAAATACAGTAGAGCTGCACCCTTCTCTTTTGTTTGTCAAAAGAGACACAGAATTAGGGATTTCTTTCTGAAGGGCACTGAAAATAAGTGGTGTGCGAGAGCAGTGAGACTTCCTGCAATTATAAAGGCGGGAACTAGTCTATCTTTAAACATGGTGACACTCTGAAAATGCTGCAACTTTTTGCCAAGTTTCTCAAAATCGACACACAAAATGTATGAAACCATAACACTCAACTTCTGAAATAAAATGGTTATGGAAAAAAAGAAAAAAAAAGAACAAACAGGTAATAATAAAAAAGGTGCTAATGATAACATACCGAAAAGAATAAAGAGGCATTGGGGCGTAACTCTCTTTTTAAGACAGCAGAGGAAGGCAGCGGAGGGAGGAAGGGACAGGAAAAGATCGGAGGCAGGAGAGTGGAGGTTCAACATATCATCCACAGCGGAGGTAGTTCCACGAAGAATGGCCAAAAAAAAAAAAGGGGTTGGATCATGGGGAGGGTTAATAAATTGGACAATAGAGAAGGGTAGATGTCGACGGGTACATGTTCAGAGATGAGGGTATATTTTCATGTGTTTGTGCATGTTGTGTGTACACATTAAGTTGTGGTGAATAGAAAGAAGATGGGAAGGGAAATACAATGGGGCGTGCAGTCAGTTGGCAAAAAAAATAAAAAGTTTCCAGGTCAAGGTATTAAACAAAAAGGGAGAGAGGGGGAATGGGGAGGGAGAGAAACAAGGAAGAAGGAGGTAAAAAAAAAACAAGGTCAGTATACACAAAGAAATATAAAAGCGTTCCATCCAGTATAGTATGTGCTTTAAAATAGTTTATATCACGGAAAGTGATGACTCAACCTAACCTAGATGCATTTTACACAAAACAAGTAGTTGAGACAATGTGTTTAATAGTTCTGCTGGAAGTGGTTTCATTGTTACATTCCATGCAAATTCAAGCTTTTATGGATATTTATTGGCCTTAAGCTGCACACTTGCATAAACAAAATATAAATATAGAAACATATTGCCTCCAAGGTGAAGACAAATGGCTCTATATGATTGGAATATGGAGGGGGAAAAAAAAAAAGAGTTGTTGAAAAGCAGTTGCCAAAGAGTATTTTAAATATCAACTGAATGTTAATCGCTTCGTCCAGTAAATGTTTATTGGTTCAACAGAATGGTTAACAATCCAACTTCCTATGGCACAAATCATACCATCCATTTGGAATGTATGAGAAGTGCTATGGTATCTACTCCTTGTGAAACAACGTAAGACTGTTGCAGGGATGGGAAAACACTGAGAGAACAGGAGTGAGGAAAAACACTAGGGGAAAAAGAAGCCAGGAGCTCTGCTAAACTGAGCTTATATGCACTCTTGCGGGGGTTGACAGAAAGAAGATGGTATGCTGATCACATAGTGGGCATGTGTCCTAAATAAAAAACAATGTTATCAAGAAATGGATGTTAATCTTGATCTGAGTAGCAGCCTTATCCATTTACCACCCAATTCACTTGGTATACATCATGCATGCCCACTAAGAGAGTTTCTCTTCCCCTCCACACCATTACAAAAGTTTAATTGGTTAAAAGTATAAACTAAAGGGTAAGAGAAAGAGATCGGCACTAACCTCTGGGTTAAGGTTGCTGACCAGCATGACACAGTGGCCTCCAGGAGAGAGGCTGTGGAAGCCCATTCGACTTGCAGCAGCTGCAGCTGCAGCCCCGGGGATGCCCAGAGAGGCCAGGGCTCCAGGAACACCTGGCATTGCAAGACCTGGAGGAGACAAAAAAAACATTACAAAAGCTTAAGAAAGGGTGTAAGCATGTCATGGTGTAGCAAAGCTACATCAAAGCTTGAACAGTACTTGACTGGTACTTCTAAAGGGCTTAGATCCATGAGCAGGGTAGCAGATGACCCATTTCAGGGTGTAGGTCACTTCAGTAGTGGTGGATGAGGCGAGTCTTCACCCTACAAAAGGCAAGTGCCACAGATGTAGACAAGACTTACCTTGCGGAATGGCAAAATGTGGGGGGAAGTGAGCAGCTCCTGCATACGGGTTGGCCGAGATGAGCCCTGGCGCACCTGGAGAGAACATGAATTGATACAAGAGTGAGATTTTTATCCAGGCTGGAAAACCGGTGGTGAAGTAGGAACTGCCAGGGAGGTTGGGATGAAGTCTTACTGAAGGCTGCTGCCATAGCGTGCTGGTGTTCCATGGAAGGCTGGCTGTCACCAGTGGGCAGGTCAGGCCGGGTGTAGTCACGGCTCTTGTCGTTGTTGTACTTCACATTCAGGCTGGTCAGTTTGGAGAAGTTGATGCGGAGAGTGCAGCAGGCGTTGTAGATGTTTTGACCATCTAAAGACTTCACCAAGCAAACAGTAACTATTAGGCTTACCCTATATGGCTCATATCAAGGTATCAAGTATTTGCAATACTTTGTATCTATACTTATTGTTTTCAACAAAATGAAAGTGAGGACTGAGAATTATAAAGATGTTTCTCAAAATGTAGTACATTTTTTTCAAATAGCTAGTATAAACTTTGTTTAATATAGGGGTACAGTTTCTTACACATTGTACTTTGTGATTAACTAGTCTTTGGTTCTGATAAAGACTAATAATTGAACGGTTAAGTCAAAACTAACAAAATGCAAATTGATCGGAAAAGAATCGGTATAAGAAACTAAGCCTGTGTGTTACACAAAGCTTATATTAGCCATTACATTATGACTGCATGCTTCAGAGCCCTGTCAAGAGATGAGAATAATACTGTATTACACAGCATTGACTGGTAGAGGGCACTACTTACCAATTTTGAGTGCTGAGCAGTCAAGCCATCAGAGTACTGCAGTAGGGCCTGGAACTGATTGTTTTTGGTAAATGTGATGATCTTCAGCACTGTGCCAAATTTGGAGAAGATCTGTGAGAGGAGGGCAGGGTCAGGAGGGAATACAGGCTCAGACCTAAAAACTCATACGCCGGTGAGGTATTATCTTGTGTATAGTCGCCAAAATAAAAATGTTTCTACAACTGTTGAAGTAATCTGTATGTATGAATGTATGTGCTGACAAGCTTATCAGAAACCATGATCAAATGTGTGACTCGTGCGAGTGTGAAGATGCTAATCTTGTATCAGCACTACAAACAGGGGACATTGGCATCTTTTGGTCTAGCATCCAATCTTTGCACTTATGGAGGTAGCTGTATGTGTGTGCGCATGTGTGTACCTGATGCAGCACATCCAGGGTGACTGGGTAGAAGAGGTTCTCCACTATGACACGCAGCACAGGGCTGTGACCGCCCATGCCCGAGGCATCCATGCCTGCCATCGGCATGCCACCTGTCTGCACTGCATTCACCGCCTGCAGCGCTGCCTGGGCTCTCTGGAAGAAGGAGAATGGATAGCAAATTAGAAATAGTCAGTCAAAACCCTGGACTAGGACTGCTTGAAAATATTAATGTAAAAGTGGCCGTAACAAAATTAAATAGTTCGCCTAATTGTGATTAGATGGGTGGAAAAAAATTATTGAACTTGTTTTGTCCAAAAGAACCATCTGGAAGTTTATCGATCTAATGAATCGCATACGTCAACACCAACTACGACGGCAGTCTTTAAAAATTACATTCCATTGTGATTACCAATTCAGCTTGTTTGTAAATAAATGGAAACTTTCAAGACTGGTGGCTGTTCCAGAAAGCAGGATTAGAGTAAGTGAGCACACTCAAGTCAACTCAAATTGACTGAACGGTCTTCCCCAGAAAGAGAGCGCAAGGTATAGTTGGATCAAAGACTATGGCAACGCATCCTCCACATCTAACCTGCCCGATTCGAACTTCAGGTTACCAGAAGCCGGATATCTGAAATGATTCAGACATTTCAAAGAGCTTTTCCTGGAGCAGCCCCCTGGTGGCAAGAAGAGGAAACTTCAAGGAGCAAAATATAAACATCTTGGAATGTTCATCTGCACTGTGTTTATGTTCATTTAGCAGGCCAATGAGCAGATAAGACGGAGTTGAGCAATTTGAGGGGGAGTAGATGGTTGCCACAGCTGTGCACCATTGGTTGCCATTGGCATGCAGTCTCCCAGGAAACTGTGTTTAGAAAAGGGGACGGCTTGTTTAGAGGCCACATGGTACACACTCAAACCACAAGATATGCAGGGAAAGGCAAACATTTAGTAAAAGGAAGAGAAGTTCAGCAAACTGCAGTACAAACAGCTGCATTTCAACCAACATGGAGGGCAAAAAACAGTTAATTTTGATTGGCTCAAGTCAGTCATGATGTGTCCAACTGGACTGGTGAATGCTTGTGCAACCACACAACTGCTCTGGCAACGTGTGATTCCAAATGATTCATTCTTACACAGCAATCCGGTTATTGTACAGGTGCAAGGCAGAGTCTATAGCTTTCATGACTTTTTCAAAATACCTGTTTGTGTTTCACTACCATGACATACCAGTCCACTGTGGATTAATACCTTTGAAGCCTTGAACACTAATTGCTCAGTTGCGAGTAAAACAAAACTATCAACATCAAAATGTGCTCCAGCCTCCATACTCACCTTCACCTAATGACTTCACCAGAAGTGAAGGGCTGAGTGGAGTGACATCGCAGCTGAGAAAGACGCATGAAAAAGGACTCACCACTTGGTTTGGGGAGTTGTCCGTCTTGAGCTCCTTGTGGTTAGAGTACTGCATGAAGATAGGGTGGTTGCGGATGACGGGCGTCACTGACGAGTAGTAGCTGACCATAGTCTGGGCCGCATCCTCAGTGTTCATCTCGATGAAGGCCTGGAAGTACAGGAAGGAGGAATGGAAAGGGGGGGGGTGTCATTAATGGAGCAGATCTTATCCTCTCATTAGAACATCTACACTTCACATTGCTCTGGAGGACAGTCTAGTAATAAAGAAGTCAAGTACTCCTACAACTGCAGTAAACGTCGCAGTGACAAACACTGTTACTGGCTTTAATACATTCCTATACTACGTCGGAAAATAAGCACACACTACCTGGTTCTTTCCTTTGAGCATGAGCAGGTTGGTGACTTTCCCGAAGGGCAGGCCCAGGGAGATGACCTCGGCCTCGTTGATGTCGTTGGGGAGCTTGCGCACATGAATGACACGCGACGGGATGCCAGGGCTCCTTATATCACCTTTGAACTTCTTGCTGTCGTTGCCATTGGCTGTGAAGGAGAACACACTTAGGTTTGGGACCTATCATTTTGTACTTATGGACTGCGGTACATGTCAAGAGAGACACACTAACCTGCTGAGCTGGTCATGATATAGGGTCCGTTTGAGATGCAGGTGAAAAGCTCGTCAGATCCTCTCTGCAAACAGACGGTCACGATGATGCATGAAGCATCTAGTGTATTGTGTACTTGACAAATAGAATTTTATGGACAGGAGAATGCAACATCACATGAGCAGTATGCAAAACACATAACATGTATAGGAAGCTATGGATTGAGTAGGTGTATTCTATTCGTAAATAATCTATTCAATAAGTAGAAGATCATCATTGTATGCACTTCGAACAATATCCATTCGGGTAAAGTAAACCACCCTCTTTGACCTCTAAATACAATGGCAAGATGAGTAGACAATGGCACATCTTTGTCACAACAAACAGGTCGCTTTGCCACCCTTTCCCAAGGCCTCCTATTCCAGGTTGACCTGTTTAGTTGAACAGGGGCCAGTGTTGCCCCATTTACAATGGGGACAGGCACAAGGAATAGTAAACTGCTCAGCGACAAAGTTTAAGGGATCCTTCAGCTAGAAGTAGTAGATGACCATATGGAGTGCCCACCTTTGGAAGACAAACACATTGACAAAGGAATGTGTGTATAGAAGGTAACCCATGCAGACTAATAGGGATCCAATGACTGGACTTGCTAACCTCATTATGGCTTAGGAGGTTTGGACCACTCGGGGGGGGGGGGGGGTGCTGACAACTCCCTGCCTCATCCCTGGTGGCCCTACCCCCACTGCCCTTGCATTCTCGTGTGTGTGTATTTAACTTTTTTTTTTTTTTATTGAAATGGCCTACCTGTTTATTAGTTGTTGATGACTTCTTAAAGTAGCCACTTTTTTTGGAACTTTTGTGGCCATTTTTGCTCCGAGCAAAACATTAACATCACACATTAAATTCCAAACCTGGTGGGTGGATGCGTGTCACCCATATCAGCATATGTTGCAGAAGCGAAATGGAGAAAACTGTTTTTGGGTCACCAGGCAGCAGGAATGAGGGGGTGGAGAAGGCAAGGGAAGCAGAAACCCAAGAGTCATGGGCCTGACCATCTATCACCCTCACTGTCTCATCCACCCTGTTGGTGGGAGTACTAGTAGGGGGTTGGGACAGCCCAGATGGTGACTACATGCCCACTCTCCAACATCTACAGATTAAGTCCCTGAAACTCATCTACTTCAGCTTCATTCTGCTTGAAAGCCCCAATATTTAAGGTTAACTGCAGAGGTTTCATTTACTTAGCTTGATAGTATTTTATACCCTACTAGGCCTAGTACCAAATAAAGACACAAGTTAGAGGCAATTTCAGCATGTACGAAAAGCAAGGTTGTGTAGTGACGTATTTTGAATTGTTATTAAAAGCATAAAAGGAGGCTGCACAACAGATGCCTACTGTAACAAAAAGGGGAAACAGACAAAGCTAAGGAAATGATTTACCATCAGCAAGCCTGTTCTTTTTATGTGATCAGCGACAGGAAACAAAAGCCTGCTCTGGTTAACGACCCAAACGCCCTTCCTAAGGCTGAAGACGTCAAAACTCATGCGCTCCACAAGCCACTCCAAATTCCACTGGTGCGGGACTCAATGAAAACCATATGTGAAGGGCAAGGGGAGTCAGTGTGTATAAAGGTCTTTAAAAGAGGTTTAGTAGCAAAAAGCATGCTCTCTAGACTCAGCCATGCTGACAGGCCAAGTCACAGAGCAGGCTTTGTCTGCAACTGCAACATTGTTAATAACAGCCCTCAAGGGTGAGTTGCACTCATTTGGCCTGTCTGTCTCCATTTTGAGCTCTTGATCAAAAAAGAGTTGTGAAGGGCTGAATCACAAACTCAACATCGCAAACCCATCGTTAATATCGGGTGTGTAACACTCAGGCTTACAATTTCTCAACGTGTCGTACATTGCACTCCACTGAGACTAAAAACAGGGTGAATTTTGTTTAAGGGAGGTAGAGAGGCCTACATTGAAAAGAGATTAGAAAAGGTGTGGAGATGGGAAAAAAAAAAAAAAAAGACAAGAAAAGCATGAGACAATGCACTTCAAGAATGGGGCCGTTTCCAGGGGCAGCTTTGAATGTCACTCCCTCACCATGGTAACCCTAGCCGACAGCTCCAGGTGAGCTGCTAAGCCACACCCGCGACTCTTGGCCTGAATACACAAAAGGCTGATTATCTTTCTACAGCCAGGTGTACATTTCTCCAGCAATTACACTAACAAACACAAATGTTTGCGAAACCAGTTATGGCCCCTCTAATAGGCCGGTCACAATATAAACAAAGGAGCCTTTAAGGTGGATGAGCGAGATCTTGTTACTCAACACGTAAATTATTGGAAAACAACTCTATCCTCTGCCTTTAGTAGCCACTCGCTGCACATGAGTTTTAATCCAGTTCATACATGCTGGCTGCCTAGCAACATTGCCAATGGTGACTACAATAATCAAACACAGGCCACTGCTCACCCAGTCCTTTCTGTTTGCCATCATTTCTAAACCACTTTGTAGAGAAAACACATGAACATGCATGTACAAAAAAAGGGGGGCAACATATTTGCATGTCCTGAATAGGTTCCATTCATCCCCTCACTTTTCACCACCCTCTCCAATCTTTGAGGAATGTGTTTGAAAGAGGTCATCTATACTGCCAAGGTAAACAAATCATCTTTGTTTACATATAATGACTTATTCTCCAGCAATAAGTAATAAGAGCAAACCCCCCAGAGGGCATTTAATGATCGAGACAGCAGACTGCACACCTTGAGACTAATTCTTTATACAAACATACTGGGTTTAAGGATTCTTCAGGATTTAATGACAATAAATGCATGGTAGCACCTCCATTATCACAACTAACTAAATCAAAGGAATATAACCTAACCATTCTTCCAAAGTTACAAGATGTTGCAGACAAGGGTAAAGGGACACCACTTTTGTAATTATTGGTATTATCCTTTGCCTCCCAACCCTTTAAAATGCTCACAGGGCCATTATTTGAGGCCAGCAGTTTGTAATGACACACCCTGGGGAGAACAGGAAACAAGAGGCAATTAGAGAATGGAGAAGGGAAAAAACACCAGCATTCCAGTGAACTGCTCCCTTTTTCTGTGAAGATAACCCACAATATAACTCAGTATTCGTAACTACCACCAACTTCAGGGTCGGCTTGTGGTTGCTACATGTCCATCCCATATACGTGGTACCTGTAAGAATAACTCTTTGTGCTCTGGCCCCCTCCCCAAGCTAGGCACATACCACAGCCGATTATCTCTGTGAAAGAGGCCTGAGGAATGCCGTTTCTGTGTGGTAGCCTTTGAAGGCCAATCTGGGAGTACAGTGATGCTGTAGAGTGTAGGCGTGCAACACGCTCCTTTTGGAACACTCGTTCTTGTGTGTTTGCTCACAATCGTATATCACCCATCCTGGAGGGGGCCACGCGACCTCCACTCAACAGCAAGGCCATCAGGTGATTGAGGCAGCACTTCCCTCTGCATATCTGTGTAAAACATATTTATATCCAAAACGCCTTACTCATTAAGCTTCACCATCGAGAAAACCTCTGCTTAAACTGCTCAAATTAGCTTGCCTCAACCAGACTGGAGGGCTCCATCTGTGGTAATGGCTCTGTCATGTTTTTCCAGGTAGGGACTGAATAAGGCTGTGAGTGATGCAGCATTACAAATGGCCAACATTTTGTGGGACAGGAGCTGGTGTGCAAGTACGAGACACAAGTCCCTAAAGAGAGAAGGGTTTGGATTCGTCGGGACACTGGAAGACTGGAATGTACCAAGAGCATTCCCTGCACACTGCCAAAGCCGACCAATAATTACTGTTTCCACAGCAACAGTAATGTTCTCAACACACCAGATTAAAACAATTTGAGAATGTTTAGCTTGGGTTACTGGTCACCATTAAACGAGCAACTAAGAATTATGTGCCTTAATTTCACTTTCTTGTAGCATAGTGAAATTAAAGAAATATAACACAACTAGTTGAACAAAGTTTGTTTGCACATCTTTTAAGTAACTCAAATAAGGCACACAAACTGTAGTTTAAACAGCCAACTACCTTAGCAAAGTGTTAAAGGAACCTGTTGAGCAAGATGGAGTCAATCAACCTTGGCAAACAGTGTTTCCACTGCTCTTCACCTTTACTTTAAGATGAAAACTGGTTGGAGGACTGCCTTCACATAAATGTTACTCTGAATGTTTAAATTTTTTATGCAACAATACTTGGCTTGCCTGTGTGACTGCAAGAATCTGGTTGTGGTACGGTAATGTAGCCCAAGCAACATGGGATACAATTTGTTCTCATCTGATTAGCAACAAAATCTTCCTTTATGAATAACTTGGTATGACCATGTAATTTTCCAATTTGGAATTTAACCCCTGGTCAAAGACCTCCTGTGCTTTGATGTTGAAGAGAGGGGAAAGGAAAAGAGAAAAGGGTGCCTACCTTTGTACCAACTGTAATATCATGGACACTGCTGTGAAGAAAAGAAAAAGGAATGTTAGAAGCAGTAGGGATGAAAAATTAAATGGCAATTTAGGGGCTACACCAGTGTAGTGCAAGAATTCAAGAAAACCAAAAAAGCAGAGAAGGGCAGAGGCAACAGTTGACTAGCTATATTGTCTATCCTACTAGTTGCAGAGAAGTATGAATGCAGACGGTCACTGGTAGAAATTAGGCTATGTAGGTAAGGTTAAATGGGTTAAATTAATTGACAAAATGCATCATGGGACTATTCTCTGAAGTAAATCTAAGCTAGGATCTAGCCTACAAAGAATTATGTTCTTCAGCAGACACGTCACACAAGTCAGAAAAGGTTGAGGTCAGAACAAACCCTTCCTTGCTCAGATGCAAACTTATGTAGGCTCCATAGCACAAAAATAACTGAACTACAAGTCACTTACACCGGTAGAATCTGTCCAGGGCATCAGATTCCAAGTGTAGGACTAGACTTCAGTGCTAGATCACTAGCCCATACATTTGACACAATTAAGAAGTGGAAGGTTACCAAATAGGTCTCCTACTTCCAAATGTATGCACATTTTAAATGCCCATATTAGGAATTGTGAAAGCCAACAAAACATGTCTTATAGGCCATCATTCTACAAGATTCTATGAGTAGGGGAAAACTTGATTGGGTATTTATAATGCAGTTTAGAATATATTTCCTTGTTTTCCTTAGTGCATTTAAAAGCATGATTAGGCAAACAGCACTTTCCCACAACTTGGCCCATGAAAAATGAGTGGCATTCCAGGCCATGGCCCTAACGACACTCAGTTAAAGATTAGGCCTAACCTCCACATCCTGTTTCTCATGAGGTTCATACAGAAAATGCAAGAGCACTCTTACGCATCCCTCCAATTGATATTCCTACTCAGGGGCTGAGAATGGCATTGACCCCATTCCACAGGCCTAACCAGTGTACCAAAAGGCCCAAAATTCAAGGAACAGTTGCACCTCTGCATGATCCATCAGCAATAAATGTAGGTCTATATAGTCATATAAATGGGTTGCCTGTGTGTGGTTTCAAAGATTAAATAAGCAACTATTATTTTCAAATATTAGGCAACTATAAAAATACTTATCTTTATGGCATTTTAGGAATGGGGGTGGGGTGGCAAAACTATTAATGGGCCATCTGGGATTCAAACAACAAAGCAGTCACTTTGCCACTTTTTTGGGTATAAAGCTGAGGGATGGGGCTGGAGAAATATAGGCTACCAACTCTCTGAATGGAAAGGACTGACCATCATTGGGAACAAAGTGATAAGTTTAACCATGTCTTGAAGCTTTAGTGTTTGTTTACAATTACATTGTTTACTAAGAATGGCATGAAACAAGCTTAGGTTATATTTTGGGTTCTGACAAACAGGAATTCCTATGGTCCTACACTACACTAAGTGGAGAAAGTTGGCTTTCACACAACTTCATTGTAAAATGTCGGGCATGTGGAATGCGCATTGGGCACAATCAAATATGTTTTGATATTCACCGAATCCGGTCACTGAAAGTTCTTGTGGTGTCCTGACCAAGGAATTTGGGGTGTATGATTAAATTAAAAGAATTTGCCATCAATCCACACACAATACCCCAGAATGACAAAGTGAAAACAGGTTTGCTATGACACTCTTAAAATTAGCTAAAATGCAAAAATGTCATCAATAAATCAATCAAGTTGAATTGAGTCCATCTTAATGCAAGGATAATAGTTCACGTAATTTTGGAATTAATGTTTTTATAGGGTCTCTGATTTGCATAGGAATCAATTACAGAGTGTGGATCAGGTTGTCATTACAAACTGAGCAAATGGAGAGGAACAAAACTGCTCAGGAATGCAACCCTGAGGCCTGGGGAGACTTACAAAATCTACGAAGTTGAATGGTGGAGAGGAAAAAGCACAGTCGATGGGACAACATAATCACAGTCACTCCACAAAATTGGTCTATAACCAAGTGGCCAAAAATAATCCCTTAATGGAAAATAATTTCTCTCATACCCATAATTGTGTTTGCAACAATGAATTCAAGTGATACAGCAAAGAAAGTGGCTGGAAATGTGTTTATTTGGTTTTACTACAAAGCATTAATTTTGGTGCAAATCCACCACATGCAATGCAGTTTCTGCACCATCTCTCGTGTGAAGAATAGTGGTAGCTGCATCAAGTTATGGGTATGTTTGTCACTAGCAGGGACTGGTTTGTCAGGATCAAGAGAAAATTATGAAATTTGCTGAGTTGGTAGTGACATCCTAATCTACACAGTGTGTAATTGATTCCTATGCAAATCAGATACCCTATAAAAACAAAGATATTAATTCCAAAATTACATGAACTATTATTGTTGCATTAAGATCGACTCAATTCAACTTCAGAGTGACTTGTTGATTACTTTTTTGCATTTTAGCGAATTTTAAGAGCGTCATAGCAAAGGTCTGAATACTTATGTACATAAGGTATTTCTGTATTTCAATTTTAATAAGTTTAGTGAAATTTAGTGAAAAAACCTGTTTTCATTGTCATTCTGGGGTATTGTGTGGATTGATGGCAAATTATTTTAATTCAATCCATTTTAAATTGAGTCTAACAAAATGCGGAAAAAGTGAAGGGGTCTGAATACTTTCCGAAGGCACTGTATGTATGCATGTTCGTATATATATATATATATAAAATTAGGCCTGTGGAATCAATATGTTACCTCCCACTTGAAGTTACAAATTCATATAGATGTTGCGCACCACCAGCACACCGACCCATTAAAATATGCATAACTCAAACCAGTAGGCCCTATCTAAATTGAAATAAGACATTGCATAAGGAACTTACTCTAGTTCAGTGACGTAAGTAGATCCCATAGGATACAAATCAGTCTCTAGACGGCTGGGGGGAGAAATGTGATGTTAGCAAGCCTATGTTCACCATTCGCCAATGAAAAATCCTGAAGTCGTGACCTAGACCTATAGGATAAAGATGTACCCCAATACAAACCCGCCCTAAAATCGACTACAATGTAAGCTGCTAATAGCAATGATACATTGATATCACACATTGAAAAAACTACATCACGTTTCTGTAATGTTAATCCCCGCTGCAGAAATCAACATTTTGTTCCGCATGCATGCTCACTAAGCAAGCCTACAGTTAGCTTCACATCGTTGTAAGACTTCCTAACAGTAAACATGTCACAAACAAATGTAATTAATCAAATACTGGATAGTCTGCTGCCTTAGATCATCTCCATTGTCAAATTGAAACTAAGTGTACACGAGGTAGATGCTTTTTCCACTCTAGTCTAGAATAGTGAACGAACGTTTTTCGCACTGCCACAGGTGGTTCTAATTTTCACAGCAACGGCGATGTTTCTTGGTTGTGCATACAGCAAACACTAGCTTTCAAAGAAGGCATCCATAAAACAAGTGTGAAACAGCTTTAATGGCCGCCTGTTGTGGTTTACTCTACCAATTGATCAGACTAGTTAGCAATAGAGTTACGTTAGTTAAGAAACGGGTACCTTTCTATAAACACAGTATCGATACGCCTCGATATGCTAGCTAGTAACTCATCATAGTACACAGAAACGATTTAGCGAGCTACGATGTTTAAACCAAAAGACACAGTATAACATTAGTAACTTTCACTAATTTACACGAAAGCTGTTATAACATAACAGCCAATTACAAATTCAATGTTTGCTGCATTTAGTTGTTTTCTAGTGCGCATAACTTGTTCCTCGAACTTACCCGTCCATTGCACAACACGGAACTAGCTACAGCTTAGATCGGCAAAACTGTTGCTTGGCCGACTTTTCTTATACCCTTACAAAATGGTGGGGAACAGCGAAGCGCAATGTGATTAGCCGAATAGTGCAACGATTGGGTGAAACATAAAAGTTGTGGGCGTCTGAGACGAAAAGGGGGCGCTGATAGGACAAAGATGCAAGTTGCAAGAGAGGACAGCCTTAAGGCACAAAACCTGTAAGAATTCATGCTGTCACACCGATTCTTGAGGAATGTCTTTTAGCTCAAACTGTCATAGCCCAACAAGTTGTATTAAATACTTTTTTATTTTATTTTATTTCATTTATGTCTTTGTAAATGGTATTGCTTGGAAATATAGAGACAGAACAGTGTTCTATGTGGTCCCAGCCGGGGACCCAGGGCCAAACTGTTGAAATTGCAGATTAATTGGGCCTCAGAAGTTCAAGAAAAACATATCCCTGGGATATACAGACAGACACTCTCCTGACAAATCACAAGTTTGGTTAGGTAGGGCTCAAAATTAAATGGAGGAATCAGGAGGAGGCTCAGAGGAATAACAAAAGCCGGATTTCCTGCATGTGCACGTCCCTCCTGTTGGGCACGGAAACCAATTGTTGAGCAGGCAGTTAGACAGGAGGGAGCATATGTAATTTGTAGGAGGCAACATGCCTGACTTGGGAGACTAGCCACTGCCACTGAGACTAGCCATAAATGTTCACAATAAATTGCCAATGCCAAACTAAGTATCTTATTGAGAGAGTCAAAAAGCACATTTTTGGGGGATTTGAGGGTCTGCTTGAATTTGAGTTACGAGGCTTCTGCAAATTTTGGGGGGAACAAATAGATTTTATGCTATTGCAAACAAATTTAAAGTACAAATCCTCAGGTTTTTTTTTTGGCAAGATGTAGGCCTGATTTGACAAAAAGTGCACTAGGAAGAAATCCTGTCTTTAGAAGAAGAAGTCCTTTCTTTCTTTGCTGGTGTCAATGCTTACCCTCTGTGTCGACACAGCTGCCTGATCAGGCTCTTATCTTGGCGGATGCTGTCGATTAGATTTCAACCTTGTCTGGCATCAAAGCCTACGAGACTCCTTTGATGTTGGAAAGCCTCTGGAGTGCGACAGAGGGAGATCGAGCCCCCTACCACCTGGTCATGAGGCTCCTCACAACTGCCAGATACAGTATCATCAATAGGATCATTATGCTTTCCTCTACCCATGAAAAAAACATTTATCAAATTAAACAATGCCACTGCATTAAGAGATTGAGTAGAGAAATAATATTGTCCCAACAGAATAATCCGGGGATGAACACTGGAAATTAGTGCAATTATGGTGCAGTTAATCTGACTGTTGCTAATTCAGTGTCAAAGGGAATATACCTGCCCTGCTTAAGTAATGGGAGAGTAAAGCATTTGTTCTTCTTTTGGTTCTATACTCCAAAAAAAATGATTTGAAATCAAACAATTGCAATGAGGTTAAAGTATAGATTCTCAGCTTTTATTTATTGGTATTAATGTACATATTGGACAACTTTTTATAGTCCCCTTTGTCCCCATTTCCGGGCACCAAAAGTAATGGGACAGATTCATAGAATGTCCAAATTAAGCACTCATGTTTAGTATTTGGTTGACAATCCTTTGCATGTAATAACTACCTGATGTCTGATGTCTGTTGCCTATTGACCTCATCAGACGCTGGGTATCTTCTCTGGTGATGCTCTGGGTGGCCTGTACTGCAGCCATCTTTCAATTTGTTGTTTATTTTTAGGTCTTTTTGCCTATTATCAGGAAATTAAATGCATGTTCATGTCCTGGATTTGCACCATGCATGTTAAATTTTAAATCTGAAGATTGATTTGGTCAGTCAAGAACTTGGCTCTGGCACTTTTTGGCCCTGAAATAATTCCCTAGTTGCTATGGCAATATGTTTTGGGTCATTGTCTTACTGTATCATGAAGCGCCATCCAATTCGTTTGTAGGCATTTGCTTGTACTCGAGCAGACAAGATGTTTTTATACACATGCCGTCAGAAGTTACATCATCAATGAAGACAAGTTAGCCAGCTCTAGTGGCAGCTATACATGCCCAAACCATAATACCCCCTCCACCATGTGGTACATGATCATATTAATCTTATCTGTCCGCAAGACCTTTTTCAAGACCTCTGCAGGCTTTTTAGGTACTATTTAGCAAACTGTAACCTGGCCATCCTTTTAGAGGATAACTAGTGGTTTGCACCTTGCAGTAAAGCCTCTGCAGGTGGTGGCGTATTCTGCGGCAACAGTTGTTTCTGGGATTTCTGAATAATGGTGAACATTCTTCGGTCATCAATTGTCCCATTACTTTTGGTGTCCTGAAAAAGGGGGACTATGTATAAAAAAGTGTTTTTGTTTTGAATATATACTCTAACTTCTAACTGTTGGAGTATAGAGCCAAAAGAAGAAAAAATGCTTCACTGTCACATTACTTATGCAGGGCACTGCATACATATATAATGAATGAGTAGTAGGGGAGTAGTAGGGCACATTACAAGTTAACAATGAAACGATGGCCTCCACATCAAAGGTTGCCGTTCTCAGATTAAGACTGAAGGTGCTAATTGCTTAAACCAAGCCTCCTTGGTACAATATTATTTTTTACTTGGCTACATGTCACTTACTCTAGCTTTAACATCTTGGCCTTTGTCTGAAATATAGAAATCCAATGTTTTTCTTCAAACAACTAAACCATTAGTTGATTAATCTGTTTGATTAATCTATTTATCTCTACATCCCTAATATATATGGTTTTAATTGTATGTCCCTACTCAAATAAATGAATGTTGTATATATACCTCCTCAAATAAATTCATGTTTGTTTTAACACAAATATAGAGTAGCAAGTTTGCCTCTATGTCAATTTACGCAGACAAAGGTTGAGAGAGTAGAACAAATATGCTCCTCTTGACTCAGCTGTTAACAGTATCTCACAAGGAGTGTGTGTATTCTATCAGGTAACATCATAAATAATTACCTAACATGCTCCCTTTCAGGAAATTACTTTTCTGTGTGGTTTCAGGTGATACACCTGCCTATATGAATAATTGATGGTGTGGCCCAAATACCAGACTGAAGCCTGTGACTGAAGTCTGTGTCCTAAAACCCTCCATCATATAGCCAGGTAAATAGGCTATAGCCTAAATAGAGTCTTGACTAGAACAGCTCTCAAATAGGCCATGTAAACAATTGTATATGATAGTTCAAATTGAAAATATGTGACTAAAATTGTGAAATGCAGAAGAGGGAGGTTTCAGGACAAATCGTAGCCTGATATAAAGTTGCTTGACCTATTCATAATATTGGGAGATTAGTTTTGGGAGATTAGTGCCATTTTCAAATAATCTTACTCAACATACAGTAACTAGAATACATTTGAGAAATCATACACACAAACAAAATCAGTTCCTTCTGGTTTCTTCACTCACAATGTAACTAGTAGCCTACCTATAATCTGGCAGAGCCATATGTATCTCGAGCTCTCGAGCGTTCGAATAGTGTTTGGCGGCGGCGGGTCTCACTCGCTGTCCCCAAGGAATATTTGTTGGCTGTCCTTCAATTAGATTCACGCCTCGAGCGGCACCGTGTGGTTAAATCAAGGAATACATTCCTTGGCATAAGTCATACATCATACATCACACTCTTTGTAAAACATTGAAGCCCTAACTCTGAATTTTATTATCTCGTAGCTTTTCACGTAGCATTCCATTAGCATTGGCGTCGTATTTGATTACATTTGAAATAGGCTGTTGTCAAAACGTTCGACGATTCTTGCTTGTTGATATGTTGATTCAAATCAAATGCTATCTGACCAAGACTAGACATACGATAATACATTTAATACCGTTATCAATTTTAATCACAACTCTATTGTAAGAGCAATCAAGAGCAATGGAAAAGGTAAGGACGATTATTTTGTAGATATTGCCATATTTCCTCTTCTAGCCTGAATTGCTGGGTTGACACATAACATTTTAAGGCAGTGGGGTAATTTATCTTTTCAATTTGAATTCTTACAGTGTTGTTGCTGAGAGAACTAGCCTAGATGCTTACTAAGATTGAATACATAATTTACATAAATAAGCCAATAATTAAACCATCACTGATCAAGTTGATTTTGTTTGTTGTTGAGTCCAGACAGGTGCTATGTTGGACGATCTGAGCAACTTAATCACTTGGGCTCACTCCCATTCCACCATCTGCCTTCACAAGCCCTTGCCTGAGGGGGTGTTTAGTCTAGGAGCTCCAGGGCATCAGTACATCGTAACATGGCAATGTGAGGCAGGTCACGCTTACAACTGGCCCTTCACAAATGCCACAGAGGTCAATGTTGAGACGGAAGAGGACAGGTGTCAGAAACTCAAGAGGAGGAGGACACAGCCTCAGTCTTCAGATGAGGAGGAAGAGATTCAGAAGGAGACGGATGATGCTCTATTCGGAGGGATGATCGGCGATGAAGACAGGGAGGATTCCAACGTTCACCACTGCAGTGATGTGACCCACGTGTCAGACGAGCTGAGGAAGCAAAAGGAGGATGTGACTGGAAACAATGTCAGGAACCATAAGCAGAGCGCCCTGACTCAACCTCCAGGTAGGATGATTTGTGAGGACCCTGATGTGGATATTTGTATGGACACGAAGAAGAGGAAAGTGTGGCTGGAGCACAAGAACAAAGAGTCAAACCAAGCAGAGGAAGAGAGCATTGAGAAGAGGAAAGTTCTAGAAGAGGGAAGCTTGAGCCCAAATAATAACCTCACTTCTGCTGTTGATGACGGCCTTTTTGAGACCTACACTATCTCAGACACGGAGAGCGCCACAGAGGATGAAGAGTGGTTGACCCCTAAAGGCAGGCAGGGTTGCTCCTCCCCTCATAGACCCATGGTACAAAAGGGACAGGGAGGACCCCACAGCCAGAGCTCCTTCAGTGCATTACTCTCTCCACCTGCACCCCAGAGTCCTGGTCCCTCTACAGGGCACTCATCCTCTGAAAAGGCCAAGGTTAAGACAGTGCCCACAAAACCAACAGAAAAACGTGAGTATAATGATTGATGCAAGCTGGACTAAACTATATGCTTATGTGCCGAATAAGCACTAGGCTGAAAGTTTTCACCTATTAAAAAAAAAAATGGCAACAGACTGCAACTAAGTATTTCATGGTAGCTGCAGATAGAATACAGTACACGCAACGATGATTGAATGAAAGAAAATTAGTTGCCAGAGACGTTGTAGTTGTAGAGACGTGATCACAAGTCAATGTAAATGGTATGTGTAAACCCTTTTCCTTTTCTATTCTCTATTCTACCTCCCTACTCTGTTTGTTTTCTCCTAGGGGGGCCAAAGAAAGCAGAGGCGAAGCTGGGCAATTTGGAAACTTTTTATGCGTGGCTCTCCGCTCAAAACCCTTCGAAGGTGCCTTGTCCGGCCAGCCTCCAGATCGCCGAGCTGGACAGCCAAATGACCGCCTACTTCAAGTACATCAGGGAGGAGTCTCACCAACACAGTTGGACCTACACCGCCTTGATGAGTTACGCCCGTGCGCTTGACCGTGACTTGCAGAGCCGGGGCTATAGCTTCAGCCTTTTAAAGTCTTCCGAGTTGGTCAATGCTCGCAATGAGCTGAACGCCTGTGGTGAGGACCTCAAGCAGAGGGGGAGCAACAGAGACATAGAAGTGATCCAGAGCCTGAGGCAGGAGGAGGAGGCCGCTCTAAGGCAGATGGGGGTCCTGTCCAGAGCCTCCCCTGAAGGCCTGTTCAACCTGGTCCTACTCAACAACATCCAGGCCTTTGGGAAGATCCATATCCAGGCAAAGTGGCCAGTGTGCTTTTCCGACTTCCAGTTGTTCAACAAGACCCACACGGGGACAGGCAACGGGGTGAAACTGGAGTACCTGGAGTGGAACCATCCCAACGATTCCGAGCAGGGCCCTTTACGGATGCACAGCCTGCCCGATGATCCCGAACGCTGCCCCCTGCGGGACTATAAGCTGTACTCATCCAAGCGCAATGGAGGGTTCTTGAACTCCCACAACGGTTTTTACTGCTCCCACCGGATCCAGTCAGAGCCCTGGAGAAAGGATTGGTACAACCGCACACCCTTGACCAAACCTCGCCTGGAGAAGCTTATCAAGACACTTAGCCACCATATCATCGTCATCCGTAACAGGAAGGCAGAGGCTTCACAGTTAGTGAAGACTGAGCATCGATTATAATTTAACTGTATATGTGCATCTATAAACCAAAGCATAGTCTCCAAACGCAGCTTGTGTTATTGTTTGATGATTGAAGTCAGTGCCATACTATTTTATCATTACATAACACAGAAATTAGACACTATTTGATGGTGTTCAGTAATTCAATGTTATTTTTTTAGTTATTTTCAATTATCTGTCAATAAACTGAAAATTAGAAGCTTTTTACATCAAAATGTTTTTGGAATTTCAAAAATCAAATTGACCCTAACCCTGATGGACATGCCACGTGGCACTATGAATGTCTACATGCCTGCAAACTGTCTTGTCATATTTGAATTTGGTTTATGCTCTTGTCTGCAAGTATAAAGTCTATATGCTATGAAAGCCTGTACATTACAAACTTCAGAATGCCAACATAACTGGAGACAGTTATTTTTGGAGACAGACATCACTGCTGATTGTTTCTTTCCTGCATGCTTTAACGATGTATTTGTATAGAATAGTATAGAATCTAAATTAGTATAAAATCTAAACTACGAGACTGATCTCTTTATACGTTGCATAGATGTAGCATGTGGATCTTTTTCTCAGAGTGCCTCCGTCTGTAATACTTCAGGAAAAGGGCATCTTGAAACTATCTCCAGCCGCTGTCAAGATGATGCACTTTTCCTTATGTATTACCAATGGAAGCCCTCTGAGAAAAATATACCCATGATGTCTATGCAACGGATAGTGTATCAGAAATTTCTCGTAGTTTAGATGTCGTAATGACTTATTTGTATAGACTATATTTACTAAAAAATTACTAGGGAGCAATTGAAACTTTCTGGAACAATTTAAATTACTTGGTTACAATGCAGTGGGGGTTGTTGGTGGTGGGAAGTTCAAAGTTACAGGTTAATCTTACTGTATATTGCAAAGAAGTAATGGTGAAAACACATTTGAGGTGATTCATTTTATTATGAAAAATTATACAGAGCAGCTTCAAGGCAATAACTGTAAGTATAATATCAACCAAGCCCAATTGGTTCATGCACCAAAACCTTTTAAGGTTTGTGTAGGAAATGGCAACTTAACATCCAACATCCATAAAATAAGTTCAAAAGGGTATTTTGCAATAGTATTGGCCTTTGCTTGTGGGCATCCACCTGATTCTTCTCCTCAGTGAGTCTGTGCCGGCGCTAAACAGATATATCTGTGTTCTGATTCTGTGGTGCAGTTCATGGGCGTCCATGTTTTTGGGTTCTGGGCTAACACACAGGTGGAAATAGCACCATCAGGCTGGTGTTCTTGGGTTCTGTTCTTCTTAAGTCTGGAGAACGAGAATGATCGACCATCTGTCCATGACCAATGTCCCGGGCTTCCAGACAGTCCTTTGAACAAACACACGAATCACATATAGCAATAAAAGATAACTCTGTATTGACTCATGGAAAATGTGCAAAGACTAACAATGAATCCCATACCAATCCAAAATGGCTTCTTCCCAGCTAATTTCCATAACCATGTCATGTCTTTTTTGGAGTGGACGCTTGTTAGGTGGCAATCAACCCTAACAAAAAAAAAAAAAAGCATTAGTTCGATTTAAGGCTAGTTGGAACATGTTCTAGCTGGATAGAACCAGCTGGATTGCACTATAGATCACATTATTTTTCACTTCACCTTCAGCAAATAAACAGGGCCTTGGAAAACATAGATTACAACCGGACCAATCAGTGTACTGATCCAGAGTACATTTGTCTAAAGTATGTGAATTAACTATACGTCACAGTCAACACATTTCAGACCTTCTATAAGAATAAGTGCCACAAACAGTCACTGTGTTAAATAAAGGGAAGAAAACAATTTGTTAGTGTTCTGTGTGTATCCTTACAGTAGTGTGCATGCCCGCTGAGCACTGCTCCAGCTGGCAATGCCAGGGCTCAGGATGTAGCAGTGCCTCCTGTAGTGGGTCCAACCGGTGGGGCAGGAACTGCTAACTGACTTCCCAGCCTGAAACATGGAGGAAGGGATAGAGAGAGTATGAGTGAAAAAAAGTGAGTGTGAGAAAGATCGAGGGAGAGAGATTACATTAGCCAGTATGTGGCAAACATGATATTGTCACTTCTGTTACCATAACTCTTGACTTCTCTCAGGGAATGCAAAGTTCTCATAGTTGAATTGTGTATTCCGTAAAACTACACTCCGGAGTTCTTACCTTGCGCTGTCGTCCAGCTCGATGGGACTTGGGTGAAGGAGAGTCCCCCTGTGGGGCATCCCCTACCCTGACCTCGTGGAGGACCTGCCCCTGGCCAGACCAGCTCCAGATAGGGGTCAATTGGAGGTCAGTGTGCACCTGGGGCACCGGCTCAGGGCTCACAGGCTTCTCCTCCTCCAGCCTCAGCGGGATCAGTCCATGAACCTATAGTGTGCACAGTAAAAAAGATGTGATACACTGTCATAAACTGAAACTGTATCTAGCAAACCTGGGTTGGAATAGTATTTGAAATACTTTGAAATACTTTAGGTGCAGTTTATTCAAGTTGCTTAGCATTTGCATTTTGGTTCCATTGCGCCAGGAAAGCAAAATAAACCAAACCTCAAGAAAAGTATTTCATTTAAATACTATTTCGACCCAGGTCTAGTTTTTAGAATGTCTCTCTCCTTTGAAAGAATTAGGAGGTTTCTATAGAAAATACTTACTGTCCAGACTTTCTCTTCACTCTTCCTCTTGACCCCTGATTGATGAGCCTAGGATCCCAGAAGAGAGAAATACAGCATCTAGAGTGATCTCTTTAATCAAGTTCTCTAAATTATGGTGTGACTCACACTTTACATGTTGATCATACCACCTGTTCTCTCCAAAAGACAGGAAAGAGGTGAAAGATACTTCAACAAGCCCATAGTAATTATATTCATGACAATAACCCATTACAACAAGTCCTTCTCTGAATATCTGTGGCTCACCCGGGGGCCATTGCTGCTGCTGCCCAGCACATGTAGTAGCCTTGAGGTCTGGTGGCTGTTGGCAGCCTGGTCCTGGGGCTTGCCCTCACTGAAGTCCAGGTAGGCCCTCCGGTGAGGCACGTCCCCCCTGGGTGGAGGAGACTGGCTCTCCCACAGCAGGTCTGTCTGGATGTCAGTGACATGATCCTCTTCTGGCTGGGGGGAGTGGGGTGGGGGGACACGGGGAGGAGGTGGGGGGGCTAGTCTCTCGTCCTCCTCCACCTTGAGGTCATCGGGGTCACATCTCCCTGGTGCAAGAGATGGAAGTGTGTTTCTCAAATGTGGTAATACATAAAATGTTGTTGGACCCATCCCAGTCTAACACTGCGACCCAGCGGATCTCCACCAAAAATTGGGTTACAGGCAGAAACATTGCTTTATTTGTGAGGGAACAGTAAAAAAGTTTTTGGTGGGTTATGTCACAAAAATTGTTGACAAAATTATGCATTAACATATTAGTTAACATATTATGCATGGAATCCAAATATTTTCCTTTGCCTACAGAATATTGACTGTGTCTTTCTTAATGTACCTCCTCTGGGATCCACAATCTCCACACTGGTTGAGTTCCTCTGACCCAGAACAGTGTTCTTGGGTGCTTTCAGAACCACAGTGAATGTCTCGTGGTTCTCCTCCAGTCCATCGTCATTAAGGTAAATGTTCCATGTTTTCACATTGACCCCTGAATCGCAGTACACACACACACACACACACACACACACACACACACATTCAGAAGATATGTAGTTACGTGTAGTTTGTTTAGGAAATATGGGAATAAATATGGGAAAAAGACAGGTTAAGTGATACAGTACTGTATGTCCGTGTGTGAGGTGAGAAACCCAAATGGGTTTATAAAGGGCACATGTCAATCAACCTTTTTGTTGATTCTGGAAAGGAAATAAAAAGTGACAGTTGCCAATCTCAGACCTGGGTCGAACTGGATCAGGCTAGCTGTGCTGTGAGTGAAATCTTTCCCGACTTTGGCCGTACCCTCTATCACCTACAACAGAGAATAGGGGTTTAAGAATCTTTGACATTGAATAATTCAAATTATTTTATAAGTTAGATTATTATAGAACTACCTTTATGTGAAAGTCAACAAAAGAAAAAAAGGGAAAAGACAAAAGGGAAAAAAACCTAATTTAAATTGACCGTATTTTTATACGACTGAGTGTAATGTTCATACTAACTTCAGCCCTACAGTGGCTTATCGCAAACTTGTTTTTTTCTGGATTGGTACCTGGATAGCTATGTAGGCAGGGTCAATGCTTTTCCCACTGCGTTGGAGTTGCACCTGCAGTGTTGCTGCATTCTCACACACCCGGTAACACGTAGCGGACAGCTCCACACGAGACCACGCTAGCTCCAGTCTGCAAGGAACAGGTGAGTTGAGAGTGGTTAAGATCTCTTTTGTATGGTTTCCATCTGGACTTGTTTACTTAATATTCTAAAGAAATGTGCTTATTTAATGGAAGTCTACATACAGTATGTGCATTGATTCAGAGGACTGGGAGGAAGGGGTCACCATTAATATATTCCAGGTATGCTTCCCATACAGATAGCGTATGCAAAGGCAGTTTATTTCATAAACAGTCGTTGCATAAACGTACATTTCAGGCAGCATGGTATTTCCAGCAGGGTCAGTGACCCGGAACTCAAGGCTGTCCCCTGTTACCTCCATGTCTGTGGGGATGACATAGAGCACGGCACGCTGGTCCAAATCCCTCTGGGTGAAACGTCCTTTGATGTACGCCCCTAGGACAAAAACAGAGAGAGCTATTTCAACAATCCTATTGACCACGTTACAATTACTCTGGTGTACAATGATGTGCTACTCTGAACCAGCTAGCTTTAACCAGGTGTACCTGTGAGGGCATTTTCCAGGTAGCCGAAGTGCGGTGGCCTTGTGATGATGAACTCCAACTCCTGGGCTGGGCTGTCGTGGTCAGAGGCCTGGAGGTGACGAGAGGTGATGTAGATGCCTTGCCTGGCCCCCTGGAGGTTCATCACTGTGCTGGGGGTCCGCTTGGTTACCAGGTTGGGGGGGTTCTTGTCAACCTGCTCCAACTATGGGTATACAGTTTGTTTGTTTGTTTGTTTTTCATTGGTTAATTGCTGAAATGCAATGTGTTAGTACTGGGCTGGAACTAAAGTTTGCACTCCTGTAGCTCTCCAGGACCAGAGCAGGTCACTGACAGTTGTGTAATTACACAAAATCGCCAATAGATGGAGCTATCATTATGTGTCATGACGACTGCTAGAGAATGGTTTGTGTTACTGGCAACTAAGAGAGAACATGCCAATGAATTACAAAAATATCAATGCATATTTCGGAGTATGATTGAAGAATAGATTGTAAAACTCTTAAGACCACATCTCTCCTTAGTAATACTACATGTCCCTTCTTGTTCTATGATCCATACCACCTCAGTCCATCGCCACTCCGTTCTGAAATATAGCTGCTTTTTGTCGTACACTAACTGCACCTGAACCGCGCTCCCCAAAGTCCCCCCTTGTGAGCTCTGTTTTAGATATTATTTATGATGCTTATGAAAGCACGGCGCAGTCAGGTGGGGGACAGAGGTTAACCATTGAGAGGAGCAAGGCCCTGTCATTTGGCACACAGCAACACATCACGATTCAAGCTAAATGATAGAGAGAGGAGTCCCGCAGGGCTCGCTGAGAGAACATTTCCTGGCCACACTGCCTCACCTACCCCTCCCCAGTATATACACACACACACACACACTCACACACACACACACACACACATATAAACTCAAATAAAACATCCCCCCGCCCCCACAAACGCACACACACACACGCACACACACTCTTGGAGGCTCAGGCAGGCTATACTGGCCAACATGTTAGCCGCCTGGCTGACTGCTCGCGCTCTAGAATATTGGAGTGTGTGTTGGGCTACAGGAGAGGGGCGGCACGAGGCACAGCAGCCTGTCCACCGGGCCCATCGGCCCACCAGACTAGCAGGTTAGCATGCCATGCGAGACGTGGGTTAACGCTCTCATCTTTCTCATCTTTACCATGAGGAAATAGAATTATTATATATAATGCAGTAAGTGAAATATACAGTAAGTAGTAATTACAGTAGTAGGCTGAACACTTGAGAATAAAGTTCCTTTTTCAAAGTTAAGTCTGTCTACAGGGTACTGTTTCTGACCTTAAGTGCATGGTTAGCTCACTTTTAGTGCTTGTAAGAATGTGAGCATCTGATAGGAACTATGACATGTATTGACTTATAAACTAAGTCAAATCTATGTTTACACAGTGTTCCGCCATAGAATTTGATAAGCGTTTGAGCCTCTTAATCTCAGAGGGCAATAAGAGACGGCAATAAAAACACACTATTTCCACCTATCTTTGGTAACTATCCTGTTCCCTAACTTTAAATGACCATTTTTTCCTATATCAAGGCTGTATTTAGAATGTATAGTCCAGTGTGACCCACCTGTATGGTGAAGACCACGGGTTCCTCCTTGAGCTGTCCATACTCCAGGTAACCCTTGTTGGTGCCATCCGAGGGCAGGAAGCAAAACCTGTCAATCTCAGCCGGGCTGCCTGGTTGATGCTGGTAAGCCAGGTCCAGGTTATTGACGTCAGTCTGGGTGAATAGTGGAGGCGAAAGCGGGTATCCCCTCAAGAGAAGCTTGCCGTACAGGGGAAGCTGAGTGAGGGTGTAGGTCAGGTTCCCTACAGCAGTGTCAGGGTCAGTGAGCTCCAGGTGCTCTGGTGTGATGGTCTGCACACTGCCCTCTGTCAGTTGGAAGTCGGTATTGCGGTTGAGGGAAGGCGGGATTCGATCTCTGTGTTCTATAGTGAAGTGCAGGGAGCCACTTCGGGAGGTGTCTACATTGGTGATGACAAAGCTGTGGAGAAATGTGAGCAGTTGAAATTCGTGAAAAGCATATTATTTGTGTAAGTAAGCAGTATTTTTCCTGACCAAGTGATCCTGGTAGGAGTAACAGAGTTGTGCTTCAAAAATATCAAAACTCTTGCATTTGATTGAGAAATCACTAAATTCATCACATTTTTCTCCCATGAGAAATAATAAATCCAATCTAACTGGCAATAAATCACTCTTAAGGGCCTCTTTCCCATTAGCAGGCTTGGTGAGTCTTAGTGTGTGTTCACTGGCCTGTCCACAACCATTGTCACTGTACCATGTGGCCTGACCACATGGTACAGTGACAATGCACTGGACCTCAAAAGAGGGGATAAAGGGGAGTGTGTGTGTGTGTGTGTGTGTGTGTGTGTGTGTGTGTGTGTGTGTATGTGTGTGTATGTGTGTGCACGTGTGTGCATGTGTGCGTGTACAGATTTTGTTCAACCTGCTGCCAAGTCAATCTGCCACTAACACACACAGCTCTGTAGCCCTGCAGCTGATAACTGCCCCAGGCTCCACCACCCACGACAAACAACACACCGGCCGCCACCACACACACACACACACACACACACACACACACACACACACACACACACACACATTTGCAGGTCCGCCTCTCTCAGCCAAACCAGTGTAACATCTGGCACCACCGCCCCATATTTGCTGGGTAATTGTGCCCAGGGATCCCAGTCTGTACACTCCACTCTGGCCGTCATGGCAACCGATGCCAACCTCTGTTATTATTCTCCTAATAATGCCCATTCATCATCCGCTGTCACGGCAACATACAGACAGAGAGAGAGACAGAGAGAGACAGAGAGAGAGAGAGAGAACCTGTGCATTGAAAACACCTTCTGCCTGGTGCCTGAGCCAGGTCTCAGCATTGACATACAGGTGTAAGCTCAGGTGTGGCCCCATCTGAGAGAACGCCTCAGTCACAGCAATCTGCCAGCACCCCCACCACCCTCCACTTTGAACATACAGGCTCTGTTACTGTTAAATGGATTTTGGTGGCGCCAGCCTTGATTTCAATGTGTATAACTATTTACAGTTGAATGAGCCTGGCGGACATCCTGAAGAAGTCGCACCCTCACCAATGTTGTCAATTCCTTTGCGATTGTAATGGGTCTGAAGAAATCGCACCCTCGCCATTCCTTTGTGATTGTAATGTATCTCACACCTTGTCCTTTGTTGGGAATCTTATCTTAACTTGAGGGCATGGTGAAAATAGCATTTTGGGTATTCTTAATGGAATCTAGGATCCGATATGATTGATAGTCTGTCACACAGGGATTAGCAAAGCATTATCAATCATTATTAATCATGAAATATCTTATGTTTGACCCGTCATCTATTCTTCAGTGTTTTATTTTCTTATTCTATACTACCGTTACTGTTAACTCATGAAGCTGGTTAACTACATAGCTGCCTCTGATAGCACTATGGCCAATTCTAATTGACTGGGGATACTGTACTTGTACTCTACTAGAGACATGCCTACTCAAAATTCTGAACGCTTTAAAACTAAGGATGTGGTCAGCTATTTTGTCTTCTTGCTCCTCTCTCTGATGCAGACTGCTCGTTCCATTGCTCCCTGCATGTGTCACTACAGAAATAGTCATTGGCGAGAACTGGGCCTCATACTGTGCCACCCAATGCTGGCCCGCTATCATGTCTTCTCTCTGACTGCACAGGCGATGTGCGCGCCCGCTAAATTGCTCCCCCTCTCCTCTTGCCTCCTCCCTGGCTGGCTTGGCTGCAGAATGGCTGCTGGCTCCCAGCTGACCCTGAGGTGAAACCAGCCAGGGCTCTGGGTGACAAACCCAGCCCTCAGACACACGAGGGACGGAGAGGAGAGAGGAGAGGACAGGTCAGCCATACGCCTTCTCCATCTAGCAAGCCTCACTGCCAAATTGGCTGGAAAAGCACATAAACATACTGTAGCAGGAAAAAGGCTCTCATCTCTTGACACTTTTCTCTTTTTTCAATCTCGCTCTCTTCTCTTTTCCCATATTCGCAGTCCAAATGTGTGTGATACTTTTTGGGAAGTGTGATGTCCCTTTTAGAAGATGCAATTATATCAACAGACCAATTCATGACATTGAATACTGTTTTTTTTAGATACGACCACTTGATGCCAAGTGATTTGTGTGTTTTTGTGAGGAGTTTTTGTGATAGTGGTTGTTGAAAGACAGTTCTCAAACCACTAGACTTTGTTTATCACTCTGCTCTGCGGTTCATTTCTAGGGGTAGTTTCCGCACCTCTGTTCTTTTGTATTAGTCTGTGGGTCGGGAATCTTTGACTTTGAGAAGGGCTTATCATTGGATTTTATTTGTAGATAAAGCAGTTTTTTTAAAACTACCATTTTACTTCACAACATTGCTTTTATGATGACCTCGTGATGATCAGACATGCTCTCACAGCATGCTACTTTTTATTGTCACACACTGGTTTAAAGTCTTTAGTTAGGAATCAGCTCACAGAGACATGCTCTTGTTTTGATTAATTAATGTGTGTATTTTGTATTTTATTGTGTTGTATTTTTTTATGTGTTGTTTTATATCATATTTGTATTGTAAACAGGGCGCTGCAAAAGATACTTTGGTCTCAGTGTGTCTCCCTGAATAAATAAAGGTTAAATTAAAAAAAATATGAATATGAAAGAGAAATATGAATTTCAATTTGAATGGACAATAAACCTTTACATTTGAAACAGAAATAATAGTTATTATATACAAAACATTGACATCCCTTGCTTATTTCAGTGCCACACTTACTCATTATACTGAAACATCATCTAAAGTGTTACAGTAGCATCTTCTACCACAATATGAAATGATTGTACAAATAGTCACATGATAATCACATAATGTTACATTATAATTATTCCATTTATATACATTATAATTATTCCTTTTTTACTATTTGATGATTATGTCGTGTATATCAACATGGCAATCTGACCTGAAGTAGTCCATCTGGGCTGTGTGGCTGTTGTCGTGGGTGTAACATACGCGCTGGGCAGCCACGTCCAGCTGGGTGAAGGTGAGCAGAGGCACCCCGGGATTCTTGATGGCGTGGACGTGTCCGTGTTTAGGAGGGATGGACATGGTGTACATCAGCTCCTCCGGTCTAGCCGCTCCGTCAGAGGCCAGCAGGATGTCTGTGGTCAGGATGACCCTCTCGCCCTCCATCAGAGATACAGGCTTAGTGACAAGCATGATGTCACCTAAAAACCAATGAGAGAGGTGCAAAAAGGTCAAATGTATTTCAATTAATATGCAATTCTGTAGATTAGTTTCATGGAGGAATGAGTAGGAATCAAGCACTATAATTATTCCAACTAGAAAGACAAATTGAAGTTACAGTATGGCGTAGACAGTGCTAATGACTTGTCGTAGTTTTGTCATGTGGTATGTCTATGTGCAGTGAAATTGCAGGGAGTTGTCCCTTGCTGATAGTGCCTTGACTTTCAAGCTGACTATGAACTGTACAAGCAGTCCAGCTACATTAGCAGTTGGAGTCGTAGTTTGCCAACTAGCATTGCTATTTAGAGGGGAAATAGGGGAAAATCTGAGACAAAAGTCCAAATTCAACCAAAAAGAGCAAAAGAGGAATAACAACCTTAAGAAATATGTTTGTTTACACTATGAATGGGGGAACAAGGGAATGACGACTAGGGAACGGGGGAGGGACGTAACGCGGCTCTACAGCTGTTCCCTGCCTGATCCTTAAATTATTCACCGTCCGAGGTGTGCGCCGGAGGTGTGCGCTCTTCCTGAGCGCCGGAGCACCTGAGCGTTTCTCACCTCCACTCCTCCAGGATCAGAGGGTAGTGAGCCAAGAGGGCCACCGCTGCTGCTCGCCCTGCCCTCCCTTCGCCTCACTCGCCATGCTTACCCAACTGGCAAAGCTGGCTACAGGGAGAGGCAGAGCTACTCAATTATACATGCACAGCACTGACGCAGGGGCTTTCGCAGCCACTGTTGCGTGCAGGTTACAAAATGGCAGCCGTGGTCACCCAGGTGGGCACGGAGGCGTGGTGGGGTTTTGAGTTTTTTTTTTTTGTCCTAAACATTGTCAGTCTACAGTGTTGCAGTTGACAGAATTCTTGTACAGGAACAGGTTATTTGATTATTCAGCAACTGAATATACAGTAGCTTCACATTACTTTTAGAAGGAGAATAGAATGAATAGTTGTTTTCAGCTCTGCTTGAGCTCTGCTCTATCCTCCCAGACAACAGGCAAACACGTATCACTGAGGAGGCCACAGTGCAGCATACTGCACCTGGTCTGGTTGTTTTACCAGCGTATTTTAGGTAATACAATTCTGTGGTTATACTTTAAGTGGTTATCTAGTGCATTATGTTGATATACATGATTAGATTCCTACTGTATGTGGCGTTGTGGTGCAGTTGTCCTCACCCCTCTGGACAGTGCGTACTGAGATGAAGAAGCTCTGAGGAGGGGACTCATTGTCCACGTCACTGAGGAAGAAGCGGAAACTGTCGTGACCTTTGAACCCACTGCTTGTGGTGTGGGCATACCATAAATGGTTCATCTCAACATCCTCCTGGGTGAAATTCTGACCTGGCCCCAGATCTGACCAGCCAGCTTCTGTCTGTGGAGAGGACACACACACACACACACACACACACACACACACACACACACACACACACACACACACACACACACACACACACACACACAATTTAAATGATGAAACAGTTTAATTGAAATGCATTCGTAGGTGTCACACTAACCTTCAGCTGCAGCTTTCCAAACCTGGGCCCTGCTGTGAGGATGTAGCAGAGCTCATTGTGAGGGGTGTCCAGATCCACTGCCTCCAACACCACACTGGAGATGACCCTCTTGGCCATAGAGTCCACCTCCACCCCTGCATTCCTGAGAGGAGTCATGGAGGGGAGGTATAGAGGACATGGTGAGGAGAAGAGAGAGACAGAGTGACAGAGACAGCGATACTACACCATAGGCCATTGAAGGAGAGCTACACTGAGATTATGGCACTGAGGGTTAAGAGATAGACAGACTAAAGACCACAGAGACAGACAAAGAGGAGAGAGAAAGAGAGAGAGAGAGAGAGAGAGAGAGAGAGAGAGAGATACATTTGTAAATGGCACTGAGGGCTAAGAGATAGACAGAGATATCTGTAAGGGACTCTATGTAACATTTACTTCGTCTTAGAATCAAAAGTCATTGGCAATAAATGGGAAACTGAATATTTAGTATTTTCTGATTTTAACAATTCAGATATTTGTCTTTGCATATCAATTTACATCAGAGAATATCCCCTTAATAGGGAAACAACATGTGTAATTACATTGTAGCAGAGCATTGAGAGGGCATTGAGCCCTAGAGGTATGTTAGGGTTAGGGCTATAAAATCACTGTGAGGTTAAAGTATAGATTCTCCGCTTTAATTCAATGTTTTCTTTTTTCAGATTGGTTTCAGCATTTAGAAATTACAACCCTTTTAATACATAATCCCCTATTTCAGGGCACCAACAGTATTGGAAAATTGGCTTGACTGGTGTTTCTGGTTAGTCAGGTGTGTTCTGTCACATCATTTGTGCAGGCATAAGAGAGATGTCAATGTCTAGTATTGATTCTAGGCTTTGCATTTGCCTTTGGAGTCTGCTATTGGTGTCTGTCAACATGAGGACCAAAAAGCTGTCAATGACAGTCAAGGAAGCCATTATTAGGCTGAAATATCAGAAAAGCAAACGGGCTGGTAGGCCAAGGAAGACTTCTACAGTGCAGTTATGCTCACCATAATTAAGAAAACACCAAAAACAACTGTCCCACAGATCAGAAACACTCTCCAGGAGGTAAGCGTGAATGTGTCAGAGGCTACCAACAGAACTACAGAAGCTTCACTGCAAGATTCAAACCACTAGTTATCCTCAAAAAGGATGGTCAGGTTACAGTTTGCTAAAAAGTAGCTAAAAAGCCTAAGAAGCCTAAAAAAAAAAAAAAAAAGCCTAAAGAGTGTTGCAGAGTGACTGCAAGAGGACGATTCATCATACAGTAACACAATGACCCCAAACATACTGCCATAGCAACTAGAGAGTTTTTCAGGGCCAAAAAGCGGAAAGGTCTTCACTGGCCAAGCTAATCTTCAGATTTAAATCCAATTGAACATGCATTTCATTTCCTGGTGATAATATTTTAGGCAAAAAGACCTCAAAACAAACAACAACTGAATATGGCTGCAGTACAGGCCCGGCAGAGCATCACCAGAGAATATACCCAGCATTTGGTGCTGTCAATGGGTCGCGGACTTCAGGCAGTTATTGCATGCAAAGGATTGTTGATGAAATACTAAACGTGAGTACTTTATTTGGACATTATATGATTTTATATTAAAATGCTGTACTCTAAATGATTAACCAAATCTGAAAAATTTAAAAAAGTAGTATCATAAATGAACATTTCTACAACTCACAATTGTCTCAGGTTTTGCAGTTATGGATCGTGCCTTTAAGGGTGACAGGCACAGAGAGACACCAAGAGCCATACTGAGGGCCATACAGCGAGACACTACCAGCATCACCAGCAGAGAGAGACAAACACTGAGGGGCCACAGAGGCACCAATGCCTAGCCTAACCTAGTCTGCGTGCTCAGATGAGCCCTAGATAAGTAGATCAAAGAAACACCAGAACCAAACTGCCCCCCTGCCTCACATGGAACAAAAGGCGAGTAGGAGCGGACCTGTCACAGCGATCCACCAGGACACCGCAAACAAGGAAGCAGGCATCTGCCAAAAAGCCACATTATTTCTGCCTTCATGGCCTTTACAGCACAAGCACACCCTCTGCCAACGCACTGACTCAAAAAAACTCCTGATCTAAGGAGAAAAGGCAGGAGTGGCGGCTGGCCGCGACAGCACAAAGACCTAGTCAAGGATGTAACTTAATTCCCAGTCACTCATTCAAGGGGGACACAGATTTCCTCCTGTGCCCGCCACATGTGCATGTTCTGTCCCACTCACAATCCTCTCTATTCCCTCTCTCTCTCCCACCTTCACCCCCCTCATCCCCCTCTGCTTCCCTCACGCCCCCATCTTTCCCTCCCCTCCCCTCCCCTCTGTCCGCCTCCTTGGCTCCCAGTTTGTCCCAGGGCGTCCTTACTTTAGCAGCCGGGGTTTTTCATCATTGACTGGTAAGACACGGACCCACGCTGTCCCCTGGACTGTGTGCACGCCATCTGTCAGCTGCATGGCGAAAGTGTCCTTGAGGGTTTCCGTGTCATCGTGCATGTACATGATCTTCATTCCTGCGGATAGGGGGGCAGGAGGGGAAGAGTCAGGGAGAGTGGATGAACAGGAGGGCAGGTTTTTCAGGGGTGTTTTCGTATGCATTCCGTCATGCTATAAAGTTAAATAAAGTGCTGTGTACCTACTGTAACACTGAAATTAAAGTTGAAAAACATAGCAAATTTAATCCAAATAAACTGATGCAAATATTTCACATTCTCCCTTTAATTATAGAGATTAGCTTTTCAGAACCAATTCACTGCTATTTATGTTCCTATGTCTGGTTCCTAAGTCTGGCAAAGCAGTATGAACATGACCATCAGATGTCACCATATGCACGGTATGACCATGCTGCTACAACACATCACACACAGGAAGCAAGGGCAAAGGTTATCCACGGAGACAATCACCACCATGGTCTTTTTTTTGCCAAACAGCTTTTACACCCATCCAACTGAGCTAATGCCATGTTCACCGATGTTTCCATGGGTCTGCTGAGCAGGCTAACAAGGAGAGCTGTGTGTGTGCGTGCGTGCGTGCGTGCGTGCGTGCGTGCGTGCGTGCGTGTACGCATGAGATGTACAGTCACTGAACACTCAGTGCACAGTGGCTGAGAGGTAATTGCGCACCAAGAGACAGGGAGAGGGGGAGAGAGAGAGAGAGAGAGAGCAGTTGGAAGGACTTTTTGCAGGGGAGGCAGCAGCACCACGGGCGCTCTGCGACCTCTGTCTCCAACATCTGTTCAGCAAGGGGTTAGACCCCGGCGACGACAACAAACGGCAGACCTCTGGAAAGCACAGCCTAGGCGGGGGGTGGGGTTGGGGTTGGCGGAGTAGTACAGGGCAGGCTGGCCTTGTAATGGGACCCTATGCCTGTAAGTACCCCCATCCATAAACAACAACCTTGTATCCATAAAAGAACAAAGACTAACAGGAGACACACTGGAAAAAGATTTCCTAATACTTCATAAAAACATGTGAGGACGTACAGAAGCATATGACATCAGCTGCTAGGCTGTCACATTGTTGTAATGGTGTAAAAAATTAAAAGGGCTTTTGTGTGTGGACTGCAGAAGCATGATGAATCTAATTTGGATAGCAGGCTCCCGTGGGCTGGAGGGGTCAACACTGCGAAGGTCAAAATGTCCGCAGGGGCATCCAGGTCAAAGGCATGAAGATGTTTAGGTTTACTGGACCTTTACATGTATTAATATTCCTTATTTCACAAAGCGTAAGGCTGTTGTATTTCTTGTGAAAATCTAAATGGGGGATTTCAATGGAAAATGGCACCAATAATGTCAATACCTGAGCTATTAGTTTAAAAAGAAACACAATCCTTTTGGTATACCTTGACAACATTCAAGTATTGACTGTAAGACCAGGCCAGATTGATAAGTAGTTCAACTGGCACCAACAGATTTTTTTATTTCTAAATTATTTTTGTGTTTTTTTTAAAAGCATGCTGGCGATTCCTCACAGCAATCATTTGGGAGAAGGTCTTTCTGTATAGTGCTAACCTGTGATATTCACATGAATTATGACTCATTTAATGCACAGTGAATTATAAGAGACGTTACAATGTATCTAACTTCCTAGAGCTACAAATAATCCTTGACTGACAAATAATCACGGAAATTCAAAAGCTGAGCTATGGAGGTTATGGTAGAAATAATTGTTAATTCTAAAATAACTGAGTCAAACATTTGCTGCAAAATCAATGCTCTCTGACGATCTCAAAACATACATATTGTACATAAGTTCTTCTCTGATGGTTGGTTGTGGATCCTAATGGCTATAGTCCTACATTTTTGTCTCCAGTGCAAGAAAACATGCAACTCCAGGCTTAATTATGATCAATGAGTATCTCATACAGTAAGGGTCTACTACTACCTCTAGCCCCTAACCCATAGGCACTCTTGTAGATCAGACATTTCTGAAGGCGGACAAACCAAGTCTGCCCCCCTTCTTTCAATCCCTTCCCCCAAATGGCCATTGTAAACTTATACAGACAAAGGAACTGTCTCACTTTGATGTTGAGTAACTGTGGTTTGCATGCGACTGCATCTCTTCGGAAACTGATAAGATCAGGTCTGATTGGTTCATCCTGACAACTCAAAAGGCTAGGGGTTTGGAGTACAGCACTTATTACTCACTCACCTTTTCTCAGATCCTGCATGGTGAAGGAGTGCACAAGCAGGCTCTGCTGGAGGAGTTTAGCGCCCATGTCCTTGTAGCGACTCATCTCCCCCCCATAGATGCTGTTCAGCAGGCTCCCGTGGGCTGGAGGGGTCAACACTGTGAAGGTCAAAATGTCCGCAGGGGCATCCAGGTCAAAGGCATTAAAAATGACAGGGTTCAGGTCCTTTATACCTCCCTCTATCACCTGGGAGTAGAGACAGAGAGAGAGAGAGAGAGAGAGAGAGAGAGAGAGAGAGAGAGAGAGAGAGAGAGAAGGTGGGGGGGGGGGGCAGGGCAAAAAGATAGTGAAGAATACATGAGAGAGGGATATTACATATATTACAAATATTTTGAAAATTAAGTCATCACCAATCAAAAACGGTTTAAGCAGGTGTAAGCAAGGGGCGCAGGATGCATCTTCAAAGAATCGGAACAGACCTAAAGACTCGGAAAGGCCAGAGAATAAACTCACAGAGAAGTTGCTGAGCAGCAAGGATGGGGTCTCATCATTGGTGGGGTTGATGATAACATAGAAGGGGACGGGGTTGGACTTGTGCACTCCATCACTCACGCTGACCAAAAACTGGTCCACGGTGGGCTCCACTCCCTGGTGGTCGGCCTGGACGTAGTTGATGTAGCCTGCACTGAGGTGGAGGAGGCTGAAGGAGACTGGGACCAGAGAGAACAGCAGGTGGTGGTCAGAGAATGAGAGAAGAGTGGACAGCACCTCCTAGATAATGCATCATGCTACCTTTTAGTCAAATAACGGTCTGTGAGTTTATGGAGTTTGCATACAAAACCTAAGCCTATCATCACACCATGCAGACACAAGGCCCCACTGACCCACTCTCAGCCCTGCGTTGCTCTTCTCGGCACCGGGCGAGGGCAGCGTGTTCTCCAGGAAGCCACGCTGCGGAGTTGTCTCCAGGAGGAAGAGCAGATCGTCTGGGGTGCTGTCAGGGTCCAAGGCCCCCAGCACTCCCCCACACAGACAGGCTGAGGAGCCCTCGTCCACCACAAACATGTCACCTGCCAGGGACAGACACAGAGCATGACAGAATACCCAACAGGGTCAAATAAGTATTGATGCTTCTTAAACTTGAAAAATTAAGATATACTGCTCAAGGTCTTACAAACTCATTTTCTGAAGTGTGGCAGCCTTTAATTCAATATTTGGATGATCAGTTCCATTGTAATGCATAGCTTATTATCGATATGCATGGGAGTGTATTTGTGTGCCTGTGTGCATGGATAAATGTATCTGTGTATGTATATAAGTACATGTGCATGTTGGTATGTGTGTGTGTGTGTGTGTGTGTGTGTGTGTGTGTGTGTGTGTGTGTGTGTGTGTGTGTGCACATGTATGCAAGTACACTGGGACAAGGTTGTTTCACATACCCCATTTGTACTGTTCACCTTTTTCACTTATTTTTCCATAATCCATCCATCCATCCGTCCATCCATCCATCCATCCATCCATCCGTCCATCCATCCATCCATCCGTCCGTCCATCCGTCCATCCAGGCACCCATGCACCCACCCATCCAACGCTAGTCTAAACCTCTGTCAATCCATCCAATCTCCACTCTCCACTCTCCACCTCCCTTCCTCCCCCCTCCTCTCTCACACTCTCTCTCTCCCTCCTTTCCTCTTTTGGTTCTTGGCCAGCCCGCTGCCACCTGGGTGCTGATAAAGCCATCATGCCCATGCTCACTGGCATCTGTGCCCATTTACAGCACTGATAAATAATGAATAGAGACCCGGCACTGGCGGGGGTTTCGGGGGCGGGGGTGGGGGGTGTGTGTGTGTGTGTGGGGGGGGGGGTGGGATTGGGGGTGTAAGTTAATAACTAGCAGTCTGGGATATAGGTGATAAAACCATTCATCCATCCCCCCATAAACAAGAAAAGAGGCAAAGCCGGATTCCTCTGGTTTTGCTTGGTTAATGCTCTTACGCCCGCCTTGTGCCTTTATTCAATGCAAATTAATTAGACGACTACATTTCCCTCACTAACTACTCCCGTTTTGGTGGGCTGCTGTACAGTAGTGGTGAAACACCCCCTATTTCTTCCTGCCTGGGATTAGCGAATTAGAAGATCATGCTTGTGATGGGGCAGGGATGGCTAATCCCAGCAGCGAGCAGGGTATAAGGGAGGCCTAAACGTGTCTTTTTCTTTTGTGAATGAGGGATGCGCTTTTTGTCTTTTGTTTGCTGAGACCCTCATTGTCCGGTGGCTCTCGTGGGTGTCTGCATGGCGTGGTGTCTGTTGGCTAACACTAGTTCTCCTCCCTTCCTCAGTAGGCAGTAATCCCAACCAGCTGTGTGTGTGCCCTCTGCACACAACAACATTACAAAATACTGTCTACACACCAGCAATGGATTTCACTTACAGTTTACCCTCACCAACACACACACACACAAACACACACACATGCACGCACACACGCAGGCACACACACAGATATATATATTTTCTTTTAAATATATGTGCAAAATCAAACACAAACTCATGCATGCACACACGTACACAAACAGACACACACACACGCACGCACTCACGCACACACACACACACACACACACACACACACACACACACACACACACACACACACACACACACACACACACACACACACACACACACACACACACACACACACCCCTACATCCCCTCCCTAGTTGCTATCCTTAGCCTTCTCATTCTCTCCCAATGGTCACTGTTCCCTATTGATAACTGCAAAGTTGCCTTTCACATGCAGAGATTTACAGACCAATCCCTCTTCTTGGCTCAGCTGAGCATTCCCCCTCCCTCTCCAGGAATTTGTGTGTGTGTGTATGTGTGTGTGTGTGTGTGTGTGTGTGTGTGTGTGTGTGTGTCCGCGTGCGCGTGTGGGTGTGTGCATGCACATGTGTGCGTGCGTGTCTGTGTGTGTGTGTGTGTGTGTGCCCGTGCGCGTAAAGACACAATGCTTGCCCTGCTGCCACTCCCAGTGCAGAGTGTGTGTGCGAGACTGATTAAGTGATTCTGCTACAGTGATGTCTCTCACCACCTGCCACAGAATGCCCCACAGAGGGCAGGAAGAAAATTACTTCCCTAGTCTGGGTGCATGTTCTCAGACATTAAGGGGATTGTCATAAACACATTATAGAAAACCATTACACATCAGCCAAAATCCGAACAATGGAACTGAGATGATGAGGAATCTTGTAACAGCTTGTTCCATCCACACATTCCCCCCCCTACATAGAGGAGCACTGACTAAGGGAGACCAGGGCTGTGGTCCTATTCCCTGCCCTTCTCACTGAAGTGTGCACCAACTCTTGTATTTCCCCCTCCTGACACAGAAGCCAAGCTGTAGTTTACCCATGATTACTGTTGGTGTCTTGTCATTGACAGGAAGCACCGTCACGTTGAGATCATACACTGGAAGTGTTCCATGTAAAGGGACGGGCGGGGGCAGGTCATCGCCATGGCAGCAGTTTTCTGTTGACCCCGCCTCTCCATCTGACACGATGAGGGTGACCGAGTCGGACACAGGGTTGGGTCCAATCTCTCCTCCTATAGGTCAAAGCGGTAGGTAGTTAGGAGTATCACTTATTGTCAGTGTTTTGTTTTTTTCTAAGCATTTCATAGATGGGAGAAGGATGGGAGGACAAGACAGTACATGAGACAATGGCGGTTAGCAAAGTTTAAACTGAATGTCTCACATGGAGAAATGTTCTTTAGGAACACAGTGAAAGATAAAATAATCTTGTCAGATCTGTCAATATTTTACTTGAAGATGTATTATTGTAATGTTATTATTGTATTGTAATATTGATGGTACATTGTGTCAAAAATAACCACGTTAGGGATGGGACGCATATGCGCATATGCATTGACATGTAAATAAACAAATCATTAATTCATTCATGCATTAATTCAATCATTCACCTCCACCTTCGACCAATGCTTTAGATCAGCCACGTTTATTGACATGTCAATTCTGTGAGGTTAGTAGGACCCTTTTACTCCTCACCTGTGTGTATGTAGTAGATCAGACCCTGGAGGACATCCTGTTGGGAGAACTTGTCCACTGTGACCCCCCCTCTCTGCAACTCTCCTCGGCTGGGGGTCCTGGCCAACATGTATGTCAGCCTGGCATCGTCACTGTCTGCATCTGTGGCAAACAGGTACTCAGCTGTGACCTGCACCCGCCCCCCCTCCTCACAGGTGAAACCACCACGTAGCCCTGGTCCTAGTTGGGGCGGTTCGTCGTTCACTGGTAGGATCTGAGCAGAGGGAGAAAAGGTGGCCAAAATATAGAATTTTGCCTTTGGCTTGAAACGTCACAACATAATGTCAGGCATCGCAAACGCACCTGGAGCATTTTATCCTCAAGTGAATTTCACTTTAACTGTACAAAGTAAGAGGGAAGTGAAACCACATTAAGTAACATGCAGTGTGCAGTGTGTGTTAGATAAACATCGGACATAATGCATGTTGATTGCACTCAAAATAAAATGTATTGTTATGTTAATATTAATGTCAATGTACATAATCATCATTATATTTTTATCTTTTACCCCATTCAACATTGTCAGCTTGAGCTGACATCATCATGGCAGGTTTCGGTCCACTCACCTGTACTGGTAAGACTACATCAGCAGAGCTGACTCCATCAGATACTATGAGACCAACACTGTCCTCCACTGTCTCTGAGTCATCATGGATGTACCTACAAAGACGGGTGGAGAGATGCTTAAACCTATTGCACTACAGTACTGGTCCACCTGTAGTGCACTTCACTTACATCCTACTATTTCACACTCCTGTACTGTCTGTCCTCAGAAACACTCTTTCTTTGGTGCGTTCTCATAAACTTTCCCTTCCTCCATAGCATGTCCTCATCCAGACTCTCTCCTGGGAATCCCCTCACCAAGGCTGGGATTCAAACAGCAGAAAGGGGCTTTCTTCACTTTGGTTTCACAAGGATGTTTGACTTGCACCACAGCACAGCTGCCTCCATGAGGGATTTGCTAATCAAATGTACAACTGATTTAATCATATCCCAATATTATTTTCCCTAGTGTGTGCCAAAACAGACTCCCACTGACTACACTATGTCCTCATCAAGACAAAGTGTCTACAGTGTATCCTCCTACCTGAGCCTTAGCCCTCTGAGGTCCTGGAGGGTGAAGGTGTCCCCTTGTTGGAGCTGGTGTCCCTGCAGCTCCAGCCTCCCGTGGAAAGGTTCTCTCTGCACCCCCACCTTAAGGCCCTCCTCCACACTGTCCCCATCCCGCACCAACAGGTGCTCCTCCGTCACGAACGCCCCGCCTCCCTCCTCTACCCTCAGCAAGTTGGTGAACACCTAAGGAGGGAAAGAAAGTAGGGCCGGGCTTAATTACGTTTCAATTCAAGAAATGAAGGGGATGAAATGAAGTGGGCAGGTTTCATTTAATTAACTGAATTTCAATTGATCTCCAACCAATACAGTACTGGTGACAGGCTAGGATTAGTTTGGGTCAGTTTAGGTCATCTTAAAGTCTTTAATGTCTGGTCTGAAATGTAGTTTTATGTTGCTAATACCAAGCTTGGAGAAATGTTATTGTATCATTAAGATCACTATTCACTTAAATGACATGCATGACGTCACCTCTGGAGCCTGATTGTCCACGGGGGTGACGGTGATGTTGAAGACCAGGCCACTGATAGTGCCACCATGGTGGTCACCCACTGAGAAGACAAACTGGACAAAGACTGGCTCTGGGCCGATGTCCTCTATGGGTGGCATGTAGCCAACCTTCATGTGGTTCACTGCATGCTAGGGAAAATGACAAGTGCCTTCCTTAAGGTCTAGTAATGCCCAGTATACTGTAAGTACACTGTAAGTACACTGTAAGTACACTGTAAGATAACATAATGTAATCATGATAAATGCATAGCAGTGCAACACAAATTAATTTCAGGTGGGGGGATGAATACTCTTGCAAGGCACTGTATATCACATCCATACAAATGTAGCATAAACCGATAAAGGTATTTATGTAATAGCACAAAATATACCAGTTAAATCTTTTATAACCTGGTATTGTATATATAACCTGGACATTGGCAGGAGATTATATATTTCATGAGGCTCCAAATAAAAACAACAACAGTACACAGTCCCTTTAGTGTTATGTTTAAAACTGATTGTCTTGATATGATGCCTAATTAATCACAGAGTAATGAGATGAATATGTGAACTGCTTGTATGTCTGATACCTGAGTGAAAGACTTTAACACAGGGACCATGGGGTCCTTCTTCATTGAGTTGGTTGTGTCAGTGTAGAACAGCCGCCCTGCATCAGGTAGCCTGCAATGAGGAGCATATTATTCCATGACTACACATGGTACAGTAGCAGTGTGGTTGTTATACAGTAGGGCCCTGACTAGTTCCTGACAATGTGACCAGACCAGGAATAACTCATCGTAGATGTTTGAGGTGGGGCTCAGAGTAAGGCCCTACTTATAGAAAGAGAAGACCATACCATATACAATTCGTAACTATAAGTCAGGGTCTTATTTATAGTAAATGATAGACCATACTATATACATAATATTAAAGCTGCAGTAGGCAACATTCCACAAAGATTATTTTTATTATAGTTTGGTGTAATTGTCATTACATGCCAGCTATCAGTATGTAAAATGAGAGAAGATCCAGCTTATATGATCTCCCTCGCTCTGCAACCACTCTCTCAAAAATCTCTGAGCATCCTACCATTCCAGCCAATCAAGTGAGGAGTTGTCCCAACCCCCTGTCAATCATGCACATGAGTGCTGCATTTCATTCCAGTTTTCAGCTCCACTGCACCAGAGAACTGGCTTGCTAAGCTGGCCTGATAGGCTGGATGGACCGGGAGTGCAAAGATTGTTGAGAGAGTGATTGCAGAGCGAGGGGCAGTCATAGAAGCTGGATCTTCTCTTACATTTTACATACTGATAGCTGACTGCGTGTAATGACAATTTCACCAAACAATAATAAGCTTTGAATATAGAATATAGAATATAATCATATAATCATTATTGTCATTAAAATGTTTCATCACCCAGTGCGTGTGGGGCTGAAGCAGGGTTGTGTGATGAAGAAGGAGAGGTCAGTATCAGGGTTCTCTGTGTCCCTGAAATGGAGGTGGCCCTGGGTGAGGTAGACCACTTCTGTCTCTCTGACCGTGACTGAGCGAATGCTGCCCAACACCTCCACTGGGAGCTGGTCTTTCACTGGGAACACGTGAACCACCACAGTCTACGAGGGGGTTCAGAGAATAGCGCAATGAGAGTACCACAATAGCATACAGAGAGTAGCACAATTGAGCACAGGTAGTATTTTAAAGGTGCTGCAAAGAAGTATTAAACGTAGAATCCAATGCTGGTTATTGAAATAATTTTTTTGGCAACATTTTTCTAGTCAAATATATCCTATCATTATTTCCCTGTCAGATGTTCTATTCCAAAGCATTGTAAAAGCAATGCCCTGTTGTCCTGGTTCTTTGCAAGTTTACAGTACGTACATGTTTGTGGGATAGGTTGGGAGGCTGGTGGTTGTCTGAGAGAGTGAAGTCAAACGAGTCTTCAAACAGCTCCTCTCCAGAGTGTCTATAGTAGATCAGACCCTGGAACAGGTCTCTCTGTAAGAAACTCTTCACTGGCATACCTAAGGGACATATCAATCACAGAATTAGAATTGTAGTTATAGAGATATAGTTATTTATAATATGATATCAAGCCTGTGAACCCAATTATTGACACTGTAGACACTGATCTAAGGTCAGTTTTATGATGTACCTCTAATGGTTGAGGTTAGAATTAGGGCTGGGGTAAGCTGATCCTACAGTTAGGCACTGTGCCTACGGGTAACCCTCTACCTAAGTATGACTTCAAGAAGCATTAATGGCCATCAAGAGACTCCATGCATAACTAAGGTTGGGGTACATTTACGTTAATTTGTGATCAAAGTGTGGGATTTATTCAAATTACAATATGACTTTGACTTTTTGAGATCAATATACGGTATCTGACATCAAACCTGCTCTTGCTTCTCATCAGACCACAGCAAGCATCAGAGCAACTAGGAAGCCCGTACTTAGGTTGAACCTACGGTCAGACAATTCCATCCCTAACCTGTCTGCTGTGGAGAGGCCTTCTTGACCAGCTCCCCTGCCCGAGGGAAGCTCACGAGCTGGTACAGGATGTAGTCATCACTGGAGTCCAGGTCGGAGGCCAATAACATGTACTCCTCCACCAGCACAGACCCGCCCTCCTGCACCTCGAAGGCCACGTTGTTGATGAGAAAGGGCGGAGTGTCATCCTTGGGCAGGATGTTGATTGGGAACTTGTGGCGGATGCTGTGGCGGCCGTCCGTGATCCGGAAAACGATGTGGTCGTGAGTGGTGTCACTGTCTGAGTGGTGGTACACCACTACCCCCTCCCGCAGGTCCTTCACTCGGAACATGAAGCCTTTCCCACCTGAAGGGGAGATGGGAATGTTAAGGTCAGGGCTGGATTGGAGTCCGTCTAAACTGCAAGTTAGGATAACAATTCAAGTTTGGATCATGAATTGGAAATTGCCTGTTTGTCCCAGTGACTTTTCAGCTGATACAACTGAGTTTCTAATTGGATGATTTTGAAATGCTTGAATTTTTTAATGTTTAGTCTGTTGGAAGTTGTAATTCATTCTGAATTGTAAAAATGCCATCTTCACCATGTCACAGTTTCACAGCTCACACAAACATCACAGTTTGAATTTGTGATGTGTGATGTCATGCACCCTAAAGTGAACATCCATCTCCCCAGCTAAACCAACTCCATGTTTTTATTCATTAATGTTTTTTCCAAACATAAGCCGTTTTTTTGCTGGACGCATATTGTTACTTGGAAATAACAAGTTTCATTTTCGCCTAAAGGCACGCACGTGCTGGCTCCAGCTTTTCCCCATTGCAGAACGCAGAGAGGGAAAATGGCGTCCTTCCCAGGCTAGTGTGTTGCGGCTGCCCAGCGCGAGGATGGGCCGCTCCTGCTTGCCAGGGAGACAGAAGGGCAAGGTCACCAGACAGATTGAATGATGAACGGTCGCGCACAAAACCTCATTAGCAACTTTACCAGGGGTAAAAGTCCGACAGAGAAACAACTTGGTAATTGGGCCCAAAGGTGGCAGTGGGCAGCAGGCCCAAAAAAACAAAAACACTGGTTCCCAACTCAGGAGGACAGTGTGTGTGTGTATATATGTGTGTGTGTGTGTGTGTGTGTGTGTGTGTGTGTGTGTGTGTGTGTGTGTGTGTGTGTGTGTGTGTGCGTATGTGTGTGTGTGTGTGTGCGTATGTGTGCGCGTGTGCATGTGCGTGTGTGTGTGTGGAGGGGGACAGGCAGCCATCCATTTGGCTGAAGGCGTTGGACCAAACCTGTAGTGACTCTCCCCAGCGGCAAAGTCCCCAAGTCGGAGGTCAAGGGTGAACAATTCCCTGCGCCCACCAACTCCTCCTAAGAGACTGTGCATTTTGTGGGCCAGAGCTCTCCCTGAATTGAATCCATGCAACAAAAGGTCAATTATCAGCTTGAGAACCACAAAAAAATGTATACAGCAAATCAAGTTATGGTGGGGTGTGGGCGGGATGGGATGTTTGAGCAGGTGCTTCTGCTGTTGATGAGATGGCCCTAGAGGAGGGAATGGGATGGAGGGACCCAGTGTTGGCCAATGGGACTGACGTTACGCCAAACAGAAAACTACTGTGCACTAACAAGCCACACGAGCCTCTCTGCACAAAAATAATATCTACACAGCCATGATTTAGCTCTCATAGTGACAGTGTCCCTGGGATTGAATGTGTGACATGGTACCCTCAACAACTCACTCCAAGCTTAGGGCTCCTCCCTATATCCAAATTAGCCATGAAAGGCTATGAAAAGTCCCCAGTAATTTCTCCTAGTTAGTTAACTGCTCTGATGCCACCTCTCTCTCTCTCTCTCTCTCTCTCTCTCTCATTCTCTTTCTCTATGTCTCTCTTTCTCTCTCAGAGGAACCCTTGCTGGTAAAAATAAAAGAGAAAAAAACACAGGCCCCTGTTTGGGGACGGCGCATCTGCTCTTTGTGCATAGTTGCATGAAATGGCATAAGTCTCCCCAATCTGCTTCACTCAAGGCCTGTGCAAACAAAGAGCCGTCTCCCAGTGCGCTGGAGTGGAAGGACAGACGCCGGCATGCCCAAGACAGCTTTGCTGCGTGAGGGCCCCTAGCGAAGTGGCGACGGCCCATTTTACACCTGATTAGAAAACACATGCAGGCCACCTCACATATGTTTCCCGAGCCACACAGCCGTCCCTAATGGATGGTAAACACATGGAGGAAAAAGAGCGGATAAGGTCAAGACGTTCCCCGGAATCCTTAGGATGGCACCCCAGATACCAGTATAGAATTTCTGGGCAGGGTCACAAAAAAGCACAAATATCATTCAGGGCAATTTCTTGAATGCTCTGTGATAGGAGTGCATCTAGAAATAGTGCTACCTGGTACTTACTTTTAATCATTCAACACTGTTTGTGTCTAACTCATACCAAATGACACTCAGTGAAGCTCATTTCAATGAATCCCAAATAAAACAAAATACATTCTGACATACAATAATCACCATGTCAAGTTTTAGTAAATACGAACGAATCGTGGCCTGTAAAGTACAGTGTAAATAAACACAGTTAAAGAGACTGTAAGTCATATTCTCGCGGTGTGACAGATGACACCTCTGTGACCTCTCACCTCTGACACTGAGCCGTCCATGTAGAGGGCCATCCACAGCCACCAGATAGACTGCCTCAATGTTGTCATTGTCCACCACCTGGAGATTCTCCCACGTGATTGGTCTGGACTGACCCTCCAACAGATCTAGTCCTGTAAATGAATCATAATACCTTAATGATTATTCTTTATATTTGTTCATATTTTATACACCACACCAGTAAAAATAAGAATAAAAAGAATAAACAAGAAAAAAGTCTACGGCAGGTTTGCAAAAACCATTTTGTGTGTGAAGTGTGATAAGAATTATATTATCTTCGTAAGATCAGATGATAAAAAAGAGGACTCAGAGGATCCTGCACAGGATGATGAAGACCTAAGGGTTGAAACGTAAAACAAATAAACGCACCTGAGAGCATGTAGGCCTACTGCAGTGTGCAGAGTCCTCTTTTTCTTTCTGTTTGTTTATGCATTATGGATAGCTCATAGCTGTATTGTGTTATGTGTACCCATGTTCCAGGAGACTCGTGGTGCATTTGTCTCTGCTACTCTGATGGAGATGTGGACCAGGATGGGAGGGCTGGTGGCATAGGAACCATCAATGGCCTGGAACTCAACCTGGAACAAATAAAATATGAACAGCATTAGCTCAGTATAGTCACCTTCCTTCCATGACTTTTGAATTATTCATAGAGAAACTATTCCTTCTGTTTCTCAAAATGTCAATTTCAGTTCAACTTGTATGACTCCAACACTAGGAAGACTTTGAATTAAATCTATGACCATCCTTCTCAGGGCAAAAGCCAAAGTGTAATAATATGGTTATTACACTTAGCATTGTTTTACCGATGCCCCGATTCAGCCATGCAACCGAACACGGATCCTCTACATATGACCACAACAAAACTACACACCCCGATTGTGGAAAAAAATAAAGCTACTTGTATTTGAATATAATGGAATTACCTCATAGTTTCTCCTCGCCACATGGCTGCTGTTGGGTGGCTGATAGGCCATCCTCATCTCATGGAGGTCCTGCCAGGAGAAGGAGTAGCTGGGTCTGGTGTGGTCATCTAGGTGGGTGATGTAGCCCTCTGCAGGTGGCTTGGTCACGTTGAAGACCAGGCGCTCCTGGGGGGTCTCATGGTCCTTGGCGTCCAACGCGGCTGTGGTCAGGGGGGTGAGGATGAACTGGTCGACCTCCAGGATGAACGAGGCCATGAAGGCGGCCTGGGGGGGCTGGTTTTGCATGGCGCTGTGGATCAGCACAGGGAGCCATACACTCTCAGTCTGGAAGGGAATGGACATGTGGTATGGAAAGGCTTAAATACACATTTAATTTGTGCTATTTATTAATTCTATTAAAGATCTATTTGATCAGCATTGGAATCCCTAAGCTCAGTCTGGGGCACAAAGAAGAGGGAAAGGCTGGGGGTGGCACCGAGAGGGTTAAATAGTCATTTACAGGGGCAATCTGGTATTTAAACAACAACAAAGCAGTCTCCCTGACACTTTGTTGCTAAACAGTTGAGGGATGGGGCTGGGGAAATATAGCCAGTCTTAAAGCTCAAATCTACATAGTGGACCTTTAAGGTTAGGTGGACGTTCAGCAACACACTCTTAGTCAGGTACACAATGAGGCGCAGTGGGAAAACAGATATGGGTTACTGTTACTGAAAGCTTTAACCAAGCGTTTGCAAATTATTCACTTGGAAATGAGTTTGAGTTTTCACAATGTTAAGTTATTATTAGTATTGGGATACCTCCAGCAGAGCTCTGGAGGTCTGGTCACGCAGCTCCACTCTGATGGGGATGTAGTCGATCTCAGGGGATGGGGGAGTCAGGTGCTGGTACTTCAGTCCAGAGGTGAGGAACTCCTGGCAGTTGACTTTGAGGAAATGCACTTCCTTGGTGTCATGGCGGCAAGGCTTGTTCCCTGGGCAGGGGACCCCAGTTTGTCTTCCTGGGGGGAGAATGAGATGTTGTAAGATGTCAATGGGACAAATGGGAAAAAAAGGTTTTAATGGCATTTCAAATCAATGCTAACAGCTAACATGACATCTAACAGTCGAACAGAGGGATCATGGAGGTGAATGGCGCACCATTCACTCAAGGGATATTACAGTATGTGTTAAGTATTATCAATTTGTAGAAAGGCCAAACACATTTTGCAATGCGCAAATACTGGATTGCTGAGCCTATTTCCCCCAATGTGACAAAACACAGCTCTCTCGAATTAGGGCTGGCTTTTATGCTCCTAGAAACATAACCTATTTCTGTGCCTTACCCTTCCTTTGCGCAGGGTCTTGTGGTGCTTCAGATGCCCCTAGGGAGGACGATGGCTGCTCTTCCGTCACCAGCTGCCCCAGGGCGGGCACACTGGTCTCTGGGGTGAGCAGCCTGACGGTGCAGGCCACGTTAGGCCGACTGATGATACTCAGGACGGAGCTGTCGATCACGTTGGACAGGCCATAGAAGTGGACAACTACCAGAGGGGTGCTGCCCAACTCCACCAGGCTGTCCCGAGGTTCCATCACCTCCACCCTTAGCAGCACCGTCTCCATGTAGGTGTCTGAGTTGCTGAACCTTGAGGAGGAGGAAGAAACTCAATCCAGACAGCTTTTTTTCTTCTTTTGGCTCTACAATCCCAAAAATTACTATGAAAGTGAAGTAGAGATTATCAGCTTTTATTTTATGGTATTTGTGTCCATATTGGTTTCACTGTTCAGAAATGACAACACTTTTTATTAAAAGGTTTTTTTGGGTAGCCAAAAGTGATGAGACAGATGTATCAAATGTCCAAATTAAGCACTCATGTTTAGTATTTGGTCGACAATCCTTTGCATGCAATAACTGCCTGAAGTGTGTGACTCATTGACCCCACCAGACACTGGGTGTCTTCTCTGGTGATGCTCTGCCAGGCCTGTACTGCAGTCATCTTCACTTGTTGTTTGTTTTGTGGTATTTTTGCCTAAAATCTTATCATCAGGAAATTAAAGGCATGTTAAATTGGATTTAAATCTGAAGATTGACTTGGCCGGTCAAGAACTTTACACTTTTTTAATTATGTTAACTGTTGATTTTGGCAAGCCTAAGGTTTTGGCTATGTTTCAGATTGTTCAGCCTAATAAAGGCTTCCTTGACTTTCATTGACAGGCACCAATAGTAGCTCTCTTATGACTGCACAAATTACATGACGGAACACACCTGACTAACCAATTGTGTCAACCAACCTGTCAAGCCAATTGTCCCATTACTTTTGGGTACCCTGAAATAGGGGGACTATGCATAAAAAGTGTAGGGACTATGCACACAAACTTTTGGAGTGTAAAAAATGCTTCATTGCACAATTACTAAAAGAGTACAATTAAGAGTAAAGACTACTGTAGAGAGAGCTGAAAACAATGTTCAGGAAAGCAGGAACTTCAAGGACAGTGACAAGTTTTTAAATTAATCTTACAATTCTATTTTCCGACCCTTTCCGAATTGTATGAAAAAGCATTATGAATAAACTTGACTTTGAATTTTGTGTTGCCCCACCTGTAGACTCTCAGCATGACTGTGTCCTCCTCCACTAGAGGACTGCCATTATGGATGTACTTCACTTCATCACTTAGGAAGTTGCAGTCAAACACCTGCAACACAATGATTCGGTACACTGTTACAGTCCACATCATAGACACACAGTGGGCACATTACCTTTAAATGCTGTAGTTCATATACCCTGTTTTAGTAGCTACAGTTTATGTAACCATAATCTGTAGTAAGAGAGTAGATGTGATGAAGACCAAGATGAAGAACAATGGGGCAGAAACTTTCAACTTAAAAGTTCAAAGCTGTATAATAAATAAAAAGATTGTGACACCAAGAAGCGACACAAAATGAGTATATTCTCACCTGAGGAGTGAGTTTCCCCACTCTCTGAGTCACAGGTTCATTAAGCACAACCTCCACCTTGCAGGAGTCTGCTGTCTGGTCCATGTTGAACTGTAGCTCCTTGTCAGTCACAAACACAGACCTGCCCCGGGCTACCTGCACACCTGAGTTCACCCGCACCAGACTCTCAACACAGGTGTGTGGTAAGATAGCCATCACAGAGACCAACATCCAGTGGACCCCTGCGACAACCATTTTGGGTCAATGACGTGTTCTCTGTTGTTGATGTTTTGCTGGGATTTTGGATGTGATCCTGTATCTTGGAGTAGGATTGATTGAGGAAAGGTCACACATGAGACACAAAATGGCCCCGCTTCAGCCAGTTTCTTTACTCTTTATCACTTCCTTATCATCTCCCCATGGTTAATCACCAAAACCTACACAAAGAAGAGACTTTAGTTTAGTTTGATAAAGTTAAAGACTCCAACAAAAACAGCTAAAATCCTCCAGCACAAAATCTGTCTAATTTCAGGAATCTCTCATTTAAGGCTGACCCAAAAAGAACCACAGCACTCGGCAAGCAGTCTACAGATGACTTGCACCAGAAAATGCTTTCACCCTCCATTACACTTCAAAACAAGCCCATTGCAGGAAACAAGGGGTTAATCTGCATGACCCCGGTGAGGTGCTGGAAACAGCATCAGGGGGGAAAGATCAAAGGGTGGCACGAACTGGAGCGGGCATGTCACTTCCTATTCGACCAGACGTGCGTTACTTCGTTAGTTTAGTGAGGCTACAGCCCTTCAGCTGTCAACCATTCATGTTTTTAATAGAGTTGCTTTTGTCAGCTACAGACTTTGGCCAAGCTGGATCATAAGCTTCTATACTGTTCTGAGTTAATTGATGTACTGTATTCGAGAAGGTTCGCATCATGTGCCAGCATGACAGACATTGACCTATACTCACCATATATTGTAGCTTTACTCAATCCTTCCCATAGGACAGATACCATATATCCAACAGCCAACACAACAAGGTAAAGTAAAATGCTGGAATTGGTCTGTTGTATGTACTGCACCAGCTGTTGCTATTGTTCGTAATGCATCACTGGGGGTAAATGGAAAACACATTTGTTTTGTGAGACAAGCTAACAATGTAGCATGGCAACAGATTTAGCTCAGTTGCGAAGTGTTCAGTACAAAATTCTCCTCTTGGGCTGCATGTTTAATGAAGAAACAATTGGAATTCATTTAAAATGTGATAACATATGGTTGGAAAAAGTAAACTCTATTCCTCTTGAACTGAAAACAACAAATTGTATCACAGACAAGTTAATGTGTGAAACAGACATCCTTATTAATGAAATGTGGTGCAATCCATGGTTGTTGTGCAACAGGTACCTACACAACACCACAGGAGTTTGACTTGCTAAAGAGAATATAAAACACTGTTATAGGCTAAAGCCTATAACAAGTGTGTGTGTGTGTGTGTGGTGTGTGTGTGTGTGTGTGTGTGTGTGTGTGTATGTGTGTGTGTGTGTGTGTGTGTGTGTGTGTGTGTGTGTGTGTGTGTACGTGTGTGTGTGTGTGTGTGTATGTGTGTGTGTGAGAGAGAGAGAGAGAGAGAGAGAGAGAGAGAGAGATAGAAAGAGAGAAAAAGGGCATGTGTGAGGGCGTAGAGTGTGTTATAGACAGGGGAAGAGAAGGAAAAAAGAAACAATTCCTATACTGTGGCTCTCCCCCCTGGACCAGGTGGTAAGACTCTTATCAGAGTGTGACATAGTGCTGCAGTGTGTGAGTTTCTTGAAGAGGTGTCTGTGTTGGAGGCGTTGGCACATACCTGCAGTTGGAGCTGTTTTAATGGTCTCTTCTCCTCACCATCTGCACACATTCAGAGAGGAAGAAATCCTGTCAAATACACACACACACACACACACACACACACACACACACACACACACACACATACAAACACGCATATAAACACGCATATAAACACACACTTCTTCTGAAACCACACCGTCACTCTGGAAAGCCTGGCATCCCAACACAGCAAGGACCATAGCGAAACCAAACACAGGAGAGGAAAAAAAGCAGTGAGATAGTGAGAACAAAGGCAGACGGCTGCTACAGTTTCTCTCCCTGCCAGACCATTGGGAAGAGTCTGAGAGAACGTGAGAGAGAAAAGGGATAAAAAAGAGAATGAAAGAGAGAGAGTGAGAGCAAGAGAGAGAGAGAGGGGAAAAGGGAAGAGGGAGAGGGAAAACAGCTTAACCTCGAAACAGGAAATGTGCGGAGCAGTTCCAAGAGTTTTACTTTTCTATCGCTGTCCTGCACTCCCTGCAAGCCCAGATGTTCTTATTCCCAAAACAGGGCAAGCGTCCAACCCCACTGCACAGTTAGAGAGAGAGAGAGAGAGAGAGAGAGAGAGAGAGAGAGAGAGAGAGGATGGAAAAAAGAGGCCTTGGTTTGGTTTGAAGGAACCAGTTATTCTGAAAGAGAGAAGAGAGAGAGACATCAAAGTGAGGAATCATTTTTGAAAAGTTTTCTTGTAACGCAAACCTGTTTGCTGTGACGCTGCAGCTTTGATCTTTTATGGCATCACATTCACAGACGTCCTGGAAGGAAACGCGTGCTGCACAGAAAAGGAAAAGAGAGAACTACTAACACAAAGGGATCTCAGGAATTACACATACACACACACACACACACACACACACACACACACACACACACACACACACACACACACACACACACACACACACGCTCTCACTCTCACTCCCCCTCTCTCTCTCTGTCTCTGTCACTCTCACACACACGCACACACACACACCAGGCTGACCTGAGGGACAAAGGCATACCTCTCCCCCACTGGGCTGCATTGCTTGGTGGAGTGAGGGAGGCAGAGCTGCCTTCTTCACCCCAGCCGGCCTACCCCCTCCACACACACACACACACACACACACACACACACACACACACACACACACACACACACACACACACACACACACACACACACACACATACACACACACACACACACACACACTCAACCCTCAGAGCTGGGGGAGGGGGGATAACACCAGCAACACACTCACCCCTGGCCTCATAAGTCCTCCATCCATCAGCTCAACAGATGGATTCTACAGGTGTACATGGGGCAGTCTGTACTAATCTTTACTAATAGGAAACATTTGAAGTAGAAAGGTCTGACATAACAAGAACAGTTCCAATATAACAATGACATCTGCTATGTTGCTATATATCTGCTATATTGTTATGACAGTGTCATAGCCGCCCCCCCCCCCCTTTTTATTATTTTGACTGTTTTATTATTGTTATTGTTTATATTTGATCTATTATCCTTGTTACATTGTATTGTTGATGATGATTGATGGTAGAGCTGCTCTGCCTCAGGCATTTCATTGCATTTTATACTTGTATTCAATGTAATGACAAATAAAGAAGACTTGACCATTGTGCGTTTGCCTGCTGAGTGAAAGCATGGGTAATGGTTTCAGCCAAGGTTACACATGCCGTGAGCCTGCTTCACTGAACCACCACTGTTACATAGATTGCATTCCTGTTCGGCTTTCAGAGGGGAAATTAAAAGTATGTATCATCTCAGGGGTACATTCTTGCAGTTGGCTGTCTGTTGGTCAGTCTGAATAGTGCTGTAAGTAAGGGATGCATCTTGAGATTAAAAGTAAAAGTATTTACTAGATCCGCTGAGAAAGACTGAGCAGGGTTCTGACAGGTTATCTACAGTACACAGACCTCTAGACATACACCATCCTAGGGGGAGAGAGATTTGGCCAGTTGGTATACCTACTTGATACAGAGCATGAAGAATACCATCCTTCCTGACAATATCCACTCAGAAATTCCTATAATGGTATAGTATCCTGGAATCAGAGGGAACCCGACTTCACAGTTGTAATACGCTTTCTCTTCTTCCCATTTTCTCTCCCTCGCCTGGTGTGGTTCTCTGGGTATCAGTGCAGTACAGTTGTTGTCTGTTCAGCTCTGGGCTGTGAACACAGGGGAGACTAGAACAGGGATAAGGCCCAGCAGGATTTTGTCTTAATCCACATACACTCTGGCCACTAGACTAGCCAGCATGGCGTTTTCAACATTCAGTAAAAATCTAAAAGTCCCCCTACCTCTAACGACCTTGAGTAACTCCAGGACGACTAAACCCATTTTCTCAAGCAACATCTACATTATTTAGCGACTGGCTTCTCTTATATAGTAATAATGGAGCAGAGAAAAAGGTTTTCTGTGAATAGCTTCATCCTCAGCATAAACACGTTAATTCTTGTAGTAACTATGGGAATAGAGCTCTATGTGAAACTCCAGTAGCTGAATGAAGTACCAGTATCTTAAATCCTTCATGCATATCCCAGATACCTCCTCCTGTAAGCTTAAGTACTATAACACATGGTGAAAAGAAAACAGAGACTAGCTGACCTGGCCTACTTTTGAAAGCTTTATGTTCACTGATGACAACTCCATTTGTGGACTGGTTCAGAAACTTCGGTATTTTCTTAAAACCATTGGAGTCTGAGTCTGTATCATATTGATGGCTGCAATGACAGATTGACCGGATTAAACTGAATCTATAAAATACTAAACATTTTCTGGAATAATACACAGTTTTTGATTGCACGCACACATGCACGTACGCATGCACGCATGCACGCATGCACGCACGCACGCGCACACACACAGACACACAGACACAGACACACACACACACACACACACACACACACACACACACACACACACACACACACACAGTATGAGCAGCACAGCAAGTGCTCAGTGATTAGATCGAGGGCTACATGCAGGCTGAGCTGATGGCACAGACATGTCACTCTTAATTAAGCCACCGCTGTGTCCAATCAGGAATGTGTTGAGGCGTGTTTAACGCGGGGCTGACACAAAACACGGCCACTTGTTTTCCGCCTTGATCGTACTGCTGGCTCAAATTAGCCTCTCTAGTCAGAATAAGAGTCGTAGATTGGAACCTATCCCCAAGGTGTTTCAGATGGTTTCAGAATAGCATTGATCTCAACTGCTCTCTTATGTTACACTATGTGTTAGCATACGTAGTAGGCCTGTTTGTGGACTGAAATAAAATGCCACAAATCTAACGCCCCAAAACAATTCTATCGTACCCCTTGGTACTTCCTTGGTCTTCCTCCATTTTTATGTTCATTTTCCGCAAAAAGAGTCCATTGTTGAGTCTTAGGGTCAATGAAAGCAAGTTCTATCAAAGTTGAAGTTTGTTATTTGTTATCCCTTATGTGTACATTTGTCTTTGTTGCTCGGTGGAGACAGTGCCAGAAACGATGCTATAATTTAGATTTCATTTGAATCAAGTGTCCACTGACTGTTGATGAATTCTGACTGGTACCCTTTACTTTGTGACTTTGGAGCGTGGCACAACATTGGCGTGATGCCCACCTGGGCCCTAGGGTACCCTGTCATGGCTGTGCCATGACTTCTCTTTACACTTGAAATTAATTTCACTTCCCAATGACCCATGATTAAATTCTGGAACACTCTCCACCGACTGAGAAAATTAGATTGTTTTCGATTGAGTTTGTTTATCAGGCACAAAGTTGGTGAACAATTTGTGGATGTTCTACAAATGTTAACAGAATCATAATTTTGCCTGGGTGTAGAAATCGACCAAGCTGTAGATATGCATTGAGAAAAAAGGACTCAGGGTTTTTTCTCTCTTGGCAAGAGATCCATTCTAACAGTTCCATTGGCTGGGAAGTCGAATATATATAAGCCTCACTTTGAATAAAATACTCACAAGCTTCCTAATTAACAGGTAAGAAACTGACACCATCGAGTGAAAGAGTGAAGACATTGGTTTTGCAAAAGCGCCTTCGCAGCTATTAATACAGTGATAAATCAAAGTAAAATTGGACTTGACTCCTCAACAGAGAATCTCCACAAATTGTGCTGTTGGCATGAGATGTTAGCCTTGGAGCGTGATGGCAGTGACTGAGCTCCATGGCACAGGACCATGGCACAGGAAGAACCTTAGCTATATCCTTAGGCGTCTTGTTTCCTTCCCAGTCTCCCTTGACTAGAGTGTGGTGACAAAGTGTGGTGATGCAAATTAAAAATACCTCTTTTGGGATATCCAGGCTATTAGCATTGACTTTTGACAAAGGTGAATATTCATGATATTCATGAATGCGTAAAAGTTTTCAGAGACTTCAGAAAGTTCTATGTCTGGAGCAAGACATAGCCAAGTCAAACACTCAGAGACAAGCAATAAAAAAAATACAAATACTATAATAGGTGTATCACATTGTGAATTGGGCTTGCATTCTTTACACTTCTGTTTACTTACAGAACAGGGGTCAGTGTCCCAAAAGCTTCGTAGCTTAAGTAGTACTTAATTTCTCCCAACAACCTAGCCACAAAGCGGTGAGAGTGTAACAATTGTAAAATGTATGTTTGCGGACTAATGTCTGTGTGTGGACGAACAAAACTTGTTAAATTAACTTTGCTGATCTATAAGAGGAGTGGGCCTGGATTGTCAAAAGAGATCCTACTATATTAGCTACAAGGCTTTCGGGAAGCTCACCTCAGAACTGTTGTGTTCTTCTTTTAGGCTCCCCAGTGCTTGCCCATAAGCAGGCCTGTAGACAGGCCTGTGCTGGGTCACCAGTGGTGGCTAATAGCTAATGGTGGCTATCACACAGTAAGAACCTGTCACATGCAATAAGGTGCAGGTGACTGATACGTGATCCCTCCCCAATCATGAGAAGATGGAGGGAGGGGTGGAGAAATGGATCTGAGTGACAGGGCAGATGCTAAATCCCGCAGTCTGGCTCCAGGTATCAGGTAAGGGTGGATGGAGAGATGAAAGGGGGTGGGGGGGGCAGGTATCACCTCCTGAGGAATCCTGGGAGAGGAGGACGGTGACCTTCACTAGCGGCATCAGCGGCGGCGGGATGGTGCGGAGGGAGGAAAGAGTGATCCTCAGATTATGCAAATGAGGCAGGCTTTGACGCAAAGCTCCCCAGACTGGTCACCAATGTTCACGAATCGTGAAAGGGCAATGCTCCCTGGGAGAAATACCAGCACATTAGCTGGGTGGAGAGGAAGAGGGGCAATGGGGAGAGAGAGATGAGTGAGAGCAGGAAGGAGGGGGGAGGGAGGGGTGGTGGAGGGAGCAGTGATTAGAAGGAGACGGAGGGGGGAGCTCCTGGGCTCCTATTAAGAGGGCCTGGCTACTCCCCCAGCATAATACATTATCATATTTCCACATAATTAGTTGGTTTTTCCACTTGAAATGAGAAAGCGGGTCGACGGTGCATTCACTGCCGCAGGGAGGGTGGCCTATTCGTCTCGTCCTCCTCTCTCTTCCTCAACGATGACCTCTAACCTCTCTTTCACATGATCATTCCCTCCATTTCTTCCCATGCACCAATATTCCCCTCATATACAGTACACCCATAACAATGATATCCTAAGATATGGCGCTGTAGGAGATGAGAGGGGTCCCAGCCATGAATCTTATGAATAGTGTATGGGGGGCCAATGGTGTGGTACTAAGTGGTATGGTAGGATAGAGGATCTGTGGAAGGGAGACATGAGCAGATGACTAGTGGCACTGTGGTTTTCTGTCAGGGCTCAGGGGTGCCTCAGGGGGGCCTGCACCGGGCTCCTGCATTGGTATCACACATGCACACATGCACACACACACACACACACACACACACACACACACACACACACACACACACACACACACACACACACACACACACACATGACATGGGCACATATCCAGGCCAAACATGATAGCAACAGATTTGGCAAGAATTGCAATGCATCCTTTATTGTTGCAGGGCAGGGTACTATGATAAGTGTACAGTATGTTGCTACCAACAGTTGAACAAAGTACTTTAAATCTGTTGGTGATGACCTGGGTAGGGTTAGGGTTAGGGTTAGGGTTAGGGTTCACATTCATTGAGTTGAACAGTTCCTAATGTGTGGGTTATAATGGTACAGTACTGTAGCTCTGCTCATAAGAAGTTTCTGTATGCCTGTTAACACATTACTACTCATTACCCTGCAATTACCATTGCACACCTCAATACAGTATTTCTAAGCTTTTCCGTCCTCACAATCTCACACCTGGAATAAGCTCAATCACTACACATCTAGTATCAGCAACCACTGCTTCTCAATAACACATTTACCCTCCCAAGAGCTTGTGACAAGATGACATTTCCAACTCCTTGAACTCCGGTTGACCCCCGGGGGTCCGCTGAAAGAGTGCCACGTGTCTTTGGGGTGGCGTGGGCTGCATCAAGGGCCTCTGAGCTGGGCTTTGTCCTCGTATGACAGTGCCGTGCCAGGCAAGGCAAGGCAGGATTGACCGGCGGCTATGGCTAGGCTACGTTAGCGTCTCTCCTCCGGAGCTCAGTCAAGCAGCAGCTAGTGCAGTAGCTTCGCATTAAGAGCACGGGCTGGAGTACACTTGGCCACAGTCCTAGCTACATGCATCATCACGTACTGTCCAAAGGCGGGGGAAGTAAGTTTCTTTAGTGCTCTGACTGACGCAGTTTTGCTTCTCTGGCTCCTTCTGATGAGGATGGCAATGGCTGTGTGTTTTCTTGTGGGCTTAGTTTGAATAAACTGGCTCAGTCATCAACATAGACATGATAAAAGCCCAATACTGTACATAGCAGCCAATTGCAGTCCACTCAAACACATTGTTGACTATACATGTTGAACATCTTGTCCCGCATTTAGAAGTTTTTGTAGTTTCTTGCCTTTGGTGTTTGTGAAATGTATTGATTGCATTGTGAGATGGGACTCAAACAGATGTTCTGAGGCTCTGATGAGAGATTTGGTATGTCTGCTGGGAGTCTACCATGGCTCTTACCAGCTAACTAAGAAATCAAGCGGTATGTTCCTTTATAGAGGGACTATCAAGCTTCAAGGGCAGCATGCTGGGCAATAAGATTCCTATTATTTTGAATTGTCCTTGTTTAAAAGATACTACAGTATACAGAGATTTGACAAGCTTAGGTGTTAAATTCTAACCTTCCATTCCCGGATTGAAATGAAACTACGGCTGACACATGCATGATACATTACTTATGTCCACAATATTGCGAATTTCATTTATAATCTTTCCAGCAATATTTCCTTGTTGGTGGTCTCTCATGAACGAGCTGCTGTTGAAACCAAGAGTCCTTGAAAAACGCTAAATTACTCTTCGTTCTTATTATGAGCGACTACGCAATGCGAATGTGGGTGGGCTAGCGATGCTAAAACTTCAGGTAAGTCTTTTTTTTGTTTCAGACAGAATAAAGCCTTGTTTCTCCAATGTTTCTGCTTCGATCTGTCAGAGAGGAGGTGTGTAAACAACAAAAACGTAGATTGTCAGTATGCTGCTGAAACCTCAAAACATACTCTGAATTTGAGTTTTCCACATTGTTTATACAGTCACCGAGCACTAATACTGGGTAGGGCCTCCCTTTGCTCTCAAAACAGCCTCAATTCTTCGTGGCATGTTGGAAACATTCCTTTGAGATTCTGGTCCATGATGACATGACTGCATCGCGCAAGTCCTGCAGATTTTTCAGGTGCACTTTCAAGCTGTGAATATCCCGTTCTACCACATCCCAAAGGTGTCCTATTGGATTCAGATCCGGTGACTGGGAAGGCCACTGAAGAACACTGAACTCATTGTCATGTTCGTGAAACCAGTTTGAGACGACTTCTGCTTTGTGACATGGTGTATTATCATGCTGGAAGTAGCCATTAGAAGATGGGTAAATTGTGGCCATGAAGGGATGCACATGGTCAGCAACAATACTCAAATAGGCTGTGGCATTCAAGCGATGACTGATTGGTATTAACGGGCCCAAAGTGTGGCAAGAAAACATTCCCCACACCATTACACCACCTCCACCATGAGAAGGTGTACAGGTGTTCCTAATAAAGTGTTAGGTGAGTGTAGAGTGGTGGGCCAACTAATTCACAACTGCGGATCGTGGTATTTAAGGCGAATGTACAGTAAGCAAAATGCAGTGTGTTGTTTAACTTACTATATCATTGAATACTACTGTATGCAAACAATCCAACCATTATCTGAAATGTTTAGAAATGTTTTAATTCATGCTTGCAATTCCAATCATTATCGCATATGTTTAAAAATGTTCATCTTATGCTTGCTTTAAGCTTTTATGGTAACATACTGCATATTACAATCATCATCATCATCAACATCAACATCACCTATTGTTCATTTGTCAATTATTTTTAGGAGCTAAGTAGTTGGCCATGTAAAGGATCCTTTGAAGTAATTGACATGTACACATACTCTGTCAACACACACACACACACAGACACAACCATTCCAGTGTTTATCCTGTGTACTTGGGCAGCGGCTGGGCAGCAGCAGCAGCAGGCTGGGGCTGGTCCCTGGTCTCAGCAGGGCTGAGTGAGAGTGAATCTTGGCTGGGTGGCGTGCCCAGACAGGGGCAGTGTGGCGTGGGTCCAGTGCTCTGGCTGGGGCCCAGTTGATGCTTAATCACAGTGAGCAGTCAGCACGGCCTGCGCCTTTCACAGCCAGCTGACATCACAGAAGGGGAGAGAGAGAGAGAGTTGGGGGAATGGGGCTGGCTTCCTCCTCCCCCCAGTCTCTGTTCCTCCCCCTCTCTCTCCCTCCATCCAACTCTCTCTCTCAGCTTGCCCCGCACCCGCTGTGCAGGTGTGTACAGTAATATTGTGCCAGGGACAGAGGCGGCTGGTGGGCCCGGATCGCGGAGGGGGAGGAGGGCTGGATGGGGGTTGGGGCTTGGGGATGAGGGGCAGGAGGGCGGGTTGGTGGTGGTGGTTGGTCAGGGGGACCTGCCAAGACCATGAGTACATATTATGTGGGAGAGCCAAGACTGGGGCCTGCCAAAGCTGGGTGACCTAGTCTCTCTCCAGACGCTCCTCTTCTCTGTCACCAATGCGCCACTGTGGTTTGTGTGTGTGTTTATTTGTTATATCATGTTGGTGTGGGAAAGGTGGTATAAACAGAAATGCAGAAAAAATCTTTAGGGTGGCACAGTACATACATGATGGCTTGGCTTGGAAAGTGGCCGACACTTCGCTAACTGAATGATGACTTCACAAATACAATATAACACAATTTTAGTTGAATAACAGCAAATATTTCCATGTATTTCCAAGTTTAGGACCATACTGAAGTACATGGAAAATGGGTATTGACAAGATCCAGTATCAATTACATATTGTAGTGATGAGATACAGTAAAGAGCCTGTTAAAATGTTTATTGAGTAGTTAATAGAGAAAACCTCTGGCACATTCCTTTCCTATTGTCATTCATAGCTACATATACAAATAACATTCATGTTTGTATATAAATGTGAATTGTGATTAGGCAAACTTTTAATTTTGTATAAAATGTATAATTTGGCAAAGTCTTAGAACAAGTGAAGTGAAGTCAAAATGACACTGTCTAATGATACTAGCCAAGCAAGAATATAAGGTAAATACAGTACTACATTTATTTTAATTAAACCAGAATTACATTCATATGGCACAAACTCAGCCCTATGGGCATGTGTGGTCCTATGTGCTTGAATAAATAATGTTTAATAATTGTGTTCTCAAAATGTCAAAGACAGTTGAACCAGACATAAGAAGACATTAGGAGTTTTTCATCAATGTGAGCAAGACAGAGGTAATGAGTGCATAATATCAAAGTGATAATCCCAAACAACAGTTTCTCTGATTCACCATGCAGAAAGTGTTGTATATTCTACTCAATTGTGCCAAATTCTATTGTATCACAATGGAGTTCAAGAGTAAACATACGCAGCAATTAAAGTCATCTTTAAACATTGGTTGTTTTGATTGGGTGTGTGATAAGAACAGGGATGTAAATGACGAGAATTCTTGGTGTCATTTTACTGTCCACAGCTGTGCCTTGCTTCCCCTGCTCTGGGGACAGGTGGGAACCCTCTGTTCCCTTCTGGGTAGGGAACAGAGCCCTGGCCCTGTCACCACAGCCAGATTGATCGGACATGTCAAAAGCCCTCTCATAAGCTCCAAAACAGATGTGCGTGTGTGTGTGTAGCCTCTGAACAACCCAAAAGCCCTTTAACTCGGCTAACCGGAAGGGGGGGAAAAGAGAAGAGAATAATTAGAAGAAAAAAAACTTTGATGTGTACATATGCAAATTAGTTTTGAAATGTCACATTTGCATACATTTTTGTTGACCCCCGTTGCAGTCTCCCTCGCAGCGAAGGCTGGCTGCTCCGCTGACAGCTCGGCCATTTTCCAGACGCCCTGCTTTACATATCAGAGTGGCCTCCCATCACCGCGGGTTACCCACTCCGCCCATCAGTGGCTGTCGTCACGGAGACTGAGGCTGATGTGGAGTGACAGCAGAGACAACCAGAGTGACTGACTGACTGACTGACCATGGAGAGAGAGAGAGAGAGAGAGGGAAAGAGGGAAGAAAGGAAAGGCAGAGGAGGCAGAGGAGGGGATATGCTCTGGGCTTAGCTAAACTAGAGGGGAGAGACAAGACAAACACTCGATTATGGTAATGTGTGTTAATTTAATCAATTAGTTGTTGACTGGTCATCAAAATGTACTGTATGAGAGTGACCTGGAGCTGTGGTTGTTTTTGTGTACTGTATGAGGCTTTCTTCTTTGTTGTGAGTTTTGATGGGGATTTAATTTGGGGTACAACAATTCCAATAGTTGGGGTACAACAATTCCAATATCGCATTGAAAAGGCTGTTCTGCCTATCAACATTTAATTTTTAGATAATGGTGAATATGCTTGTTTGTATTAAACACAGTATGTATCATGCCAATTTCTTAGCACACAACTGTCAGTTCAAAACAACTGAAATTATTGGAACTAAAATAATAAATCATGACACGTTCAGTAACATAAAGTCTATGTTTTTGTTATTATTCAAATGTCTACATATTAATACAAATACTAGTAATGTCTCTATGTACTCAATAGCACATTGGGTACTGACAATTCATAATGTAAATGAAATAGGTCAAGACGGTGGAAAATGGGCGTTGAGGTTTGAGTCACAGCTTTTGAATGTTTTCAGGTAGCCTATGGTAATACTGTAGTTGCTGCTGCATTCCTCAGGCCAGCACTTTACTGTTGGTTTCCCCCTGCTGGTCAGGTCACAGAGGCAGCACAAGGCAGAATTATCCACAATCAACATAAAATAAAAATACTCTAACATTTTCATGTTTCCTCCAGAATCAGTTTTTTTTAATTTTTTTTACTCTATACAACCCCTGCCTCTGACCCTTACTTGATTGAACAGGATAGCCGCTTTATTCAAAATAATGTGCTTTAAAATGTATGAGGAGAGGAATCCATGGCATTTGTAATTTAGATTTGATTAAACAAGTCCACATGCATTTTTGAAGTCCAACTCAGAGGCAGATAATTTATCATAACAATTATTACATTTATTTGATTGTGGGTTTTACCCCACCTCATATGACCAAAGTTAATTTAGGTCGTGGCATACCCAAAGGCAATGAATTTGAATCCCTAAAATAATTGAAATAATGTTAAATATTTGCTTGAACAACTGCCATCCGACACGATCATTTGGCCCACCAGTTTATCATGTTATTTAATGAGATACTGACAGGGGTGATTATAAGCTTCAAGCATAATATTTTCCTACATCTTATGACATCCTCATCACCCTACACCATAGATGCTACACTATACATATGTAAGAGTATAGTGTCACATCTATAATGATATTATATGATACATGTTGAGCTTTAGGCCGAGTACTACTATAAGCTATGAGACTAACCCGGGTTGGTAAAACATGTTTTTAAGAAATAGATAGGGTTCTTTTACAGTAAGAGACAATGTTACACATGTACTGTATATTTGACTACTACAGTATATGATCAACATATTATGGAATTTCACATTTGATTTCAAAACATCAGAAGTTTCTCTCACAAATAAAGCATTATCATACCGTTTGCATTAGAATGGACACAAACGTCCAAAGATGTTACCCATGAGCCTTTGCCTTGGGATTCTTCTCTTCTTCTCTGGTACAGCAAGCGATGATTGGGAGGAAGTGTAGAGAGCGGAGGTAATTGTTCCTGACTGCTGCTGTGCTCACCTGAGGCTGGAGCACTGCGCAACATATTGAGCATTTAGAGAGCTAACACATCTATTACATATACATGAAACCTAGGGGGTTTCATGTATGAGAGGGGGTTGCCAAAGATGCAGGTTAGGTTGTCAGTTCAATAGGCAGGTTAGCTTAGGACCAAACATTTTTATTTATTTATTTCACACTCTTAATTGCTCTATTTTAGTAGTGGCTGTATGTGGAAATGGGTTAGGCACACAATGTGTCCACTCAATAAACTGTTATGCATGCACCCCAAAACACAACCACACACACACACACACACACACACACACACACACACACACACACACACACACACAGCACAGTGTCCTGTATCTGGCACTGAGTTGTAAGAAGAGCCCAGGAGGGCCTCAGATGCAGTGTGAGTCGGAGAGGGATTGGGGGCTGAGGAGGATCCAGAGTTGTTGGCTGCAGTTGAAGACCTGGCTGTGAGCAGGGGAGGACAGGGACCAGATCTCACTTCTCAAACATAGCCCCTCTCAGCCAGCCATACACACACACACACACACACACGCACACGCACACACGCACACACACACACACACACACACACACACACACACACACACACACACACACACACACACACACCGCTCGCCATTGCCAGCATGGCCACACTCACTCTGAAAGCCATTTTGTTTGTTGTGTCACTTGAAAAATGGAATGAGAGGGGGAGTTTGGGGGGCCCCCCAGCCAAATCCACCCCCTCTCCCCACAGCAAAGCTGACACAAGCTGGGCAGGTTCCCCCCTGTCATATGGCATTTCACACAAGGCACATGTTTCTTTTTCTGAGGGAGCAGCAGCCACAACAAAAACTCCACGGCCAAAGACGTTGCTCGTGTCTTGAGTGGCGTTCAGGACACCCAAGATGTCATCTGGGTTTGACATGATGCGCAGAGGGGTCCCTTCTCTGCAGCCCCCCTCCCAAAGTCGGGGTCACCCATCTCACCAGTACACCCATTCACACCAATGCCCGTAAAATACGCTTCCCACTGGGATAGTTATGGATGAAAGCATGATGTTTTCTGTCTGCTACTATATGTCAAAAAAGCCATCTTGTAATTACATACATATCAATCACTGCATTGGTCTGTACTGAGCAAGTACATTGGACAATATAGCCAAAACATGTGTGCATATCATAATGCAATAATGCAATTTTGAGTCTTTTTAAATTACTTCAACTGAGGACATCAATTATTCAAAGGGTCTGATAAAGGAGATAATGGGTGTAGGGGGAACATGCAGAGAGGTGTGTCAATATGAAAGTCAAAGTTTAACACATAAATACATGCACACACACACACACACACACACACAGAGACACACACACACACACACAGATAAGAGCTTCTAATATCACACTCATTATAATGAATATTTCTGGTTAATCTCCTGATCTCTGTCTACCTGTCTAGCTGTCTGTCTGTCTCTCTTTTTTTTTCTCTGTCCAGACGCTCCACCATGCCTCCCCGGTGCACCAGATTGCCAGGCCCCCTCTCTCTGCCACACATCAGTACCCAGCCTGCTGCCTGCTCCCCCAAGGATGGACCAACACCTGCTGTTGGCAGGCACTAACCCCCCCCCCCCCCCCCCTTCTCTGTACCCCCCCATGCCCATCCCACCTCCCCCTTTGCACTGTCTGTGAGCTGCACTGCTCCAGGGTGAGCCATTGAGGGGACACAGGACGAGAGAGACTCCGGACCCCCAGTCCCAGACCTGCCTCCACCCCCCAGCCCCCCATCCCCTCACCCCCTTTACAGCTCAACTGGCTCAAGGTTCTTCCTCTTCATTGCCCGAAGCCCCCAGTGCTCTGTCCATATGGTTATGCCGCTGTCTAGTTTTTTTCCCCTTCATTTTTTGGGGGGTTCTGGAATTACAGGCTGCCTGACCTGACCTGCGTGAATCTAGGTGTAAGAGGTGAAACCATCCAGAGAGAAGAGAAAGGCAGAATAAACACGGCATGTGGTGAAGACTCAGTCATGCACAGCAGTCAATGAGCCCATCCTCTCATTGACTAATGGGTCATATTATGGTGTAATAAGGCAACCATTAACTGGGCTAAGGTAAAGACATGCAGGTTGCAGAGAACTAGCTACGTTCAGCATAAAAAGTTCACCATAAACTTAAGTCTAAGTACGAAGTAATCATTTGGTAACAATGGGTGCTCACTTGTACAAATGTCAATGAATTCAAAATAATTAGTAACTGCTTGGTACCAAATGGTCCCTAGTGCCTGGTGATTGTTTTAATGAATCACTAATAAACATGTTGTGCAAATTAGTTATACAGTAATTTAGAAAGGACAATTTATACAGAGACCTTTCTGTATTGTAAAATTAAGTGCTACCAAACGTTTTAAGTCTGAACAGCTAAAATGTTACTTGTCCAAAATGGGTGATCTATCAAATCGTTATTGTTGTATCTATTCTTTTTTAACAAGGAGATGGACAACTGAGGGTATTATCTTTCTTAATGAGAGCATTGATCTATGAATCGCCAGGAGGAAGGAATGAAAATGTGCGCTCGTCATTATTATTCCCTCAATAATTCATGCTCATATTGCTGCCACAGAACCAATTTAGATTAGATGATTTGATAGATTAGATTCAACTTTATTGTCATTGTACACAGTACAAGTATGGAGACAACAAAATGTAGTTTGGCATCTAACCAGATAGTGCAAACGGTGGCATAGTGCAAAAGACATGAAATGGTATTAGAGTATAAGGTATTACAGTGAGTATAAATGAATGAATATAATAAGTGAATATACATGAGATGAATATCAATATGATATGTACAGTTGAACAAGGGCAATAGTACATATGTAAGATGTATAATTAGAGAAAAAGCTAAATTGAAGTCCTGAGAGTGCAGCCAGTAGAGGTATGGGGGGAGGGTACACTGATACTGGGAGTCAATGTTCCTCTTGTTGGGGGGTGAAGGGGGGCGGTTGGGAGGGGGGGGCTAGGCTACCGCCGGGTTTCTGAGTTTAGCAGAGTAACAGTTGCAGGGAAGAAGCTGTTCCTGAGCCTGCTGGTGCGGGAACGGAGACTCCTGTACCGCCTCCCGGATGGGAGGAGGGCAAACAGTCCGTGGTTGGGGTGAGAGGTGTCCCTACTGATGGGAGGAGGGCAAACAGTCCGTGGCTGGGGTGAGAGGTGTCCCTACTGATGGGAGGAGGGCAAACAGTCCGTGGCTGGGGTGAGAGGTGTCCCTACTGATGCCTCGCGCCCTGCACAGTCACCGCCTGCGCTGGAGAACCTCGATGGCAGGGAGTTGGGCACCGATGATGATGTACTGGGTGGTTTTCACCACCCGTTGCAGGGCCCGTTGCAGGGCCTTCCGGTCTGAGACAGAGCAGCTGCCATACCACACTGTGATGCAGTTTGTCAGAATGCTCTCAATGGTGCACCGATAGAAGTTCACCAGGATCCTAGGAGACAGATGGGCTTTCTTCAGTCTCCTCAGTCAAGTCACAATTTCACAACGTGAGGTATTTTTCTGCCAATATTATCCACACCCTCTCAGGGAGTTCAAGACGACCGATTCAGTTTTGGCTCAAGCTCTGTTTTGGGAGGGACCTGTTCAGAGCCAGTGTCCAATGTGGATCTGCCAATCAAAGGGGGACACTTTCGAAGCCTGACCAAAATGCAGTAAGTCTGGCCCAGCAGGGACGGATGGTCAGACAACACTGGAAGGATGTATAAACAGGGGTGCTTCAGAGACAAGATGAGTAAAGTAGTCCTGAACACTTGCATGAGCTCCTTAGACTAATGCCAAGGCTTTAGCTTAGCGAGCTTGAGACCTAGGATCCAACACCGTCAGTCACAGATGCACAACACTGTGGCCCCATGCCTCTTCACTGTACCAGCTTAGGTACCTCCACAATAAATCCATTACAGAAACTTTCAGATGAAAAATAACAACTGTTAAGAGAATCTGGGGAACAATTCTCTCCTGTCCTGAGGCACTCATTTCCAGTATGCGAGGAAAGCCATGGCTTTTGTTTTTGTGCACACAAAAAGCAATAGGACCTTGCTTTTAGGACCCACACTACCTTGCCAAATAAGGAGCATTCAGAGCTCTCCCCTTCCACCCAGTGCTCTTGCCACTGCCCTGCTATTCACTAAGAAGTGTGGGGAGGGGAGGCAGACTGAAAAAGTAACAACGACAGTCTTACAAAAGACACTAAGGGGAACATCCCTTTCAAGTATGTCATTTGACCAGGTGTAACATGAAATTAAGTATTGACTAATAAATAACTTGGTACTGTATCTACTTGTTCCAACTTTGATAATGAAATAAGAAGACATCTGTGTACAAACCATTGAAGTGACTAGGATAGCTAATCCTTGACCCCACTAATGCAGTAATGTGTCCCATTTAAAGACGGGCATGTAGTTGAGTGTGCATGGTGCTGCTCTGATCCATATAATGTGAGCAAGCCCTGCAGAACCGGAGGGACAGCTCAAGTCTATGCCCCGCTAATAGAGCTAACTGCGCTCAATTGACAGCGCTCATTAATTATCTTGTTTAAACACTTATTACCCAGCATCTGTCTACTTACCCACATCCACCCAGCAACAGGGGGGTCGAAGAACAAAAATAGTTTCTGGTATACAGAATTTCTCTATGCTTCACAATACTGGAAATCCACATGACTTGGAGACAAAATAACTCAATACAATAAGCAGTAATATTTTTAATCATAGTAATATATTTGTCCACTTGAATGCCCTCTAAACTCCATAATTTGATCTTCCAATTTGTTGTCCATTCCCGCTCTGTTTTGAGGTGTTACTGTCACTGAAAGAGTCACTGGGATACGAAATGGACTGTTTAGAAAGGACAAGCTTGGGCTAATGACTGTAATTAAAATCAGTTACTAATGAGTATGTATCCTCCAGTGACACAATGGAAGTCCCCACCACTATTAATAACTATTAATCTCCACTAATCAGCCCTGTCGCAGGGGCAGGGACAGCCCTGTATAGCTTACTGTCACAGCAGTTAGCATAGAGCACTAAGCACGGGGGCAGCCATATTGTAGTCCCCACTGAGCAGGTGGTGTTGGTCACAGGCAATGACGAATTACTCTCAAATGCACAATCTAGCCTTGACACTGGCATTTTACCAGGCCCTTCCTGGTTTTACTCCCACTTCAATGCTAAGTTGAGCCTCTTAATTTGGCTACATTTCATTTGCATTAGAGTCCGCAATTTTAAACATACCTGACTTGGAATGGCTGTTGATGGGATGTTACCCCCTGAGCTGCAGGGCACTGGAGGGCAGAGACATTAACAATTTTTAAAACCAGCATTGGTGGCTCTGTTCCAAAACTCACCCGAACAGACGTTTTTGATAGTCCTCAGCATACTAACGCTAGCCTTGAGCAAGAATGGTTTTACATACTGTAGCTATAGTCAATGGGTCAACCATCCTCTGTCATACATTTGACTGAATGCATCACATACTGCCTATGTGTTCTCTGGCTGATGCAATAAAACATGTTTTTGCATTGTATTATTGATAGGGTTAATTATAGTGGTTCTACCTTCATAAAGGTATTTAGGTGTCATATTGTATAATCATAATATATATTTTTTAAATCACTCAAAAATGCAGAAAAGAAAAATAGCGAAAAGTGGCTATAAATGATACTCTAATAAAGTATCATTCATTCACACGAAACATGCATGTCCTTATCCACCAATACTGGTGTGGGTGTTCACTCTGTATGCGGAAACATGAGTGATTGATTTATTGACTACATTCACATCTTTGCTGCACTACCAGCATTGCCCTGGCAGTACTGTATGATACTGTATCAATGTTCATATTAACATTTGACATTATGGTGTTCTGTCCAAACGTGGCCGAATTTATGTAAACAGAAACCTGGCTGGCAAGAGGGGATCTTGAGGATCAGATTTCAGGACTTGGGCTGGCTGTGCCAGTGGGCCCTCATTAGAGGCTGGCTCTGCTCGCCCCCACCCTAGCCAGCTCCAGCACCCACCACCATCCCCTCTGACCTAGGGGCCACCAGGGGAAAGAGCCAGGCAATGGGGCAACTCTCCAGGCCTCCAAAACAGGGCCAAGGTTTCTTTCAGGCCACTAACCCTAAACTGTAGGCTACATGGTAGCCAACAACGTAGCACAGGAACATTCACAATGCTCTTGTTTTCGTCCCCTCGTTTTGTGTCTAGGCTTCAGCTCTTTCTTTTTTCTCTCTGCCTTTCAGTTTCTTTTTGTTTTATTGACATTCACATTGGTGAGAAACCGGTGACATTGGAGAACTAAGTGAATGACAACAGGGCGAACAGCAGGGGAGACAGAGATAAAAAATGAAGAGGTACAACATGCTGGATGGATTAACCAGAAAAAACTGGATCAGGCGAAAATGTGCTAGAATGAGCAATTGCTGAAATGGGACAATGGTGGCCCTCTCCAGCAATATTAGGACGATTCCATCCTCTGGGTTTTGGATGTGAAAAGGTGTTTTGTTGAACAGTGGCAGTATCAGGGCAAGCAGGGGGTTTCTGTAATTCCCTCTCGTGGGAGACGTCCTTCCAGCAGGCCAGCGTGACTGCCAGACTGCTCCACTTGTCTGTTAATCTCCGCTCTCTGGAAAGGGAAAGCGCATGGACGGTGCTGCCAAACACAAGGCAGGCTGCAGATGGCAACACTTCCACAAGACATCTTCTGTTTCTCTTTTGGCCCTCTCTCTCAACCAGCCTCTCTCTCTCTTTCTCTCTCTTAGCCATTTGAACCGAGAGCTACAATACCGTATACTGTATTACTGTATGCTTATACAGCTTCCATAGCAATACACAATCTTGCCTCACACATAGTATGCATGTTTATGGATGTTATCGCTAAAGGGCATCTTGAGTCCATATGCCTGTGTGTTTGAGTGGAAATATCAGCAGCCTAACACAAGACAACAGTGTGACAACAGTGTACTTGACAAGAGAAAAGGTAGTGTTAAAAAGGTATGGACATAACTAGATAAAAGGTAGTGCTAAAAAGCAATGTTAACCCAACAGAGACCAGGCCTATGGCTGGCCAACACAAAGAAGTATCTGCAGCTTGCATGCCTCTACTGGGCGTGAGTTTGAGCCTGGAGAAGGACATCTGCTAGGGTTTGGTGAACATATGTTTCCATGGTGCTGTGTTTCCAGAAAGAAAAAAGTGATGTCCCTCCAATTAAATGCCTAGAAAATATGCACTGATAAAAAAATTGTTTCTGTTCTCTTTCTGTTTTTGTTTCATATTTTGATTTGAAAACCAACCAGTTCCAAAGATCTGGCCTATCAAAGGGAGAGAACATACTGTTAGGAGGAGACCTTGCATTGGACACAGATCTTACTGTTAAAGTCACTTTTTTTTTTTGTCTTCCTGGAAGACTACACTTTCTGTGTTTTGAAGGGAGGCTACAACATGGGTGCTGGTTTCTTGCCCGATAATCTCTCACAATTATGTAGAATCATTTCAACTTCTAGTTCAGTAAGCCTTTTGTATTGCAAATACAATTGCAATAATACGTATTACATCTATGCACAATAAAAATGTCTATCTTTTTTTCTTTTCAAAAATATAGCTTTTTCCTGTCCACAATTTGTAATTCTGAAAATAAATACCAAAAACAATTTAAGGTCAGATTTCTCATCTTCTTGTCATCTTCAAGTGCTATCAGATCGACAGTTTTTTTTCAAAATGTTCTGTAACCATCAAAATGCTCACATTCTAGAGCACAATACATGCTTTCAGTGTATATGAGTGCATCTCTGTGTTATGTTTATCTCAAGCACACAGAGGGATGGCCACAGTGGCTCCAGCCAGTGCAGCATGACGTCCCCGTGTTAAAGTAGTTAGCACACGGACGTGATTCACAGTGGCAGAAGGCATGAACGCGCTGAGCCTTACTGTAGGCCGATCAAATTAATTATGCTAAACAGTGGTTAAGGGATATGGGCACAGCAGCATTGTTCCCCCTGATAGGCGCTGGGGGTTGAGCCAGGGGATCTGCTCAAGTGGACCATCATTGGCTCATGATATTTAGAGCTCAACTAACCGGGCCTAAGAAAAGGTCCCTGTGCTGGCCCTCTGTTCATGAGACCAGCCTACAGGTTAGTGAGGTTAGTATCATTTCAGCAGGATGAGACATTGGGATCCCCATTTGAAAAAAAATTAAAACACAGGGATTTTTCAAATTTTGTGTCAAATTGCTGGACCTACACACCTTTTGACATATGTTGTATTCATGTGTGTATTCATAAATAAATACAAGTTTTACTCTATATCCAGCATGTGCAGGTTGCGACCGTGCTTGGTATCATTCTGAGTTCACCTGAAAGAGAGGACAAGTGAGAGAGAGAGAGAGAGAGAGAGAGAAAGAGATCACCTTCAATCCCCACATTGTCCTTTGTGTCCCTGTCCTACTATTCCCTCTCTCAAGTCTCCCTTCCATTTTTCCTCCCAACGGCTCATTTTTCTTTCAGCACTTTATCTCACTGGCAAGGCGTACAGCCAAAACAACATCATGTTGTGCTCCTATAGTGACGATTTTAAATTAATGTCTTCATTCATCAACTCTGAGTAGTCTAATTCTGGATGTTCCTGTTCTAAGGGGGAAATCATGCTAAAGATGTGATTTATGGCCACCATGTTGTATTTTCTTGCTTACCTTTTAAAACTTCTCACCAAAACTACAAAACCATCTTAGTATAGCAATGAAATGTTCAATGTATTAATATATTTTGATTTGCAAATCACATCAAAAGATTTGCTTTCACAACCAACAACTGGTCATATATCAAAGGAGATTTAACTATATTGTCATAAAGATGGACAGGCTAATTTGACCTGTTAAACCAGCCATACCTCTAACTTCACCTCGAACTTACCTCACAAAATACCTCCTCTCCCCTGAGTTACCTGCACGGACTAACCATGGTAACAACCATGGTACGATGAATAAATGTGAGCTTTCAGGTAACTCAGGGGAGAGGTGGTATTTTGTGCAGGTAACTCAGGGGAGAGGAGGTATTTTGTGAAGTTCAGTTCCAGTCACTAATCTGCAGTCACAACAAAGGGGGCATTATGTGAGTAAGGGGAAACTTAAGATCCAGCCTCCCATCCACCTAAAAAACCATAGATTTTAAAATGATTGGCCCTCCTCATTAAAGGAGCTATAAAGTTGCCATATTATTTGCATTATGACCAATAGTAACCCATGCTCTAGCCCACTTCCCTTTCCTGTGCCCTATTCAGTTCTCTTATGATGGATATAGGAATACACCTGAATTTAGAATGATAATTATGTATTTCATACTCTCTTCCTTGGACTAAATACGTGACACCCTTAGCATAATAATGGCTCAAATTAATGGGAGCAGAGAGATGAAGCAAGATTTCGCTTCAAGTGTGCCCCTGTTATTTTCCGAAGGGTATGTGAGTTACAAATAAGAGAGAAAAATCATTCAACTGTAACAGGTAATGTTATTGTATCATTCATTTACTTTTCTAAACTGAGTAAATTCAGATTTGCGGCAGGCATTGGCGTAACCGGGGGAGGAGGAGTTCACCAGCCTAATGTGCAAAACTGAGAGCCAGAGGCTTAATGTTGCTGAAAAAATGTCAGACCACTCTGAACAAGCTGCAACAATCATTCCATTACCTATACGCTGGTAAAGTGATCAAAATAAACAAAAATATCAACAAGCCGTCTAGAGACAAGCATACAAGATTGTATTGGAATTGTATTGGAATTTCCTAGACAACTAGACATATATCTATTTTAGCTAGTTTATTGAACATAAGATTTACATTTTATACTTTGAGACATGTATATGTAGTATAGCCTGCTAGAATCAGACTGATCACTATGTTCACTCTAGCCCTTTCTCAATTGTCAGAAAATCTGTCCTCTCCCCGACTCCTCCATCCTCATGTCCTCCGTGACCTGGAAACCGGTGGTCGGTCATATTTAAGAGTGCATTCATTGGCAAAGAGGTGGATTACTCCTTGTCCCTGCCTCCTCGAGGAGGTGCCCCGCTGAAGGATGCAAGCTTGTATCCTCATGCAGAAGAGTTTGTAGGATTTCTGCTTACATGTAACATCCGCACCACCCTTTTTAACATAACAGCTTACCGATATAGGCTTCTAAACATAACACCAAGGCATCCCAATTTGTGCCACACTAATGTACACACAATTCTTATGGAATTCATACATTAATAAAAACTGAAAGCTTAACTTGATTCAGAGGAGTTGCAGTGTTGGATAGCATTACAGGACTGCTACACCACGGGTGTGAAATTGACGTCCGTGAGACAAGTGTGAGACTTTCACTGCTAAATTGATCGACTTTTAGTTTCTTGAGTGTTGAGAGGGACATTTTCGCATTTAGATTCAGATCTCTCCGTGTTAAAAGTTTGTTAAATTGCTAAGTGGTTCACAGGCTCAACATCAATTAGTCTAGTCGCAAAATTAAACGGCGAAGACTTGCACGAGAACGCTGATTGGCTGTAAACTGGTACCTTGGTATATTGATAAGCGGGCCGCCAAATGAATAGCCCTGCTCTAGACCTTCGTTGCAAACAGTAGTTAAGTTATTGCGTATTGGTTGGTTGTGATGCCGTACAAATCAAGTAGGCCCATTGATGTACCTAAACCAGAGAGCGATATGTATTGGCGGTCTTTGCCTAAATCTGTGACGTTCCTGTTAGTCATACCTTGTCAGACGTTTATCAGGCTGAAGTTCGTCAGTAGAGTTGCTGTTGTTGTCGTCATCGGTATTTCAATGAAAGTTAAAGATACTGAGTTTGTAAAGAAGTTTGTAAAACAATAGTAACAAGTCAGGAGCGACCCAACCTGCACGATAAATTGTGTTCTTCGACGAACAGGTATGGCGACTTGTAGCTCGGCCTACTATGCAAAATAGATTTGCCTCCCGCTGAAATCTGTACCCTGTCTTGGCTGGGTAACCAAGAGGATATTCCTAATGAACTCAGTTTAAATTAAAATATGTTCAGAATGTTCAAAGGCTACAGCTCATTTTACAGCTCAAATAACATGGATTTGTGGTTACACTCAAATGTTATGACGACGGAAATGTGCATGTTCTGCCTGGCTCCACAATAATGTGTCTTTCTACATTATAAAGACCTGGAATCAGGCTAGCTCGATGCTATGTGTTGGTGTCATCCTGCTAAGATACCCAAGTTTGGAAAGGAAGCGTGCTTGCTGCTGGCTGGGGGTCCTGGTGCTTTTGTGAAAGCCAAAATCAGAATATGCGCCTCATACCTGGCCAGCCCCACTCCATTGGGCAGGAAAATTGCAGTGGGTAAAGCATTTGCATGGTGAGAGATTTGACTGCCATTTTAACACTGTTAACACTGAATTGTTAACACTGAATTGATGATTCTTAGATTAATCTGGCAGTAAAGGTGATTTCTCATAAAGTTGGTGTTAAATTGTATTAGAATGTCTTAAATTGTAGAAGCCATAAATAGAGAACACTTCCCCAAACGCACTAGCCTATGGCTTAGATTTCTACTATCAGTGGCACATAGTTGCGTCGCTTGCGCATATACATTCCAGTGTTTGTTTTTACTATTCATAAGTGCTCTTTACATTATAGTAAGTAGGTCTAATTGATTAGCTACAACAGTAAAACATTTGAACACCCCTGGGAATGAAAATATGTACTCTGTTCATCAGTACGTGTTAATCATATGTGCATGGCATGGAGATCTTTGTGCCTTGTTCTGAAAATCGGTTGGTGTTGATCGTGGGCTGACTTGGGCAGCCAGGCAGGGACACGGTCTAGTGGGACGTGGGCGAGCCGTGGGATGAGTGAAGGTCAGAGGAGCAGAGCGTGGGTTGCTGCTGGCTGACATAGGACATCAGGATGACAGCTTTGGCCGCCACTCAATACCACTCTCTTTTATCCATTCTGATGTGCCAAGATGGACATCAGCATGGTGGGGCATGTCTCAGGGTAGCAGCCCTGTGTAGCATGCAGCGCCTGTCGACTTAAATGGCTCAACAACACAAATATCTTGTTCTGGGGAAGATGCAGCGCTTTGGTATTTGGCATGCCTCAACGTTGTTTGGCTGCCATTCCAAGTGTCTGCAGGGCCCTTTGGAGAGAACACCAGCCCTGTTTATATCGTCACTAATGCAAAAAAAAAATCCTCCAAAAGTTTTATGTTTCTGCCAACTTGACCATCAACTCTCACCCACCGAAATTGATGAGTGCACTCTGATGATCCATTAAGGTCCCAAGCTATAAATAGCCCTCAAGGGCACCAAGCAATATTTTCTGAGGAAAATAAAACCGGGGAGAGGTTGTGCATGCAAGCCAGTCATTAATCTGCAGTAGAGGGGTCAATTTTTTTGGTGTTGTTGGTTTGGTTAGCTCATATTGTGTTGATGGTTTTTTTGGGACATTTTTTAAGTTTCTGCAGATAACAATGTGGCCAGAATTTGAATTGTACCTCAATTGTAATGTTGTAATGTCACAGCTGTAGGAGCGTCATTGCACCATGATTGGCCTGTACACTTGATACTTCCCTTGTGTGCTGTACACCTATATTTTAGGCACAAATGGATTCCAAGTGGTCATGTAAAACAGTGGCTCTCGCAATATCACTGGACATAGATAACCTACAAATGCACATGGGAGAATGTGAGCTCACCATCCCCAGCTTAGGAAGGCAGTTGACCGCACATCTTGGCTCTGTCAGCAATGCAAAGGCAGATGGTGCTCATGGCTAGCGCTCAAGCCGCTTCCTTCCCCTTACCCCCCCCATTCTAACCCATCTCTGCCAGTCCTCTGGGCTCTGTGGCTGGTTGTAAATTCAGTATTCAATGTGAATGTTTGGACGTACACACACACACACACACACACACATACACACACACACACACACACATACACACACACACACACACACATACACACACACACACACACACCTATAAAGATGTATTGTATAGAGTATGGACCAGCTGGCCATAATGTGAGGTGTCAGGTCTATTGTATACTGGACACTTGACCAGAATGTATTAACCTTGCCCATTTTTCTTGCTCACCTGTTCTTTGCAGTTACCCTTTCTTGTAACATCCAGTGTTCACTCTAATTCTCTTGCCCTTGTTTTTCAATGTGTTTGATAAGAGTTATTGGTCTGGGCCACTTGAACATTTCAAATAGATTTTCACGTTTTACTTGAGCTGCATATCAATACTTAGTTTGTGCATCATATCAGTATATGAGGAGTTTGCCCAGGTACTTAAGTGGGTTTGAATCCCATCTTGAGATACACATAAATAGGACGTTAATGTTCATGCATGATGAGATGACACGTCACTGATTTTAATCCTCATTAAATATTCATTATCTCCAAGACCACCAGTGTCTACATACTGTATGGGATAAAAGAGATTCTCTACATTCTGTCATCAAAAAGATAAGAAAAATATAAGAAGAAGATAACTCATTATGTCATTGGGGTTAATGAAAAAAAACAATACTGTGATTTTCAAAAATGACAGGTGCAAGCACTCTCCCCCTGGCTGGAAACTCGTAGTTTTTAGGAATCACTGCCGATGACATAATTTAAGATTGAAATATCTTACATTACACATGTATTACATATCAGGTGATCCTTTGAAAATGAGACATCACAAAACTAACAACAAAAACAAAAAACAAATGAATACTTAAGTTAAGTTACATTCAGATACATGTTTCATGGATACAGGTTTCATGGCTTCCATACATCTTATGAGTACTATCTCATATGTAGGGTATATATCTCATATGTAGGGTATATATCTCATATGTAGGGTATATATCTCATATGTAGGGTATATGGATTGTGGACTACATGTGACAAGTGTAAATGGTGAGGAACATACATTACAGTGGTAGTGGCTGATGGTTCACCGTCTAGATCCAACTCTAGTTGAATCCAGGGGGATATTTCAATTTCTTTGCTCTGGGAAAACAATAGAGTCATTATTGCAATGGTTTGTCCCTGGCTTCCTCTGGCAAATTGACCCATTTTGTAGCGCACTAAAACAGATGCCTGGATGTGGAAGCGAGGTCTTGTGTGTGGTGTGTTTCTAATTGCTGGGGCACACGCGCAGCAGGTCCCCATTACTGTCCTCACTCAGCATCCACTCTCAGTAGAGGCTCCAGCCAAACCCAAAGTCAACAATACATCAGGCCAGTCCCACTAAAGAAGTTGGGGCCCAGTCCAGCTGCTACAGTATTTCACTCTCCCATTTGCAGTGATCTTGCACAAATTAATTCTAGCAGGAATCTTCACAGTATTGCTGATATGATGTCTCTTTCCATGGCCGATGGCCCCGACCTAGCTTTTAGGTGAATAATTTCCTGCCATTTAAGTTCAAAGACATTGTTTACGGATCATACCGTGTATAATGTATACGTTAACAAGAATGTAAATGAGGAGGGGATATTATTTATATTGCTGCATGCTTTTCTTCTGCAGTTCTAACAACCTGGAACACAAAAGCATCTGACAACAATCAGAGAGGAAAAATGCATGAAAACAAACACCCTTGTTTGGAGTAGAGCTTCCTGGGTTTTTCAAATGCTTCACTGGGTGCTTCTCTCATCTTCTGCAAGTACCGATGCGGCAGATAAAAACAGGAAAAAAGGTACCCAACAAACTAAGGATTCTAGTTTGGAGAAATGATGTAGTTTCAGTTTGGCCATACAGCAATAGAGCTAATCTGGCAACTTTGGATACCCAGGAACTGGCTTGTTTCCTCCTCCTCGCGTTCTCTCATGGATACAGACTGCACACTGGTGCTGGTTTCCTCTGGCTCCTCTGAGCTCCTCTGAGCACCGGGCACAGCGCTGGGTGGCAGGGCACTCACCCGCCTAGGGGTACAGCCATGTTTCACAAAGAGGAAAAGCAAAACAGATGTTGACAATCATGTTTTTTTCAGCATTTTGAATTATGGTTAGCAAGAGGAAGTAACCTAATGCACACATTTGGTTAAGTTATTGGATTTTAGGGTAAATTGAAACAATGTGCAAGCGCGTTCTCCTTTTTGTGGGTTTCAATTTAGTGCTGTTAAATAAATACTGGTTTCTATGCCTGTATTTGCATACTTTATTCATATGAATAGGCATTTTATGTCTGTTCTGTTTATTTGGTTTATAATTTATTAAACCTAAATTCATAAAAATGTCATGCTGTCTTACTGTATGGCACCATATGTGAGCATATTGAACTTAGAATATTGAAATGACGGAGGACCAAGACAATGTAGCTCAATGTTTGTCCCATTATAATGACCATGTTAGCCAACCGTTGATAACCCAATGGATTTTCATCTTTAAACTTTGAAATAACGTATCTGCGTGCAATTTGAAATGCTGAGATTTTGTTTACATTCTGATTATTTCAGTAGGTCTGCAGCACATGTGTGTAGTACTAATGTGTGGCATATTATAGTTTGTCTTATTTGCTTATTTTTTTCTGTGGTGTCAAGGCACATCAGTATCCCCTTGATTATGCACTTCCTCTGATATACTGTACTTGTATAAAATTATAATAATAATAATTCCATGATGTAGCATATCGATGCAAAAATTAAGTAATTTGTCATTGACCTTTGGTAATTTTATCTGCAGAAGTTGATGACGGGAGGACTTAGTGCAGTTAATATTCTGATATCCAGAGAAAGGAAGGAACCCGGGAATGTTCCAGGTAAGTCCATCTTTTTTCATTGGATATTGATGGAACGGAGGATAAGGGCTTCAATCCAAACTAATGAAAACCGAACTCTGTAAATGTGAAGTAACAGCAATGTGCATCAGTGCAACACTGCCTTCTACTGGCCAGCTGAACGAGTTGACTGACTGCACTATTTTGCAAAGACCACAAACCTTGTTGTTGTTTTTTAATTGTAAATATAAGTTGCTGATATCACAGAACATTGTCTGTTGAGAAAAATGCATTGTTGATTATTTTGATATTTCCATTGATTTTACATCAATTTAGTAACATTCCAGCCGAGTAACGTTGCATTTTTAAAATAGTCACCCCTTTCACTCTATAAAGTTTCAATTTAGAAACCTCATATCGCATGATACATTTAATTTCACCCCATAGTGAAATTCACCCGTAGCCTACATGGAAATGTGGTCCTCATTCTCATGTAATCACTTATAAGCAATTAATGTAAATTATGATTAAACCTGCACACTGTATTTTTTTTATTATTCTCTCATTCATGCATGTTTTCTAATTTTGAATTGTATTCTATTCTTATATTCAAAAATGACTTGCTGACCTCGGACCCCTCTGTGTATGTACTATACTGTATTTGCCGCATAGTCATGTTCTATGTCAAAATGTAACCATTGTTTTTTTACAACCAGGGTTGTAGTGAAGCCTTGATATTTGAATTGTGTGTGTGGTTCTGGGCTCTCTGGCCACTGCTGACCGATGGTGTGTATCATAAACTGCCCCTCACTGGCCGCATCACACGGTTCCCATCGCGCCCCTCTCACTCTCACACACGCGTGTACGTACACACACACACACACACACACACACACACACACACACACTAAAGTAAGTGTAAAACATATTCTACAGTAAGTGTAAAGGGCATCTTTTATGTACATTAAGAGTAGGAGAGGTTATTGTAAAGTAATGATGCATACAATTTTGGAATAATTTTTTTCTCACCTTTTTGAAAGTCCTTTTTTCTTTCAATGAGAAATAAACTAATAGAATGAATAGGGGTAAAAAAGTGAATCATTGTATTAAATATGCATTTAAATAACATCATGTTACACATTATTATTGGTATGCATTCTAATATTTGCTCACTTTATTTTGATTTCATTTGAGAATCACACAGCTAATAAAATCTTGTTTCACACTTTAAGGATAAAGAACCTTATTTCTAATGAATGAATTCCAAAATCATACTTATATATTCTTCTCAAATGGTACTTAATTTTCACCACACTAGCAGTAAATTTTAGCAATGCTGCAAAATCAATACTTTATTGCGTAAAGTATGTCAGGGGAACAAAGTGTACTTGAAAGTAACTTGGACAGGAGGTAAAATGAGGATTACCTCCCTCCAAACCTTTCTGCAGAGTCCTTAGTCTTCTGAGTGCAGTGTACCTGTGCACTCCTACTCCCCTCCCCAAAGCGCTCCTGATATCTCTGGCTGAATCGAATTCCATAGCCGCTGTGCCACAATGGGAGAACTGTTTGATGGGCTCTCTCAGCCTTCTTCTCCCTCCCCTGGCTCAGGTATTCCCCCTGATGAGGAACCTGAGCTTCAGAGAGCACGACCACCACCTCTCATGCCCCTCCATTCCTGCTCAGTGCACCCGACTCCAAACAGGGAGAGGAAAAATAACTCTCAAATGTGAAGCATTACAGTACAGTACATTACATTGAATATGCATGCAAAAGCCTGAAGAAAGCATTTTATAATTGCATCTAATTTGAATTAATTAAATAAAACAAAACATGTGGTCACTCTGTATAGACTCACAAAGGTACTCAAGGGTTTTAAGGAGTAAATGTTCAGTTTCTCAAATGTTTTTTTCTCAAAAGTTTCTTTAACACATTTACTGTTCAAGTATATTCAAAGTAAAGTGGTTTGGTCACTTACTTATCTTCCATTGAATAAAAAATGCGAGAGGTGTCTTCTGGACAGCATTGCTACAGAGCCTGAAATCCTCCACTCTGTCTAGATAAAAACAATAATTTGCTAAGTGTCAAGTAAAGCATCTGCTAAAAGTGACCAACCTATGTCCTATTTTTATGGGCTTTAGAGGATCCTATTGTCTGGAGGTATTTATGCCAAAAAGATAGACATTTGCCGGGGGAGGGAAAAGAGAGGGGGGGAAGCCCAAAACAAAACATCGCATGATAGTCTTTAAGCAGTTCCATCTGTCCAGCAGAAATTTCAGGCTAATAGCCTGTGGCGCTTCAGCCCACTGCCCTCACTCCCTCTACCTGACTCTGTCCTATTAAATCTCTCCACTCCTCCAAAAAAGAGCAGAAAGTGAGGAAAAAAGAAGTTGTGCAGACCCAAGTCAACAGGCCGGTGGTGGTGGTGATGATGATAATGAAGAACAAGTCCTAATTAAAGAGGGGGGAAAAAAACGACCCCAGGCACTCAGTGATGTGGAAAAAAGGCTCATCATTCTGGTGTTTTTTTTGAAGACAGCGCGCTCTGTGAGCAGATGACTGCCGCTCACCTTGCCACGGGGTCTGCGTGAGATTGGTTCATTGTCAAGGAGTTTTTTTTTTTTTTTTTTACCCATGATTCCATATGGTATGGAGCGGGCTACATGTTGCCCAACATGCCAGTGCAAATGTTTTCTCAATTAGGTGTCTTATCTCCGGTGAGTGCACTAGCATCAGATGAGGCTTGCTGACAGCGTAATGGCAGGCAAAACCACGGAAGGCTCCATCAAATGGCAGCTCTGCTACGACATCTCGGCCAGGACTTGGTGGATGGTAAGTTGGCAGCAACCGAAGCTGTTTTTTTTTTCTTCCTCCTTCTTTCCCCCCTTTTTCTTAAAAAAAAAACTTTCCCTCCCTCTTCTTAAGAGCCTTCAAAAAAGACACAAAAACATCTTTGTTTTTTTACACTCCATTCTTCAACTTCACATTCAGTGGATATTTAATTAGTTGATTGTTGTTGTTTGTTTTTGTTTTGTTGTCAGTGTCATAGTCCTTTCTCTATGGGAGTCTAGTCACTCTTGTCCCCACGGTTTTCCCCCCATGTTTCTCCTTATTGTTGTCTCAGTTCAGGTTGTAAGATCAGAAATGTTGACGTGCCGCTGCCGTATTTATTTGTTCTTGTTCAGAGTCCTGTTTATTTCACTTTAGATAGGCTTCAAAACTTCCGTTTTTTTCTGCAGTGCACAGAGGAGTCAGTCCTTGCAATAAGTCAACCAATATTTCTGCACGTCCTCTTGTCTCAACTAATTGAGGAAAGTTCGGTGAGCGCGTTAGAAAAGGATCACAAAGTCCTGCACTGTTTTCTGTCAGATCTGTTGTTTACACTGAGGCAAGTTTTGTGTGCGTGGTGCCCCGGCTGCTTGCAGCCAAGCCGAGTGTGCTCCGCATCGCACTCCACTCCTGAGCCCTGACACGCCGCGCCGCCAATTAAAGCACACAGAATGAAAAAAAGTAGCCCCCATGCCCTGGGACGAGCCGGACCCAGCGCCGGGACAGATTAACTTGCTTGTTGTGGTCAGTGAGGCCAGACAACCTTTGACATCCCTGTCGCTCCAGCAGAGACGGGGAGAGGTTAAAGTGGAAGGAGGCAGAGTAAAGGAGGAAAAACCAGAGAGTGAGTTTTCAGACTTTGCCGGAGAGATGAGGAGGGGTTAGGGGGGGATTCACAATAGTCTATTGTGGCCAGCAGATACAAATGAGCCCAGTCGGGCTGGATAAAAGGGCTTTGAAACTCCCAGCGCCCTGTGTTCATTAGGGGATGGCTCGTTAGCCCTCCGTCGTTATTACTATTATCTATATTATTGCCAGCGTTATTAGAATCATTATGTTTTTGCAAAGGGAGTGTGGAGGCGCACACTGGTCCCGTTCTGCCTGCAGGTTCCTTGCCAGCTTGAATAAAAGAAGATAGTTGTGTCGCCAGTAGACAATGGCTGTATTATTCCCCTGTAAGAAGACCATGAACTTCAGAATTCCACTGCATTGCCCCACTCTCTCATCCCCTCCTCTCCTCTCCACAACCAGGCCACCACAGCGGCAGCGCTCCATGGTTCTGTGGAGGGAGCTGATGTGGGAGAGAAGCGGAAGCCTTTCCCTGCTTGCTTCTGTTATCATGAGTTTGAGGGAAAGTCGTATTAGAAGTTCACAGCAGAGGGGGAAGTGTTACAGAGGTCGCGGGTGGTAGAGTGGTGGTTTTGTTTCTTGGTGGCAGGGGGTCTAGATGTGTGGGCATTCCTCACCGTCTATCCCTCTCTGGGGCCACGGCTGAAGACAGCATGTGCAGAAATGTTGCCCAGTTTATGGACCAAGTGGACTTGCATTTGTATTGCCCATTTGGACTACTAAGTTTTCCTCTTGGGTTGACTTACATTTATCGATGTTTCTAATATAAAAAAGATTTTCTTCAGTTCCAGAGGGAGATTGTTGACTTTATTTGATACTAAAATGTTATTGCATTTAGTAAATGTTGGATCTCGCGATATATGAATTGTCTCTGAATATCTGAATGAAATGTTTGTGATTGTCTTGCACAGTGGATTGTTCAGGTATTTAAAAAAAAAATGTAATTGAATTGCTCTTGTACAAGCTCAGTATAGCTTAATTTAAAGCAGTGTAAGTACTTTAGAGCCTTTAATTGCATTCCTCTAATTGTCCCTTAACAACCAGAGTAATTATCAGTCAACAGAGCTTTGTAGATTGTTCAATTACAGTCTGGTGTTGACGGTCTTATACAAGCTCTTTCACATTTATTTGCTCTAAAGTAAATGTATTAAATTAACTATTTAATGTTTTATTTGCTAACTCTATGAAATACAATATATTGCACTGCTCCAATAAATAGTTATTTATTAGGAGAGTAAAATTGCAAAAGTATAGAAATGGATTCTGGACAGGTTTCTGCAACCACAATTAGTTTTTTGAGAAAAAAAGATCTTATATTTTACGTCCCATTCCTCCATCAGAACCTCAAAGCACTTTTTTTCTTGTGCTTACACAAAAACTCTTTTTAGAAAGAAAATCATTGTTTAAAAATATTTTGTTGATGATAAGTAATGTGTATGACTAAGGACATCAATTCTCCAAATTGATTACATCCCAGCAGCAGTATTAACCGAATCAAACATGTTCAATGACACGGTTATGGGGATGCCTGTTTTAACACAGTTTGGTGAAGTAGGAGTACATTGCTGCATTACCATCGATGACATTCGATAATGTGCTCCCGTCCGTTTTAATTAGTCAACAGTTGCTTTGACAAACATAATCCCTCTCAAAAACGTAATGTCAGATTTTTTAATAGCAGTGAAGGTTAAATTGGGTAAGAGCGGAATTAGGATTATATGATTAATTTTAAAACCAGTTATTATAATTATTTTAAATGATTAGTTCAAACAGCAACTTTTGTCAGTATGCTCCTCTGAACACCAATATATGTATTTGCAAGTCTGTAACTTGTCTGTTTAATTTGAGCCAAATGTTTAATTTGTTAATATGCATTCAAAAATTGAAAGCAGACTGTTAAGCATCCCTGGTTTCTTGATAATTCATATTGGTATAATTGCTTCAAGCTTCCCCACATTATTACTTTAGTGAGATGATGCCCCGTCAGTAACAGGGACAAACCGTCATTGCCACAGAGCAGCTCAGCCGTCTGCTCAGGGAAGGCTTTTAAGATTTATTGCTGTAGAGACATAAAGTGGCATTTAGTAAAACTGGATGGAATTGAGCTGGAATTTACATTAATAGGATTCAATTGATGTCCTACAGTATTATTAAGAGAGGAATTTAATTGTTATTTGCTTTGTCAGTTGTCTGAGTGCATTTCTATACATGGCATCATACAGCTGATTTCCACTCACAGTTGTATACTTTTATTTAAACTGTTCTTCACAGTAGTGACACAGCAACCTCAGATTAATGTAGTTTTGATATTTTTTAAAGTTATTTACCTCTGGTACACCTATGATTTCATGACTTCTCTATGAGCACATTTACCGTAGTCCCATTACAAATGGGAGGGAAAAATCCATCCAATTTTGATGGCTGCATTGGCATTAAGATTTTCTTGTTTTACACATTAAAGACTTTTTAAGAAAAATCATCATCAACAACATATTCCTTTATCCACATTGAGAAGTATTTACAGTGAAAGTCGGACACTGGAAGTTTCATAGGAATTTAATACGTATCTATCCTCAAAGCTTTGTATTGTTGTAGCTGCCTATCCACCTACCCCAGCATATGCACCTACTGTACCTCCTGTGGTTTCTGTGTCCATTCGCTCTAACTCCTCATACCTCACTCACTCTGTTTGCACTTTCAAAACCACATTTGCTCTATGTTGGTCTTCCATTTTGTATTTATTAACTCACTGTTCATGTATTTTATGCAAATCTGACCATTATTTAGATGTCAAGTGCCAAAAGCAGTGGTCAAAGAACCACCAACTCGTTCTGCCATATGCATTGATATGATAGGACATTCTATTTGCACATACTGTATGTGTAGTTTACTTCTGTACTGACAATCTTCATCTTGCTATGTTCCCTAGGTTGCGGGGCCCTCTGCCTGGATGGGTTGAGTGTCTCTGTTTAAAGGCACACAGGCTTTGTTTGAAGTCGGCCACTGTAATTAACCCTGCTTGTGCCTGAGCTGGGGGCTGTGCGACCCACCAGTGCGTTAACACTCTACTCATGTCATATTCCACTACCGGAGGGGCTAATGGGATTTCAGCTGTGGTACAAGTGCTGCTCCTATAATCCACTTGTCAGTGAGCAGATCTACCCACCAGGCAAATGTGTACAGTGTGTGTGTACAGTATGTAGTCATAATGTATGTGTTAGTGGCCATATGCATATGAGCATGTGAGTGAGAGCCAGTGTCACACACACACACACACACACACACACACACACACACACACACACAAACACATGAAAAATATACAGATTTATGCCCTCCATGTGATCCATGCTTAATTTGTTATTTTGCCTCAAAGTAAATGTAAATAACACAAATACCATATATACAGCTTTGAATATTCTATTCATAAGATGCCTGGCCTCTCAATGATAATTTGGTCTAATGTAATGGACTCCTCGGTTTTAAGGTCATCTGCATAAATACCTACTGTAAATGAGCTTTGTATAACTGTTGTACTGTACCTCATATTATAACCCAAAGACTATATTGATGGTTTATGTTGGTCATTGGACTATCCTTCTTTTCATGCACTGTCATTTCTTGACCACAGTAGATGTATTTGGATGTGCAAATATTATGAAATACATATTGAATATTCGTATTCCCCACAATTTACCTTCACATGATTTTCAAAATGATTAGTTAGTCATTTGGAACATAATTTGAATGTGTAAAATACCATGCAACAATATAACTATATAAAGTTAGTTGCATTCCATAATCTGTATTGTTATAATCTGTATTTTGAAACATAATTTTGTAAACATCTTCATACTTTATAATATAATTTCCCCACTGCTATATATATTTACTAGACATGAAGGGTCTATGTGAAAATACCTTTTAATAATTTGGTAAATTTAAATGATCTAGACATGTTTGAAGCTCAGAGGGAAATTGACCACCCTGGAAAGAAAAACAGAATCTGTTTACTACCCATTATGTCAGTAGATGTTCCTCATAATTGGTTTTGATTAACTGAAATTGTTACTTAGGAATGAAAGTATTAAATTAAATTGCTCTCTTGGGATCTTTGCGTCCATCGCAATGTAGCAGCGTCATTCCCACAAACGGTCTTTGTTGTCCTGCAGGTCACGTTCATTAGCCAGCATTCACATCCATCCTGACACATGGTAACATTGGCCCTGATATCACAGGTCACAGGTTAAGGTTGGAGCTAGTGGGGCAAGATTAACTTCAGACCACAACCATGCTGAGTGTAGTATAAAGACACAAGACCTATTTATTATGATTATTATTTTGTGCAGAATGATCATGGTAAAAAATAACTTAAATAGATTCATTATGTTGTTTATCATGATCTCACACTTGATGAGAGGACTCGCATTATTTTGTGGTCAGTTTGAGGTTTTAATGATCAACCTGTTATTCCAATTAAACATAGCATAATTTTGTCAATAATCAGTTTGAATAATTCTTCAATAATGTTTTGCTTGGTTTTATATTTTTGGGGATAGATGAGACAATAGGGATCGGCATCCTAGGTTTCCAACCTCCATCTGTAGGGGCAATGTGTGGACTGTAGGCGGCAGCGCTAGATGAACCATGTGTGGGCACTAGTGACTCAATTTGTCACACTAATCTACTCTTCTACCTTCACAAAAATACACAAGGAACGTATTGGCCATGTTTCCGCTACAGTACTTGTGTGTGTTGCTGGTGCACTGCGGTTGGAGTGTGAGTGTCATATTGTGTGGAAGATGTTTCCAATTTGGTGTCTGCCATGGACTGGGGAGAGATGATTAGAGAGGAGGAAATTGGAGGATTAAAATTGTCTGCTTGAACTTCCTGGACACTGCGTGCTCTCTCTCTCTCTCTCTCTCTCTCTCTCTCTCTCTCTCTCTCTTTCTCTCTCTTTCTGAGCAGTACTGTACAGGATGGGTCCAACTACCGGTTCACATAGATTTCCCCACTAGGCGTATGCTCACACACAGTGCAGGCGGTGGGTGACCAGTGTGAGCTCCCAGTGTGTGTCAGGTTTGTCATCAAGGCTCCATGATGAGTCACTCCACTCCCAGGGTAATGGGAAATAATCTGTCATTTTGTGACACTGCTACACGGTCACATACTGCACAGCGTGGCAACAGTGAAAGCTATGAATATTATTGTTTGTTGTCAGGTCAGTTCTATAATAGGCCTATTTTGGATATTCAGAAATCATCTTTCAAAATTCTAACTGAGCAAGAGTGAAGTCTGCTCTAAATGCTTGTTAAATCGCCAATCTGGCTGTATTTGTTTACTAGTTTGGCAATCTGCTGAAGTTGAGGAGTTGTGTTTTTGTGTTGCTATTAGAATTTTTGGAGTGAATGGGGTTTTAGGCTTTTTAGTTTATTTTTGCAATATTGTGGTGGAACGCCCTGAATGACTTAAGAAAAAGGCTGTAATATCCGTTCATATGTTGAGTGTCTTAGGCAGAAAGATCATGCCTCAGGGTGTCTTTGCTTTTCTCTGTGTTGTGATGTATATCTGAAGAGAAAGACTGTCGGAGCAACATTTAGAATAGTTCTCATGTTGCCGCTCTACAGTGCTTGGCCTTTTGTTAGATTTGGATTGTGCTTATTTATGTTAATATTAATGACAATTGACACTCAGGCAATTCAACCCCCCCCTCACACATCCCCAAATGAAGTGCTGAATTTCATGATTTAGGAGGATACAAGGGAATATTGATGAGTCTAAGTGTAGAACTGTCATTTGGCACCTGGTTATGTTGTTGGCTGGTAAACAGGGAGGAGCAGGAAGAAGAGAATCAGATTTGCTCTGGGCCTGCGTGTGAAAATAGACAAATTGAGGAAGAGACGTTTTGGATCCACTCCAGACTATTTGAGGAAAATGTAATCATACTTGATCGAATTGTTTTTTCATATTTTAAATATTTCTTTTCACTATATCTTTAACTTTATCTCAATCATTGTGTATAGGTATACAGTACCAGTCAAAAGTTTGGACACACCTTCTCATTCAATGGTTTTTCTTTATTTTTGTTATTATTTTCTACATTGTAGATTAATATTGAAGACATTAAAACTATGAAGGAACACATATGGAATTATGTAGTAAACAAAAAAGTGTTAAACAAACCAGAATATGTTTTGTATTTGAGATTCTTCAAAGTAGCCACCTTTTGCTTTGATGACAGCTTTGCACACTTCTGGCATTCTTTCAATCAGCTTCATGAGGTAGTCACCTGGAATGGTTTTCCAACAGTCTTGAAGGAGTTCCCAGAGGTGATGAGCACTTGTTGGCTGCTTTGCCTTCACTCTGCGGTCCAACTCATCCCGAACCATCTCAACTGGGTTTAGGCCGCGTGATTGTGGAGGCCAGGTCATCTGACGCAGCACTCCATCACTCTCCTTCTTGGTCAAATAGCCCTTACATAGCCTGGAGGTGTGTTTGGGGTCATTGTCCTTTCGAAAAACAAATGATGGTCCCACTAAGCGCAAACCAGATGGGATGGCATGTCGCTGCAGAATGCTGTGGTAGCCATGCTGGTTAAGTGTGCCTTGAATTTTGAATAAATCACCAACAGTGTCACCAGCAAAGCACCCCCACACCATCACACCTCCTCCTCCATGCTTCACAGTGGGAACCACACATGTAGAAACCATCCGCTCACCCTTTCTGCGTCTCACAAAGACACGGCGGGTGGAACCAAAAATTTCAAAATTCAAATCAGACCAAAGTACAGATTTCCACTGGTCTAATGTCCATTCCTTGTGTTTCTTGGCCCAAGCAATTCCCTTCTTCTTGTTGTTCTTCCTCAGTAGTGGCTTCTTTGCAGCAATTCGACCATGAAGGCCTGATTCACGCAGTCTCCTCTGAACAGTTGATGTTGAGATGTGTCTGCTACTTGAACTCTGTGAAGCATTTATGTGGGCTCTAATCTGAGGTGCTGTGAATTTGTGGTTTATGAGGCTGGTAACTCTAATGAACTTATCCTCTGCAGCAGAGGTGACTCTTGGTCTTCCTTTCCTGGGGCGGTCCTCATGAGAGCCAGTTTCATCATAGCGTTTGACGACTGCACTTGAGGATACATTCAAAGTTCTTGAAATTGGATTGACTGACCTTCATGTCTTAAAGTAATGATGGACTGTCGTTTCTCTTGACTTAGTTGAGTGGTTCTTGCCATAATATGGATTAGAACAGTAGTCAAATAGGGCTATTCACTGTATAGAACTGTGTACCAACCCTACCTCTGCACAACACAACTGATGGTCTCAAACACATTAAGAAGGCAAGAAATTCCACAAATTAACTCTTGACAAGGCATACCTGTTAATTGAAAACCATTCCAGGTGACTACCTCATGAATCTGATTGAGAGAATGCCAGAAGTGTGCAAAGCTGTCATCAAAGCAAACTGGCTACTTTGAAGAATCTAAAATATCAAACATATTCTGGTTTGTTTAACACTTTTTTGTTTACTACATAATTCCATATGTGTTCTTTCATAGTTTTTATGTCTTCAGTATTAATCTACAATGTAGAAAATAATTTAAAAAAAATAAAGAAAAAACATTGAATGAGAAGGTGTGTCCAAACTTTTGACTAGTACTGTATATCATTTCTCTCCATAACTGAACCATTTAAATGGTGTCAATATCCTTTTGGTATATCCAATTCAATATCCAAATGGAAAGTTTGATACATTTAGGACATTGAAAAAGTCTTTATGGGTAACAGGCAATATCCCTTTACACCACTATTGATCAATTGATGAACAACACTTCCATAACTGTTTCATGATGTTTACTAATGGTTGTGTACACATAATGATCGGGACCTATGGAGTGTTATTATTATTTTAGTTCATTAAATAGATCTAATCTGTAATTATAAATATGAATATCTAAAATGCTTTTACATTTACATTTAATGTAAACATTTAACATTACATGTAAACATAAACATTACATTTAATTTACATTACCTCAATATATCATTAAAACGTATTATATTTTATGTGGGTACAGATCCTCTTGGGCTCATGTAGTTTTTCTATCTGTGAGTGAAACAGTTCCAGTTCCTAAAGACCCAATTGTCACAGGAGGACGTAGTATTGCCCTGGCCAAGCGACCTGCTTAGTGACACCTTTGTGATCAACACAACCAGCTTCTTAAATGAATGGGGAGGACAACAGAGATACGGGATACCCCAGTGATACTGTCCATACTGTATGCATCACGTAATGCGCTACGTGCATCATTAATTCACATCTTTTGTAACTGAAATAGACAATTTAAGGTACATCTGATTAAATTAGTTAAAGTGTACGAAGGCTTCACTGTTGTCAAAACGCTGTCAACCCCCACACCCTGTCTGTACTATTCCACCCCCCTACCCCCATCCCTCTATCCCTTTCTCTCTCTGTCTGTCTAAGCCACACTCCTTCCCTTTGCTGTGGAATGAAGGGATCAATTGTGTGGAAGAGATGCGTGTGAAATCCCCACTGTCTCGGGGAAGGGTGGGAGGGTAGGGGGGCGGCAGGGGTCACTGTGTGAAAAAAGGCCCCCTTTCTATTCTTGGCATGGCTCTGTGTTGAACGCCACTTTCTGCAGGGTACAGCACCCCTTCCTCTCCTCTATCCCTATCCCTCTATCCTTCCCTCGCTCACTCTCTCTCTCTCTCTCTTTCTCTCCCTCCCCAGAGAAGCATGGCTACCTGCCAAGACAGCTGGTTCTTTGGGCCAGTCTGGTGCCGTTTTCCGAGGCTTGGATTGTCGCTGGGCTTGCCCTGTTGGGAGGGGGAACAATGGGAGGAGAAGGAGATGCTCCCGCTCCCAGTCTGAGCACCCATTAGGGGCCTGAGACAGACAGGGCTGCCGTCTCTTTTAATTAACCAATACGATAGCTTCAGCTATATTTCACCCACTGACCCACTGATTCATAAGGGAGGAATTCATGCTGGGATGTTTGCATGAGTCTGTTTGTAAGTGTGTGTGTGCGTGTGTGTGTGTGCGTGCGTGTGTGTGTGTGTGTGTATGTGTGTGTGTGTGTGTGTGTGTACATGTGTGTGCTAGAGATGGAGCGTGAGAGCTTTGTGTTGAATGGCAGGTGTGTGGGTGAAAACACAGCCACATTATAGTCGCTTTATTCCAGTTCCTGACTGTTTAGCGTTAAGGCCAACCGAATGTGGTAGCGTGGGAAGGCATATGTAAGTGGTGTCACTCTCTCTCTCTCTCTCTCTGGAGGAGAGCGGTAAACCTGAGGGGAGCGGAGCTAAACAAAGTGGGGATTGTTTTTCCCTCTGCCATGGCTCTGTGCCACTGAAGGCACAGTATCAAACAATCATGAACACTGGCTCCTGCATATGGTCTCTTCCTCACAGTTTGGTTATGCTCTGCATTCTCAGCCCTGTTTCCCTGCCTCTAACCAGCTATCCACTGTTGTTTGTTTTTCTGAGTTTATTGAAGTTTGAGGTGTAATAAAGCCTCTGTTAGCTTTTAAGCGTCTTTGTTACTGTATACTGTATTTACGGTTTGTGTGTGAGTTGTATTGATTTGTGGAAGTGTGTGTTCTTTGGGAGTTCTCCTTTTGTAATGATACCAAAAAAAAAGAAACAGGTTCCAGAAACGCCATCTGGTTGTGTGTGTATGTGTGTGTATGTGTGTGTATGCGTGTGTGTGTGGTGATCATTTTCCATCTCCACAGCTCTTCTCTTGGTTTCTAGCCATTCACCACTTTGCTGCCAAAAAAAGGTGTCAGTCTCCAGTAAAAGGGAGGTAGGGGGTGTTTGGTGTGTGTGTGTGTGTGTGTATGTGTGTGTGTGTGTGTGTGTGTGTGTGTGTGTGTGTGTGTGTGTGTGTGTGTGTGTGTGTGTGTGTGTGTGTGTGTGGATTTTTGCCAGTATTTTGTTTAACTCACCTAATCTATTACTGCGACTCCTTTATCCATCTTCCTCTACTCTGGCAGTCGTCATATCATTTCGAATAATTTCTCATGTCTTCGTATTTAATCCTAGAAGCAGGATAACATCTCCCTGTAGTTAGTATTGAATCACATTAGTGAGTCATAGGGATGGGCATAAGTACTATGCAGGTGCTGCATTAAAACTAAGTGATCTTATAATGTCTCCATGTAGGTCTTATAATTGCTCAATCCCTCACATAGAGTATTGGGCCTCATCTCTGGGACTGTGTAGGATGGTGCCTATGACTTTGGTATGGTGGTGTGGTATTGCACATTCTGAATGAGTCATTTCATGTGATTGTGGTCTCTGTCAAGGCCCAGTGTTGCCCCTCTTAAGCTAACTGACAAGTGAACGAGGTAATCGTCTCTGTTTGGCCCCAGACCCAATTCATACAGAAAAGGCATGAAATATGAACTGCATTTTTGCTGTGCACAGCTGGTTAAGCTCATGGTAACGTGAGAGCGAGAGAGAGAGAGAGAGAGAGAGAGGAGCAAGAGAGCGAGAGAGAGAGAGAGAGAGGAGCAAGAGAGCGAGAGAGAGAAAGCGACCATTTGTTTACTTTTTCAATGATCGCTGATGAATAATGCTATTTGCTGACCTATTAAGACTATAAAACCAATCACACTGATTACCAGAAAAGCCCCACCAACAATTAAACAAATGAGCCAGCCATTCCAGCAAATAAAATCAAGATTGCTACTTAGTTCATTAAAAGTGGCAGGGCTGGATTAGATGAGTTAATGCAGAGTGCTGATTTGGGCTTTGACCTGAACAGGGTTTGGTGGCCGGCAGCGCTGCAGGACGCACAGAGGACAGCAGTGGGAGTGGACAGATGTCGCCATATCAGCAATCTGATTAAAAAGACGACAAGAGCCCTTCTGTAATTACTACTGTGACACCCCGCGTGTTGTTGCATGGTAACATGAAACATGGTAGTTGGCCTATTTACCAGAGGTCAGCAAAGTGCCACTCTCTCATGCAACAAAACCTTTTATTTAATGGCCCAACATGCTGAAGTTAACTGAAGTACACTCGAACAACAAGTGTTTTTTTACGTCTAGACTTTTTACATTGACTGGCAGGTGATGACAGAATGACTTTTTTGTTGCAGCAGCACTACAAAATGATACACATCATCTGTACACCGGCTAAACAGTGTTTAGTCATCAGATACAAGTAAAAGATCCTGAGGTCTGTTTCTCAACATCAGTCTCATCATGGGTCTGATAATTCCTCTGTGGGCTAATGTAGAAGGATCACCTCTATCTGTATGTGTAAAAACTCCTGCTCCGTTTTGTCCCACGTCCAGCCTTTCACCCCCCCTTCCTTCTATCTAATTAAGTTGATTCAGAGCGGTGCCTGTGTCGACGGTGGACCCCATTACTTACGGCTGTCCTGCCATTGGCACCCGCTGACCCCACCGAGCCTGTCGCCCATGTTCCACATGCCTCCAACAGGGGGAGCCGCTGACCCCCCTTCCACCCAAGGGAGGGCAAGCAAGCAGCTGGTGGGGGCATCTCCAGAGGCCACAACGCTGCCCCCCCTCCCCTCCCTTTCCCATACTCATGCAGAAACAGGAAGTTCTCATAAGACGGGACCATGTCCTGTTTAACTCCCCAAGCGTAGAGTGAGGAAAGCAATAGTGAAACAACAGTGTCTCTATCCACTGTTGTTGGCGCAGTAGTACATGTGGGTAAGACAGAAGAGAGGCTGAGGTGATGGCTGCTGGGTCTGTCTGCAGTACTTTGCACACACACAGACTGTAAGGGATCCAGAGGACTGTGTGGCCCCTCCATCCCCCCTACTCCACCCCCTGTGGCGGATTAAGCCGAGAGCCAGCTGTAGCTGGGGGGGGGGGGGGGGAGGCTGCAGGCTGCCACGGGCCGCTCCAAGGTGACCCCTGGTAAAGCTGGCACTACATCTGTAGCCCCTGCCTACCAACACCCAGAAGCACCAGGCCCCTGTGCCCACACTGGCTGGCTGGGTCTGCTGGCAGGGAGGGCCTAGCAGGAGGCCGGCTGTCCTCCTGCTGCTTGGCACCAGGGCAGGCTGGAGGAGGGCAGAGGGGAAAACACAGAATGTGTTTAAGGTACGGGGCACAGAAGGAGAAGTCATGAGGATAAGACAGCAAGGGACTGCCTTAGGACAGAATAGTAGACAATGAGTTAATGGTTGTCATTAAGAGACAATTCAATGCAAATGGTCAGGTAAATGCGTATAATGTTTACATTATAAGCATTTAAAAGGTTCATTTGAAATGGTGCAAGTGGAGGCAGTCACCTGTCCAGAGGAGCAAGGTGACCCACTGGGCTGGCAGACAAGGCAGGCAGGTGTCCACACATTACAGTCACATGGCCTCACTTTTTGGGCCTTTAGTATACAAGAAAATCTACTAATGTTTTATTCACTGTGGTTTGGAAACTAAATCCACATCAGCACAGCCGGTGATGTAAACTATATGACATTCTGTTGTGGGATTGCCTGAATTTAGATGTAGGAGTTGGTCAGACCTGAGACCAGTGGGGTTTTGGGTAATTTCACATAAAAGTCAGTTTAGGGATTTCCATGTCAAATACTTTGAGCGCTTGTTAGAGCCAGCCTGGAGTGCCAGATGGGCTGGGTTTGCACTTTTCGGATGATTCCATTGGTTCCATTCCACCAGACAAGCTTAATTAAGAACAGCTAAAGTATTTGAAATGATTTCAATACAATTTGTCTAATGAGGAGACCTCAGTAAACCCTCATGGAGCCCTCCCTCCCGGCCTGCCTGCCTCCGACCTCCACTGTGGCCTGGAGAAGGTGAAGGCAGCGGCCGCCTTCCAAAGTGGATCAATCTTCCTGTAATCAGTGGGCCCAGCCGGGATCCTCCTCAGCCCCAATCCAAGCCATCCGATGCCGAGCTCCTCCGCTTCTCTAATTGTTTCCATCTCTCTCTGAATGAGTGTTCCGTTGCCACAGACTTCTCCGTCCCCTCTCCGCTCTTCTCTTGGCCCTCGTGATAGTGGTGTGGTATTTTTAGTATTCTAAAAGGGAGATAGCGTAACATAGTATTTCGTCTTTATCGAGGTGAAACTTTTTTAGTTGCTCTGTATTGTTTTAAAAACAGCCTGTTGTGTTGAGATCAGTGGCTACCGCCAATATGCATTTCCAATCCAAAACAGTGTGGCTACAGTACTTAGGGCTAATACAGTATAGCTTTATTAATGCAATTTATTTTGTAATCATTAGTTGCATATTAAGTGCAATTGTAGTTGTAGGCAGTATTGGGTTGAGTGGGACAGGTATGGGAAGTTGTAGGCAGTATTGGGTTGAATGGGGCAGGTATGGGTTGAATGGGGCAGGTATGGGTTGAATGGGGCAGGTATGGGTTGAGTGGGGCAGGTATGGGCACAGGTGTCTGGCATGTGGAAATGGTGAAACCAGAGAGGACTGTGGGAACTCGGCACTGATGGTCGACTGGGAGCATTAATGAACCAGATTAGGTGTCCCAAGCAGCCCTGAGCAGCAGAGAGGGAGGGAGAGGAGAAAGAGAGAGACGGAGGAGGGGGGTAACCCACTTTACTAGCCTCCCCCATCCCACCCGACCCCACCCCACACCACCCCACCCTGGCTACACAGCTTCAGACAGTCACCGTTGGAGTTTGTTTTAGACACAATGCTACTCCTCTTGGCAGGAAGTGGAAGGAATAAAAGAGCCATTTGGGGGTGAATGAAAAGGCTCATTAAAGGACAGGAACAATGAAACCACGCAGCTTCGTTAATGCTCTATAGATGACTGGGTAGTGTGGAGGCAAAGCTGGGGATCTGGACTGCTGCTGTGGTGGGCCCATCTTAACCCTCTGGTCAGTGGTGATACAGTAGCACAAGGCTGTGGGATGATGGCACTCTGTTCTCACTTTATAAACACACATCTCTGTGAATCAGGGCCATATTCATAAAGCATCTCAGAGTAGGAGATACTGATTTAGGATCAGGTCCCAAATCTTATTCATTGTGATCTAAAAGGCAAAAACGGATCCTAAATCAGCAGTCCTATTCTGAGACGCTTTGTGAATACGGGCCCCAGCAGACCCCACAGCACCCTGATGCTAGGATGATGAAGGCTTGTTATTTCTTGAAACAAAGAAAAACATACACTTTGATTGAATAACTCCAAGACCCACATGAACTAAAATAAGCTTCTCTGACTTGTTATGTACTGTACGTGAATGACAGATGAGGGAAGCTGCAGTGGGACTCTCTCAAAACACCCAGTGCGGAACCCCCCCCCTAACCGTAGCCTCTGTGTTTTATATGCATTACGGTGGGGTCAAGCTTATAGGTGACTGTGACATCATCACCGCTGACTCTCCCATGGCCTGTCCTCTCCCCCTGACCGACTGCAGAGTTTGCTGCCACCCAAACCTTTGCCAGATGGCGTCTGCACTCTGCACCCTCTACCTACGTTGCCTGACTTCCTGCACTGCCAGCCAGGGCTCCCGTCTCGTCCTCCCTGGCTCCTCCTCCTCCTCCACCACCTCCTCCACCTCCCCTCTGAAGCGGTGTCAGGTGGACACTGTAAAAGAGGTGCAATGGATATCTCTTCACCTGTTCCTTCTGCAGGACCCCCACTGAGAGCAAGCTGTTGTTCCACTGCCCTCCTCCTCCACCCAGGCCCAGGTTCCCAAGTTCACCCTTCACCGACACACCTGTCCTTCCATGCCTTTTGCCATTTTCAGGCGCATAGTGCCTCAATTATTGAACAGGTTTAAAGAATGCCTGTAGAAGGGGTGGTGCATAGTTTTCTCTAGAGGTGACATTAAAGCGTTAAAAGATAGCAACACATTGAGCCAGGGTTTGGTTCCTCTTACGCATTTCTGCTCTGGAGAATGTACTGTTCTTCAGTCGAAGTCTGTTTATGATCTCAATGTGACTGTTATGAGCCGTCCTTCGGAGGCCAGAGACCCACTGTGGGAGCAGCACACGTGCAGGGGCAGCGAGGGGGGAGCGTGGAGCAGGACTCATTGTTTGGTATCTCTACAGGACTGTAGCTAATAAAACTAAACTGGACCTGAGGGGAAGCAGCTGAACTTCCTGTAGCGGTTGTATTTATTTATTCTGAGGGTCCGTTTCAGGTCTCCAGAGCCGCCGTAAACAAAGAGCTTTCCTCCACTCCAGATTGCCTATTTTACTCTTATTTATTTATAATTCCCTGAAACCACTCTCTGTTGCAACCTGATCGCTGTGAGCTTGTGAAAACGCCGGTTTCATCGAGATTCGGTAAAAAGAAGTACTCCCCTGTCCCTCTTTTTTCTCCTTCTTTAATTCCGGCCCTTGGCCACTCACGCAAATAAATACCTTTCTACTTAAACATACATGGGCTAATTAATTTATCCCATCTGTTCTCCTCTCTGCATCACTTCCATGACACAGAAGTTTCCGAAACAGATTTGGCTCATATTGCATCAATAACTGGGACACCGTGAAGAAAACAAGAACTTTCAGTGAAATTTAAATAAACAAAAAAATGAAAAAGTTAATATCACTTGATCCTTTCCATTTCACACTTTCTGGAGGGGTTTGTAGAGGTAGAGTTAGGGCAGCTTTAGATATATTTTTGGGAAAGTTGCTGAGATGAGGTCAGTCCAACATTCATATTGTATTGAAAAGACATATGCCCTCAACTCAGTGAAATGTATGAGATACAGTCCTCGACAGTATCTCATACATTTCATCAAAATGTAAGCTGCACATCAGGATGACGGTATTCTCATAAATATATGTGCTTGTGCTTGCAGTGTTCTCACATAGTGGTATTGTTTTCGTGTTGTAACAGATGAATCACATGTAATCTGGCTGGCTCTCCTGAGGAATAACAGGTTTTAACAGACAGTTGTTGCTTGTTGCTGAAACATCTGGTCAGCCAAATGAGGATTTGTCTTGATTCCCCCGGCGAAGGAGAGCGCATGTTATAATTGTAATATTTAGGGGAAAAGTTTGGAGGGAACTTGATTTAACCCTGAAAAACACAGTTTGGAAACTGCCTCCAGGGCTCTGAGCGAAAAATTCCCTGAACATGACAAAAGAATAGTCTGAAGAAAGGAAGTGTTTGTTGCTGTAAGGAAATGGCATCTGATTTAGCTGTGAGAGTACTGGGGTTCAACACAGGAACTAAGGGAAATGATCATCTAAATAAGCTAAACTTCTATGTATGGAATCCACCATTATCATCAGAGCTAGATGCCTGGTCTGTGTAATCATCATTTCTAATTGTAAGATACAATAATGTCAAACAAGGCTGAAAATGCTGGTTCCAACAGTCTTTTTCAGCTAAACAGTTTTTAGGGGTGCTGTGAAAGCCTCTCGCTAATTCCCTCCTAAATGTTAGGCGTGGCTCATATTCAGTTAGTTAGTTCAGTTAGTTCAGTTAGTAATCCTCTCTGTTTCTAGGTGTATCGCCAAAAAGTTAAAGGTTTGTGCTGGTGATTGAACAGAGGGAATTTCCGTTGTGATATCATATTGCAGCCGTCTGTGGCTTCTTTACCAGATCTTCAGCTCCTCGTAGGTCAACAACCAGGCTTCGCTCCACCTGTACATGCCAGAAGGTTGAAGTTTGGAAATCTGGTTTGTAATGAAACAAAAGATTAGAAGCTCAGGTTGTCTGTGTAGTACCGACGCTCCTCCTTTCTGTTGTCTCAAAGCTGTTGTCTCCTAATGGGCCGGTCCCTACAGCAGGCCCAGGAAGTGGCCTTGCCACAACTGCCGCCACTGGGGCCACGTGACTCCTCTCTGGCAGCTGTTTCATCCAGAGGCTGTCCCTGAATATTCATGATGCACCTATTCCCTGGGCCTGCTGTCTGCAGCTGTCCCACACACACGCTTACACACACACACACACACACACACACACACACACACACTACGTACTGTACTCCTCACACACGTGCACAGACAGAGCAGCACACATAGCACAGGAGAGGGACCCACCCACACTCTCATGCACATTGTCTGACAAGTGCACAAGTGAGGGACCCATGTGTCCGCATTCTCCTATATTCTCGCTGTGATGGAAACCAGTTTGAAAACAGAAACTTAAATATACATAGGCTACGGGTGCACTCACTAACTTGATACTTTGAGGGACACAGACAATGTCACTCTCTTCCCTCTGTAGTTGATGCTAGTCCCTAGAATTCGATGAACATTTGTTTTAGTATTAGGCCTAACTCATTAGTATATCACACATTTGCATGTACATTTGCTAGACTGCACAGTATGTCTATCTTGAGATTTTTTGAGTCAGTGACCCACTTTGGGGAGTTTTCCAGGTCAGCCTGTTGAACAGGTTGCGGAGGAGAAAAGGGGGACACAGAAGCCCTCCCCCTCTCCCTCCCACCAGGGCCTACTGCTCTCTCTCACTGCAGTAAAGAGGACAGACTAGTACCCCCACACACACACACACACACACACACACACACACACACACACACACACACACACACACACACCTCCTCCTCCACACACACACACACACACACACACACACACACACACACACACACACACCTCCTCCTCCACACACACACCTCCTCCTCCACACACACACACACACTCACACACACACACACACACACACACACACGCACACACACTCTCCCTCTCTTCAGTCAGAGACACTCCTGCTCTCCTTGCTGAACTCTGTTATTTATTTACTCACAATGGTAACACCTGAGATGCCACAACTACAGTAGGTAGATAGGAAATGTGTAAAAAAAAAAGGGCTATGTCTTACTTAGCATTGTCATTGCCCTTCAGAGAGATGAGCCTCATTCCACTGCTCTCAGCTATGATGTGAATGTAGTATTAATATCTACACCTTTTTGACCCTAAGATGTCCCCTTTACTGTCCATTATTGGCACTTGCATCATCAGTGTCCTGAATTCTCATCCCCCGTTTGTACATTGGCCACTTGCTCCGGATGATAAACATGAGACTCGTAATGAGTCCTTGTAAGTGTGCATTATTATGGTGGTGGAACTTAAGCAGAAGGCCAGGGGCTGGAGCCCACCGTATGACTGATGGAGCCAAGGGCTTGACAGATGGAGCCCCGAGCTGCAGTCAGACACACCACATCCCTCACCCGCACTCGGCCCCTGCATACACAAGCACACACACATGCATAAACCAACACACATATGCACATGCTTACAGCTGTAGACCACTCTCGTGTGGTGGGGATGAGGTTAATGTAAACGATGTTGCCCGTGACCATTGATGTTCCCCAAAACTAAAAAGCAGTCTTGGGTTGCATGGCACAGATCCTCCATATGTACTGCAAGTGAGCAATGATAGTGACCAGATCATATTCGACCCAGAGGACACACCTGTGTAGACAAAGTCAAGTTGACTTTCTAAATCATTTACCATACTTTTATTCAGTGTGTGTTGTGCTGTAAAATGTGATTTTCCCCTTGACCGTTTGGTAGAGTCTGTGTGTGTGTGTGTGTGTGTGTGTGTGTGTGTGTGTGTGTGTGTGTGTGTGTGTGTGTGTGTGTGTGTGTGTGTGTGTGTTCAGGGGGGAGGGGTTACAGAGAGGACCACGGCCATGTGCTTCTCATTAAGTGGTGCGGAAATAAGTGCTGACCCACTCATTCAAGAGGGCACATCCATTTAATGCTGCAATGCCCAAGAATTAGATCTAGGCTGGGCTCAGGTAGCACAGGGAGCGTTAGAGAGAGAGAGGGAGGGAGAGAGAGAGAGAGAGAGGGAGGGAGGGAGGGATGTGATGGGCTGGATGTGGAGAAGAGAGATAAATCACACACAGAGGGCCTGATGTCAGGTTTATTGAAAGTGAAGCAGAAATCTAAACACTTCTCCCTGGCGTCCCTCCCTTGTTTGGCTCATCTCTGTGTGGTCCTGAAGCCCACCACCGGCCCC